>NC_141153.1:80027487-80377487 GCF_053477565.2 Lygodium microphyllum | reverse complement strand
TTGTTGTTGTGAGGATTTGCAAATCCTACCACTCACAAATCTTGCAAGATTTTGGAAAGTTATGGATAGTCCCATGCCATGGAGATTGGCAACTAGAGCTATGGAGGCCCTACAAACAGTAGCAAACAAATACTTAATTAATCTCTTCAATGATACACAATTGGTGTAGAACAAGTAAAATCACACATTGCCATATATACACATATTGCACATGATCATAGGTACATGTATCACATCTATATATAACGTGGATTTGAATTGCATTATTGCATAGACAAGTATGACACATCTATCTAATTGATTGGATGTTATTTTCAAATGTGCATGCTATAATAAGTTTATCTACTTAATGTGGATTAGATGATCACATGTAGGTGTATCACACATTATCACACATGATTATATCGCATGTTATTGTATGTACTTAAACCACACGATATTGCATATATACATACCATACATTTATCTAATGAATTTAAATGAACCAAAGTGTCTTGCCTTAATTCAAAAATATGTGCAATATGCATTATATGGATCATGAGGAGGAGAAGTGCTCCCTTTCCCTCCTAACCCATCCCTTGACAAAATAATGGTAGACTTATATAGCTCATCAAGATCTTCCCACTCCTTTATATCATTAAGTTCTGGCATTTTGCCCTCTAATTTCAATGGCTTGAGTTACTTCTTCTACACAAATACCTGTCAAATCTGATTCTTCTACTGTTGGAAGCTATTGGCATTCAAATTCTCTATGTTAAAGATAACACTTCCATTGGAAGCATTTGAAGCACCTACCATTATGCATGTCTACTAAACCAAGAGAGTATGGGCTGTTGTAATAAAATCAAATCAACCCCAAAACCAAGCTAAAAGGAGTGTAGCAAGAGAGAAACTAAGCCAATACAGTGTTATCCATAAGTAAGAAGCATTACAGTACTGAGGCCACAAGTGTTTGCTCTCAAAATGACTCCTCAAAGATAATTTTCAATATGGTTATCTATAAAATTGTAGTAAATAAGCATGTATATGTAGGCAAACATGCAAAAGAATAAGCTCCCACTAACAAGAAAATCTCGATAGCAGCCAGGATAAACAATGCAACTAGTAGCACAGCATAAAGCACCAAGTACCAAAGACTATCAAAGCATCCAAGGTACTAGGTACATAGATACATGCCACTATGCATGCCAAGCATGTATCTACCACTGACAACACATTGACAATAAGTAGCATAAGGTGCCCAAATCAACCCACAATCACAAACCTCTATAGAGATTGTATATGCGTAAGCCAATAAAGCATAAGAGAGTCTCTTATTGACTCAAATGAATCAACCAACTTCCACTAGAGCAAATCCGAAGTATCCAAAGTAGAAAGGAAGCTCAATGCATATAGAGCTCATAGCATCCAGGTGCCCAAAGTACATCATATATACATTCGAGAGCATATATCTTCAATAAGTCTTCAAGCTTGCACATGGAAATCCTTGGAGCAAATAGCCACTACCCAAATACAACCAACTAAGCTCAAATCCAAGATGTAGTGCTCAACATAAGCATATTCGGACATAAACAACTATGCTAAGGATTAAGGTAGCCATGTAGCATACCCAAATAACATATAGGCATTTGACACATAGACATTATTTGTGAATGCTTATTCTACTATATGTAAAATAGAGAACTAAACACTACATAGAATCAACTCTATCATTGCTCAGGACTATAGTTCTCATCATGCTCTTCATTTTGAGCTATAGAACACCTCAATCTGATATCATATGCAAAAGTTATAGCCAAAATATGAAAGTATTGTCAAGCTATCATAGTTGTCCATGACTTCTATAGCATGCACTATATCCACTCAAAAATGGATAGAATGGCTCCAAACTAAATTCTTGAAATGTATTTTTACTTTTTCCTCTATTATGCATACATTTAAGAGGAAGAAAATGCCAAAAAGAATGATGTTTTATCTTCTCTTGAAAGACTTCAATATTGTTTAATCTCTTTGAGTATCCAAAATCTCCTTTCAAGCATCCAAAGCTAAGCTATTTAGCATCATTTCTAGCCCTTAATGACTTTCTAAATCAATTCCAAAGTGACCTATTACAACCCAAAATCAAGCCTCAATGGCTCAAGCACTTGTGTAACTCAAATTTAGATCCTAGCTATGAGAATAGTACCTCTATCAATGTACAAACAACAAGCATCAATGTCAAAAAAGAAGCTCGAATCCTTGACCTTCATGGCAAAGCTTCACTCCTTGTGATCTTTGCTCCAAGCATAATCTCCCACAAGCATCGAACCCCGCTCTGATATTAGTTGAAAGGTAAAGCAAGAGTGGATGTACAAGTAGAAGCAAGAGAGAAGTGAGAGATAAGAAGATTCAAGCAAGAGAGAGCAAGATAGTATATGGAAACTCCAATACTCACAACGTGTGACTTGCATTTTCTTATTTTGTTATCGTATAAAGAATAAAGAATAAAGTGATAGTGATGAGTGGTTACCACCACATATAGTGTACAAGTGTGCAGGCAGTAAGTACAAGTAAATGTAGGTGGCTAGGGACAAATGGACATTCACCCCCAATGAACACTAAGAACCTTGCAACTAAGGAGAAAATTGATGCATGAGGTAATAAGATAGAGGCCCAAACTTAAATATGGTGACAAGTCATTGGTATAAATCTCTAAGAGCAAACTTGTATGACCTATGCGATAATAAGTCAATAGCTTTCAAATATTCCCACTTGATAAGGGTAATAGAGGTCCCTATGCAACCTGTAATGATGGCATAGCCAAAGTATTTGAATTATGTAGTGAAGATCATGAGATACAGAGATGATGAGACTATATACAATAACATGTCCTTTAAGTTATGGATCAAGTTTGTATTCTTAAAATCATGAGACAATATAAAATAGCTTAATATGTGAGTTTTCAAGAAATTAACATAATTTGGCATGTTTATCTATCAAGTTTATTGTCCTATTTTATCACTTCAAGTTTATCTTAATCAAGTTGTTCTATTTTTAGTACTTCAAAGTGAAACACCACTTTAAAGTGGGGCATCACTATCTTACAATGGTGCATAATAGTGGACTACAACTTTGTAAAAGCTACTCTCAATTTTAAAGCCTGACTTATTCTTGACTTTATAGCATTCAATTTAACAAACAATGGTACTACACTATCTAAGATTTATGCTGGACCACTGACAAGTGCTTTTGCACCAAAGTGGTGTTGAACCATTGAAAAGTGGTTCTACACCACTAAAAAGTGGTCCAATGTGATACATTGATACAACATGTCCTTTGAATTGCAAGTCAAGTTTGTGTTTTAAAATCATGGGGGAATATTAGTAGTTTACTATGTGATTTTTCAATATTAAAAATATAATTTTACCTATTTATCTTTAATCAAGTTTTGTTATCATATTTTATCCCTTCAAAGTGATGCACCACTTTAAAGGGGTGCATCACCACATTAAAATGGTGCACAATAATAGATCACATCTTTGTAAAACCGTTACTCTCAACTTTCAGGTCTAAAACTTAATCTTGACTTTACAATATTAAGTTTAGCAAATAATGGTGCCACACCATCTAAGATTTGGGTAGGTCCACTAAAAAGTGGTATTGCACCTCAAAAAGTGGTTTTGCACCACCGAAAAGTAGCCAAAAGTGGTAGAACAATATAGCTTTTCAATGGTACAATACCATCTAGAATTAAGGTTGCACCTACAACAAGTGGTACTAAACCACTTCAAAATGGCAAAAAATGTTTCAAGTGATTTTAAATTGTCATCACACCACTCAAAAGTGGTGTAGAAGCACCCAAAGGTGATTCTAAAAATTTAGAATTCAAAGCACATGGACATTATAGAAATATATGAAGAGTTAAAAAGTGTATATTTCACAAAGAAGTATATTGCAAATTATCCAGAGGTTGTAGTATATTTCATTCATTGTCTGGTGATAATAAAAATTAGTTATATACCCAAGTAGGCAAATGATCCTTGGGGTTGTTTAGGGAATTGCTCTTTGTATATTATAGGAAGTTTGGGTCTATTGCCCCATCGATACAGGCATTGGTACGATGATGGTAAGAGCATGTGGGCGAGGTAATAAGGTCTTGCTCCTTGTCCAAGGTATTGTTCTTTGTATATTATAGGCAGTTTGGGGCTACTACCCATTGATGTACGAGCATCGATACAATGATGGTAAGAGCATGTGGGTGAGGTAATAAGGTCTTGCTCCTTGTCGAAGGGATTGGGAAGGGTGATCTAGTTGTCTTAGTCATTATTACGAAGGTTTTTATAAGTATAGTCATCAACGAGCAATATAGGATTGGCATTGTATTGAGGGAACTTGCTTTACAAAAGAGGCTTTTCAAAAAATTGGTTTATCTGCAATTTCCTTCAGAGCATCGAGAATCATCTCAAAAAAGTTTTAATTGTCACACTGCCAATTGGAGAAAATATCCTAAAAGTAATAAGCCCTTTTATTAACAAGAAAAGATGATGTTATCACAATGGCATGCTCAGATAAAAAGCTAGGTTCAAACTTCTGATAAAGATGAATGTGTACCAAAAGTAATCTCTACAACAATTAAATATAAAAGCTTTGAAAGGCTAAACAAGATTTCAAATCCATCACAATTGTACTATAAGCCATCACACCAATGTATAAGTGGTGATCATCACTATATGTTGATAACATGTATATCGAGAGAGTTTATATGCATACAAGAAGATAGCACATTATACATTCAAAGACTTAGAGATTAGTTTTCTAAACAAATACTAATGCTTAACCCTACAACCAAATTCTTATAGGTCATTGAGAGGTCTAATTTGCACTATTGTCTATCCAAAGACACACATCAATTTTTTGACATGATCACATGTTTCCAATCCAATCTCTAGCCGCATCCATTTGCTCTAACTATCATAATTCACACACTTTATCGAAAACCTCATTTTCTTTGTTGACATGTTTGATTTCTTTTCTAGTCTCTTAGTCTCTCTTCATAGGCATTGATCACAACTTGCAATTTTGCCAAATTAGAAATATGTTTATTGAGAAAAGAGCCATGAATGCACACGCTATATGTGCAGACATAATCAATAGTTAAAGTTGTTGCAAAGTGTTGAGTTGTATGTTGTGAAAGTCTGATGACTATTTAGCCATTTATGGATTGAATGCAGCATACTTAATACCTACATTCCTTTTAAAAAATCAACCAATGAGATGTCTTGTCCTCGTTCTAGTGCTAATAGTTGGTGCAACCCCTTTCATAACAAGACTTGAAGTCCTTCACATTCCATGACTCTACATTGTGTTTTTATGATAATACAAAAACTTGCCAATATTATAAACAACACAACCATTCTTATCACATGAAATTACTTACATGTCTGCATTAGTAGTGTCATAAGATGAAACATTGTCGTGCCACTACATGCACATAGTGTGAAAAACTTTAGAGTACAACTTTCTTATTGATCTAGAGAGCCAATGCCATTTTAGACATTAGTGTCAGTGTCTATAGTGTGGATGGTTCAAAAATATTAGATTTTTGGACAAGTTTAACCAATTTTTTGATATTTTAGATATTATCCCTTATAAAAATCCAAGAATTGTAGACAACTTCTAGAATAGGATGGCATGTAAAAGAAAGCATGTAGCTTTCAGCCATTTTGGGAGGATTTTATATAGAAAGGAGGATTGGCGAAATCGCGCGACACACGATCACAGTTTTCAGGCAGTGAACAACACTCTGAACTGGGAGAAGGAGTGATCTGGGAGAATTCTGGACAGCTATGCTAAGCTATGCTAAAATTTTACCCCCCATTTGGAGCCAATGGAAGCATCCGATTGGCGATTTGAGCAGCATAAAGGAAGGTATTATTTTATGCACATTTTTGTCTACAAGAGATTTATATTCTCATAATGCAGAAATAAATTGACAGGCTTCACCTCTGTGAGTATTCTTCTATATATTCTATTTCTTTATGTGAGTATTCTTCTACATCTTCTATTTCTTCAAACCCCTTCTCTTTCGTCTTCTCCTCTCCCCGAATCTCCCTTCACCCTGCTATCTCTTACCCCCGCGATAGACTTTCGATCCCAAATGCTCCAACAATGGTGAGCCAACATGAAAGTCGGTAGCAGGTGTATAAAGACGGGGGATTGTGCAAGTTCAAGTGGTGGTGATGCTTACAACAGATGATTGTTTTGTGGCAACAACAACAACAACAACACTTGTTGTTACAACAACTGATGCAAACTTGAGAGGAAGTAGAAAGAATTGATTCCTTAGTTGTGAATGCATTGCAGGCACTGGGATAAGAATTGAAGCAATTTAAGGGTCAAAATTTTTCGGCCTTCATTCGATTGTATGAAGAAAAGATGTTGTTTCATGGGATACCACAGTATGCATGGAGTCAGTATTTCTCTTGTTTGGCCATGCATGCTTTGCATGATCGGATTGATGAGTTACATAGAAGAGATGCTGATTTGGCAACTTTAAAGAAAGCTTTGAGAGAAGAGTTTTTCTTGGAAGATTGAGGATTGGTAACTAAAAAGGAACTTATAGATTGGATTGAAAAGCCCAATAAAGGGTTGGCTGCTACAGCTTTTCTCTGTGAATTTGAAAGTCGATATGTGCAGTTGGATGCCAATGAGCAGCAATCATTGGAGAGTCAAAAAATTGATTTGTTTCTGAAGGCTACAGATCCTGTTTTGCAGGAGAAGCTAACTAATCATTTAGAAGATGCCTCTTCTGAAACGGGACTGAAGTCAGATTGGGCTAATGTAACTGAGGCAGTGCATATGTTGGTAATGAGAGTGGATGAAATTAAGATGGGGTACAGGCACCACACCTGCCAGTATTTAGAAGGGGGTTGAAATTGCAACCAAGGCACCTGTAGCTATGGTATATTATCATCTTAACTGAAAATACAAGTCTCGTCCAAAAAAGACGAATTCCGCAATCCGTAAGGATGCGTCTTATTTCCTCCAAGTATTCGCCCTAGCACTAGTAACAGGGCCTCGAGAATCTATCTCAAGTCACGTCGATCGTTTGAGTAGGTCCCGAAAGCAAGGAATTTACAACCAGAGCCCCCCTGACATCCAAGCGTCCTCCTATATTGAAATAGACCCACAGAGAGACCTCTCGTGGTGGGTTCGATCCACGTTCCCACCACGGTTATTTGGAACCCCCTTGGCTAGGGTTGGCGGTCAGCTGGGGGTAGCTTGGCCCGCCTTCCTTGAGTTCAACCTGATTTATTATTCAATTTCTTGTTGTGATCTTGGGTCATTTTTTTCTTTTCACAGACATTGAACCTAGATGTACAAGCACAAACAAACACTGAAGGTGAGTACTCTCGAGACATCTGCTAAGGTGGAGTCCTCATCTTTGATGCTAGCGTTGCCCTTCTTGCTCATTCTTGCCTTGGCATCATTTTCCATTATTTCCCTGAGGGATGAGGAATACCCTCTGCATGACCCCATTAGTGCATTAGGGTAGAGCAATTTCATTATAGTTTCAAATGATGGCTTCCCTGATTTACTATCCTTTGATCCCCCTATCTTAAGATCTTGGTCTAGGGTTTTGTTGGGTCAATTGGTAATCTTTTTTTCTATCTTAGAACTCTATCAGGTTCTAAGTTTACCCTAGGGTCTTCTCGTCTTCAAGATAATGGAAACTTATATTTGCTTACTTTTGCAAGTCAGCGTAAACCAAGTCTATCTACCATTTTGAAATATCTACGAGCACCAAATGTAGCTTGGTGAATCGTCATTCTCAATGTGGGTACTACATTCGAGCTTCTTTGTGCTAGCTTCAGGATGTTCCATGTTCTGGAAATGATATACCTAAGTGTGTTTTCGGGCCCATCGCAGTTGGCTATTGGGGTAGAGACCAAGGTGCATGTTGACTCCAAGTCACTACTATGGTCGTAATGACAAACTGATTTATCTTGCGACCAAGGTCCTAGGTGGATCGAGTTAGACCTTGACGTCACTTATCAGCTTAAGATCAAGAATTATAAATTTGTCGATTCCTGTAAAAGTTTAAAACCAGATACTGCCATCCTAGGTAGTCCAATGAAATTTCCTCAATCTTGTGATGATTAGCATATGGATCTTCCTTCATCTAGCTACATGTGGGTGTTTGTCTGATTATCATTGATTGGTTCATCTACCTCATCTTTTAGTTCTTTGAGTTCTACCACATACAAATGTATGGTCATACAAAGCCTTAAGAAACATTTTTATCAACTTGTACCATAAATATTTGTTGAGATGAATTACTTTCAACATCCAAATGTATTGTAAAAAAATTTCTAACATATACCTTTTAAACTATTGTTATCCATTGCATTTATTTCATGCACTTATAACATCAATGACTATCCACCAAAACCAAAACATGTGGAGATTGTAAAAGTAAGGCCAAAAGACACAACATAAACTTTGTTAGCACAAAAGATTAGGCAAAGAGAGGGAAAAAAGACATTGCCAATAGAACCCACGAGCCATGTTGTATGTAGAGCTTAAATGACCCCTCCTTTAAGCTCAAATCATGTATACAAAGGAGCATCTTACACAAACATAAAAAGAGTATCTCGGCCCTTTGCTCATCTGTCTGTGGACAATCGGCCTGTGAGACCTTCACATAAGAAGGTAATGGATAGCCAATAGGCTTTACGTCGTGCATGCAAAATTGCTCAAGGACTTTATGAATGTACTTCCTCTGTGAGAGATAGAGTAGTTCCTGATGTCTATTGTGCTTAATGCGCATACCAAGAATGTGAAAGGCCTATCCCAAAACCTTCATCTCAAAGCTCTTCTTCAGCTGAGATTTAAGAGCATCCAGCTCATCATGAGCATTCCCTGCTATCAGCATATCATCCACATAAAGTATCAAAATAAGCAATGAGCCAACACACGCTTTCTTTGTGTAACGACACGGATCCATAGCACTCCTGTTGTAGCCCTGTGACTACATAAAGGCATCAAACTTTTGATACCACTCCCTAGGTGCCTACTTCAAGCCATAAAGACTTTTCTTCAATTGCACACTAGGTGCTCCCTTGCAGGTTTTGCAAAGCCCTTAGGTTTCTCCATATAAATCTCATCATGCAAATCCCCATGCAAGAATGCAATCTTGACATCCATCTGATACATGTCCAAGTCAAGTTGCGCAACTAAGGCCAAAACCAAGCGTAAGGTGGTCATCTTGACCACAAGGGAAAAAACTTCATCAAAATCACCTCCATGCTCATGTTTAAAACCCTTAGCAACAAGTCTTGCCTTATAAGCCGGTTTGGGGTGCCCAAGGGTACTTTTCAACTTGTACACCCATTTGCATGGCAAAGCCTTCTTATCGTTAGGCAATGCAACCAAATCCCAAGTTATATTCTTATGTAGGGAGTCCATCTCAGACTGCATAGCCCTCTCCTAAGAGTGACTGTCACCGTGCTGTCACCCCTATGCATAGCCTCATCATAGGTGAGAGGCTCTCCTGCATCTGTAACCAATACATAATGCATCGAGGGCTCAAATCTATCAAGTGGACATCTAGCTCTAGTAGACCGTCTCACTGCAGGCTTTACTATATATCTAGCATCGTGTCCAACACCCTGGCCATGTGTATCAATTGCTACTGCAGACTGTCCAACTGGCTGTGCAGGAGCACGTGGCTCCTCCTGGAATATACCCATGTTTATCTCTACCACCTTCTCAAGCTGCCTATGCATATTGTCTTCATGGAAGACTATATCATGGCTGCGAATGACTTTTCATGCCTGCGGATCCTAGAGGTAGTAACCCATCTCGCCTGCATCTCTATACCCAAGGAAAATGCATTTGACACTCTTAGGATCCAACTTAGTCCGCTTGTCCTTGGGCACATGGCAGAATGTCTCACATCTAAAGACATATAGATGTGCATAAGATGGAGGTTTCCCACTCCATATCTCCTCTGCAACCTGGAAATCCAAACCACTGGAATGTGATCTATTGATGACATGCATAGCTGTACTTACTGCCTCAGTTCAAAAGCTCTGTGGTAGGCCTGCATGACTACACATACTGTGTACATGCTCCTGGATAGTTCTATTCATCTGCTCAGCCATGGGGTGGGGTATAGGGGGCAGTCAACTAATGCTTAATACCCCTCTCATCACATAGTTACTCAAAGGCACGTGACATATATTCTCCCCCATTTTCAATCCTAGGGCATTTTTGCGTATGCCCAGTCTGGTTCTCAACCAATGCAAGCCATCTCTGAAACACAGCCAAGGCATTTAATTTAAGCTTAATGGGGTAAGCCCAGACTTTACACAAAAAATCATCAATAAACGTCACAAAATACTTTGCACCACCCATAGACTGATAGAGCATGGGCCCACAAACATCAGAATGTACCAATGCCAGGGGCTCACTCATGCGTGTCCTACCAGACTTCTTATGCGTATTCCTAGTCTGTCTGCCATAAAGATAATGCTCACATGAATCAAAACATGCATAGTCAAGGGGTGGTAAGTATTGTAAAACCAAAAAGCTTTTTCATTCCCTTCAAGGATATATGGCCCAAACGGGCATGCCAAAGAGATACATGTAGGATGGAACTGACTAACAAAACATGGTCAACAAAGGACCCATCAACTACAAGAGGATAGAGGCTACCAGCCTTGGCACCTCTAGCAAGAACAAGTCTGCCCCACGGGTGATCTTCCAGGTAGAATCCCCAAATGAAACATGAATTCCAACATCATCAAGCTACCTTGTAGACATAAGACTGCGTGTAAGCACATATACATGATGTACATCCTGTAACAGAAAAGTACTGCCAGTAGAGAATTGCAACCATACATCCCCAATGCCAACAATAGCAAGTGACTTGTCATCACCCAAGTGAATTGAACCAGAGACAATGCAGTAGGAATGGAACCACTCATGGTAGGGTGTAACATGAAATGGAGCACAAGAATCCAAAAGCCAGCACTGTGCATACATGGAGTGAATTTCGCTTAATGGCGTAGCATCACAAGAACTAGCTGCAAGTATGTACTCCCCATCAGAGTCATCAATCTGCATGACATTTATCTCCTCAATTTTCACACTAGATTTTGCAAGCATAATGATGCGATAAAGGACTTTTCCTGTACTTTGTCTTTCCCCTTCTCTTTGCGCTTCTCATTGCGCAACTCATGACACTGTGGGCGTATATGACCCTTCTTGCCACAATGATGACAAGTTGCTTCAGCCAATACATCTAACTTGCTGGACTTTTCTTGTCATAGAGGTTTTTAATTTTATCCCAAAGCTGCCAAGCACTCTGTGCTTCCTCAACCACATTGTAATGCACCTGTTCAGTGAGAGACAAGATGAGGGTGGACTTGCATAACTCATCAAGCTCATCCCATTCGTCATCAGTCATAGTTTCAGGCTGCTCGCCACGCATCCTTAGTGGCTTGATCTAAGATTTCTACACCAATACCTGCCAAACTTGGCTCTTCCAATAGGCATAATTCGTACCATCAAGCTTAATGATGTTGAAGATAGCAATATCAGTGGAAGAAGATGCCATACTACAGTCCAAAATGGTGCAATTAGTTCAAAACTGTTTATTGTTTTCTATTGTAAACAGCCAAAATACCACCAAAACCAAGGCAAAATTACCACAAACTAATAGATAATGATGTTGCCCACCAAGTACTATCAAAAGTACATAAAATCAGGATGATTCAGCATGAAAATTGCATGTCAGTCCATGCATAACTGCTTGTTGTAATAAATTACAGTCAGGTACAATGAGAGCAAACTACATGCAAAATGAATGCACCAAGTCAACCACTGACTATCAAAGCATAACCAACATCAAGTGGGCATAAATCAGTATGTGACAGTCATATGGACATCGAGCAAATACCCATGCATGTCAAATGAATTTGTCAATAAGCCGGCACACCCCCTGTGTAATAGGGCAAAGTGTATATAACATTGGTAAGACCTGACACAAAGAGGTTTATGCTCAAGGAGTGCAAAGCCCAAATCAGCCCAAGTACATCTATGAGGACCACGGCATATCAACCATGCAACATCCAAGTGAAGATCCCAATCTCAAGTATCTGAATACTCAAGTAGCATAAATCGCCTACTCAATGTCTGTCAAGCATATCAAGGCTCTTCCACTGGCACAAAAGCCGTAAATATCAAGCAAAGAAGCTCAACAAGGGCATATGATAGCACCAATGCCAGAAGATCCAAGATCAAGCATCAATAAGACCTCATGAGCATATAGGCCATGTAGCATCTGTAGATATCATCCATAGACATCAAGTACATCCAAATGTAACTCTAGCAAGCTGGCAAATAGCCAAAGTAATCTCCGGGTAGTCAAATGTCAAGCCAAAGCAAGGCTCAGTAGTAGCCAACTCCAAACAATGTAACATGCATGTTGTAGTGACATAGGCCAAGCATGTCAAGTCCGGTCAGACATAAGCAAAGTACATGCCATAAGTGCATAAGAGATGAAGATCCCAATTCTATGCAAAGAAATCTCAAGCTCAACCAATTATTTGAGAGCAAATCCAAGCTCTACGTCGATCCCCGAGAGTCACTACATCAATGTATACATCCAAGACATAGCCCGAATCCAACAGGCATATCCAAACATAAGAAAATAAGCTTCAGCCCTGAATATTCTAGCAGCAAATAAACATCCAAAATTGAGCAAACAGTGGATCAATCCAAGCTCAAAACCATAGACAAACCATAGGTATACTTTCCCATATGTATAGGCACCAACCGAGCATAATCAGGCATCAAATGACTATGTAGCATGAGCATAAAGTGTAATGACAGGGACTGCCCTATTTTGGGCTACTTGTGGACTATATAAAATAGTCAATGACTGAGAAAATTCAGCCTCAAAAGCATCTCATATCATAGGCATACATTTCCCTAACATTCAGGGAGCATTCGACACCAACCAAGTAACCAATGTCAATGCCAACCAAGCATAAACATAAAGTGATGATGTAACACTATTTGTGGCTACTTGTGGACTATAGAAAACATTCCTAGACTGAGGTAAACCAGTCACAAATCAATGCCAATGATAACACCAATGTCGAGCATCAAGGGGGTGTTCCCAAGTGCCAAATGAAGTGTTTTCAAGTTGCCAATGAGTGCCAAGGGAGGGCTGAAGCAAAAAACGATTTTTTTGTAGGTCTTCAAGCTAGCCCAAACTGATTTGGGGTGTGGAAGGGCTAGGCAAGGTCAAGGTAAGGTTGGGGGAGTACTCAAGGACCCCCAGAAGCTCCCTCTTGAAGGGCAAAGTCACCGGTAGATAGTAGGCATCACAAGAAGCAAGAGAACATGGCTGCTCTGCTTTCAAAACCTATGGACTGAAGTAAAATAACAAAAGAGAGCTCCAATACCTCTGAAGGAATGCCCTGAGGGTTCCCAAATGGGCCATGCATGTGCTTGGGAAGTCAGCGGAGTGACGAGAGCTCGGGAGAGTCGGCTATGGCTGCCAGGAAGGAGACTCAATGAGTGTAGGCAATCAATATGCTCTGATACTAGTTGAAAGGTGAGAAGGATCGAAGCTTGCTTGGAAGAGCTATGGCAGGAGAGCAAGAGCAAGAAAGAGAGAGAGACCAAATGGGAACTCCAACAGTCACAATGTGTGACTGGGCCTTCCTTTATTCAAACTATCACTAAAAGAATAAAGAATAAAGTGACAGTGACGGGTGCCTGTAGTGTGTAGTGGCGGGTACTGTCAGTGTATTAATACATGGATGGCTAGGCGAATGCGCTTTTACCCCCAACAATTCCATGATCTATCTTTGTGTGGTAGAGGTGTCAAGTCCATTGTGTCATTCCCATGCTTGAACTACAAGGATACATTGTTGAGAGGACTAGAAGTAGAGGAGAGAGGCAGTGCAAGAGGTATTAGGTCTTGACTCTACACCCTTGCTAACTATAACATCCAAAAAAAATAAGGTATTTATCTTGATTACAACTTTGTGGTGGAGCTCTCGTAGATATTAAGTCTATGGTTAGGCTTAACCATTCAATGCACCAATATGCACTCGCAAGTTGATGATTAAGACTTATTAGTTCTAGCTCGTATTTCTTCAATCATCATGCCATCTAATAATAAATGAATAGCCATCACATAAATGATATGATATGTGAGTTTATGTGCACTTCAATATTTGAAGGTAACACGTGCCTTCAAAGTGAGAAGAGAACAGATGTACCTTCAAAGTGATGGTCAAGATAATAGGTGTACATTCAAAGTGTTGGGTGTAAAGGCTCCTATGTCTAACTGCCCACATGTACTCATTGTACACTATACCCAAATATCAATATCCTACAGGTGGTGGATACCCATCACTATAACTTCATTCTTAATTCTTTAGTGACTATTAAATAAGGGAAGGTCGCTCACACATTGTGATTGTTGGAGTTCCCACATATGGGGTCTCTCTCTCCCTTACTTTCTTACTCCATCTGCCATAGCTCTTGCTTTGCTCTTACTTCCACTTGTGTGCTTCCACTTGGGTTCAACCTTTCAACTAGTATCAAATCTTGGACTTGAGGAGTTTCATCGATCATTTGCTTCAGTCCATGAAGAAGATTCAACTCAAGATTTCATGGCAATCATTGTGTCTTTCTACTAAGATATGCATTGAGTTTTCCCTTCTCCCAACTTGTTCCAGCATGTTGAGGAGCTTTCCAAGGCTTAATTGAGCCTTTTTGAGTACTTATTAAGTTGAGAAGTGGCCATTCTATTCATTTAGAGTAGATATAGAGTATGCTACAGAAGTCGTGGATAACTATAGCAACTTAATATCACTTTCATATTTTGGCCATAACTTTTGCATACAATATCAGATTTAGGTGTTTTATAGCTAGAAACAGAGAGTGTAACAACAGCTATAGAGTTGAGCACCACATAATCGATTTTGTGTAGTTTTCAATTCTCTGTTTTATACAGAACAAAATAGTTCTGTTTTGGATAGCAAGCATGTGATTGGTTTATGCTCTATTGATACTTATGGGAAATGTTTGCAATTCCAACATTATGTTTTTGCCAATACCTTGCACCTTAATATCATATTTCTAATTATTGCATGCTGAAAAGTTTAGTCTTTGACTTGAATAATGTATTGATGCTCTGAAAAGGTTTTTGAGTTGATTCGAGAGGCAAGGCTTTGCTTATTATAGACATTATGAATTGTATCCGATAACTGCTAAGTGGTTAGGTGGCTGTTAACTTCAAGTCAAGAAGGCAGAAGAATGAATGAAAACACAAGAAGAGGATGAAAAAAGAGCAAAGGCACACATGCGGCCTCTAAAAGCTAAGCTGGGGCCAAAAGCGTAATTTTAAATGAAAGGCGCCTCAAAAAACTCCAAAAGCTCATGTAAAAGAGTGCCAGGCTCCCTCCTATGCCAATTGTAAAGTATTAGACGGGTGTAGGCTAGAGGCATAAGACTAGAAGAGGGAAATAAAGAAAGGACGTTGCCACAATGGCCGGTCATGTAAAAGAAAGGGATGGGTGCCCATGGGAATTTAAGGTTTTGTATATAAAGTTCAAAAAGTGCATGGAAGCTCATTCTTTGGTGTGTGACTAACAAGGGCTCTCTTCTTCTCTTCTTCTCTTCTCCTTGCTTGTGTGTGCTCTTGAGAGAGGGAGTGTGAGAGTGTGAGAGAGTGAGTGTGTGGGAGTGAGGGATCAAGAGGGTGAAGCTCTTCACCAACTCCTCTTCTCTTCTTCTCTTCTCTTCTCCTCTCTTCTCTTGTGCGCGCGGCTATGGTGGATAGAGCTTGGAGATGGAGGAGGCTTGAGGAGTAAGCTCACTACACTCATAAGATCAACGACACGTCGGCTAGGTGAGAGATAGCCATTAGAGCTTGGAGATGGAGGAGGCTTGAGGAGTAAGCTCACTACACTTGTAAGATCAACGGCGCGTCGGCTAGGTAAGAGATAGCCATTAGAGCTCGCTTGGAACGCTTGAAACAATAAGCGGTCCGTGGGTCTTGGTAGTTGAGCGAAAGCTCCCACATTTTGGTTCCGTTGTCGGGACAAACGGATTCAAGCTTGAGCGCTTGCGCGCCTCACATCGAGCGCATCGAAGTAAGGGATTCATCCCCGAAACGGAGCTTGAGATAGGTAGGAAGTTTGGGTGTTTTGATCTTCAAAATAAGTAAGTATTTTGGGTTAGTTAGTTTGTTTGATGATTGGAAAACATGGAGAAATCATTTCAGTTTGTTGCTTTCGATTCTTATTGCATTTAGTGTAGGATAGGATTAGGAAATCGAATCGAGAAAGGGTAGGGTTTACTATTGCAAAACAGGGCATAAATCATGCAAGAAATGGTAAAAATCTTGCTTGGGATCCTTAATGTTGGCAAGTGAGTGATTGGGAGTATCAAAACCTTACCCGAGAGGGGGTTTAAGAGCCAAGAGGCTGGGAGAGCTCATTTGCAACCATTGTAGTGAGAGAGAGAGAGAGAGAGAGCCCGCAAAGATTCGATTCGATCTCATCATTGGAGAGCCTACCCCTCACCTCAGGTATATCAATTACTTCCCTTGGCACCTTAGTTAGGATCTGGAAGTTTGTGCTTGTAGTGATTGTCTAAATCGTGAGATTTGATCGAAATCGTCGTCGCGCGGCATTCATCGCACCGCATTTGGCCCGTCGTCGAGCAGCCGTTTTTGGGCCAAGTCCCAGACTCGGCCCTCGGCTCATGCCATTCAGTCGGCTCGACCCGAAAACCCTAATCGGCCCTCAGTCCAAAGTCCACTCGGCCCCATTTACTAGTTTGACCCTCGACCCAAGACCTGACTCGGCCCTCGGTCCATTTACCAGTTCGACCCTTGGCCCAAGACCTGACTCGGCCCTCGGCCCATGACCTAACTCGGTCCTCGGCCCGACGGCCGTCCGAGTCACCCACTCGGCCCCTGCAATTCAGGCTAGTTGGGCCGAGTGTAAATTTGTCTCAACTTTTTAGAAGTTTGACTTGACCCGGCTAGAGCTCAGCAGTGCAAACTGTCGCAAGCCCTCCTAACGCTCAGAACTTGATTCTGGTGCACAGAATAGACAAAATCGTAAGGCGCAGCCGCTCAGCAACTTGAGTAGGCGGTCGCGAGACTAAGAGACCTAGGGGTAATCCGTTGAGCCATAAAACCCCGATTGGACCCAAAATGAGTAAGGCAACATAACAGAAAAACGGCCAGAGAATTGATCGACAAAGCCTATCAGGCCCAAGATGAAGCGAAAGTGCGTAAGACGCTTAGAGATTGTTTGTCACACTCACCCTGAATTTCCGCACTTGAAGTACACTTAAGGAAAACTGAAAGCCTGATTGAGCATAAGTGCACTGGAAAGAACACACACACTGAGTGGAGATAAATTGAGGGTTGTATTTAATAAGTTAAGGAACTCACTTAGATACACCTCTCAAGGAACCCACCAATAGGAGAGAACCCAAAGACGTAGACAAACCATCAACACATGAAGTAGGACCAAGCAAGTGTCGCCAACGAAGTGGATTTGACAAACCTACTCAACCTAATCGATAGATTGGTGGAGCATGAGAACTCGACTATGGTAGAAGAAAGCTCAGATCACAGGTTTAACGAGGAACTCGACTTAGACATCTTCCCATCAGAGGCAATTCAACAGCTGGTCATCAGCTATGATGCGCATGTCTGTATGAGCACCGCGGCCGGACAACAGATTCTATCATTGCAAACTTAGAAGAAGAGAGAAAGCTAGCTCGCAAGGCATTACAAAGCATAGTCGAATACAATAGATACCAGCAGGCTCGGAGCCAAAGGCAAAGCATGGAGTTGCATGAGGTGCAGCGGGTGTTGAACTTGGACGGTAGAAACCGAATGGATCACGAGAGAGCCCTAGAAGGAGACTTAACGCTAAGCGAGCTTCTTATGAAGCGACTGCTAGACAATACCGCAGCAGAGCAAAGTGCCACGGCATTGACGACATCACTGGTGGCAGGATTAGGAGCAACCCAAGGCTCTAAGAGCCAGTCTAAAATCCCAATAGTCACAAAGCAGCTCGACAAGTACCAACCCCATGACGATCCATACAGCTTTGTAGAGCATTTCGAGCAAGTCTGCGAAGCCAACGGCCTCAGCGACCTGACTTAGCGCTCTCAAGCGTTTGGGCTCTACTTAGGTGACAAGGGTAGGACTTGGTATACAAGCTTAGATGCCACAACGAGCCAATTTCAATGACCTCAAGGATCTCTTCATTAAGAGATTTGCCGAGCCTAGATACTCCAACAATCTGCTAGTATGATTGATGAATGTCAAGCAGAAAGAGGAGGACATTCACGATTACGTAACCCACATGAGGAGTCTCTTCAAGAGAATCCCTACAGGTGAACGACCAACTAAAAAAGTAGTTTCGACTGTATTCATCAGTGGAATTCGAAACGAGGAACTGTATAAGGCTTTGTCAGGCAACTTGAGCTTACAACGAGACGCGCTAGCTAGGTGTTTGAGGAAGCCATCAGAGTTGATGATCAGCTGAAAGAGCGAGGCTCCAAGAGCTCCAACCCAACTCGCGAAGTTCAGAGAGAGTGTCAGCCTCTAGTAAACGACCAGCCCCATCATCCCAAGATAAGGGGAAAGCCACCGAGACAACTTGGCTAATGTCAAAATGGAGATAGCCAAGCTGCAAGACATGTTGAGATGACCAATACGCCCACACATCCAATTTGTATACTGTGGCGGAAACCACTTGCCAACCGAGTGTTAAGACCCTAGGTCAAGACCTTACGCAAACTACGGCAGGTTTGGTCACGACGTTGCGCATTGCAGATTGTCGAGAAGACTCCCGTACTTGCAACCATACGGCCAGCCTTACAAACAAGCCGCAGCCGCTCTTCAAAAGGGGAGCCCCATTGGCCCTTCCTGTGCCTAACGACATTAAACCGGCTATTCCTAGGATGGACATAAACCCTACAGGCATACCTAGACCGCCTGGTCCCTACGTAACCCATCCACCAACTGATGCTCCAGTCCACTACGTGGAAGAGCCAAATGATAAAGAGACTTACTTATACCCTTACGTCTCTCACGACGACGAGGGCAACGCAGTCCTTATGGACTATCGACCAGTACCGGTGATGGCATTAGGGAGAGGATGAGGTAGAGGCCTAGGAGGGCAGACGTAGGATCCAATCATCTGTTGGACTTGTGGTCACCCAGGTCATGTCTCATCACATTGCCCTGAGGGGGAGCAGCAGAATAGAGACAAAGCTAACCTAAGGTGCACTCTGTTCTGGGTGATTCCGCAGAACAGAGTGCAGAATCACCCACCTCTTCATCGATTTCCCAAAGCGAAAACCTTCTTCAAGTTCAGCCAACATACCATCTGTCCCATTGGGGCTGTTTGGTATCAAGAACCTCAATGGGGAGGCCACATCTATCCCATTGCGAGTCATGACCCGGGCCCAGACGAAGCAAGTGGGCATATCACTACCAGGACCTAGCAACCTCGATGCAGCCTCGATAGGGAAGAAGAGCCACAGACAGAGAAAGAAGAGGTCGGAAGCTAAGATTGCACTGAAAACTGAGAGTGCTACAACTCTGCCTATTGGAAAGAAGGTCACGGATGCATAGGCAGAAACTTCAGCCCCTAAGACGGCCGAAAAGGGAAGTGCCAAGTAGGGGAATACCCACATCCGAAGCGCCAGCTAAAGGCCATAGAGAAAGTGAAGGACTGGGTGAAAGAGGCCCAAGAGTACTTAAGGGACACTGAGCCCATCCTAGAGGACGAGATCGATGATCTCCCTAGCATAAGCACGCTAATCTCAACCCCTCGACCAAAGTCAGGAGATGCGACCGCACCACAAGCAGCACTGCTTAGGCCAAGCCTTGATACTGCAGGCTCGCAAATCAGTCCACGGCCATTGGCCAGGACAATTCGGGTTAGGAGAGAGACGAGTAGCCAACAGCCTCCTTACTACATTAGTGACCACCCCGGTGACGTTAAGCCTGGGAGACCTACTTAAGCAGCATCCCACCCTATGGCAAGACCTGAAGCAGTGGGTTGAGGGGTCACGAGAACAAGCTGCTGATCTGCACGACTATGATGCAAAAACACAAATACCGAGTCTAACGCTGCACTCTGTGCCAAAATCCTTGCACGTTAATGCTTTTTCGAAAGGTACCGAGATGCATGCAGTGTTACCGGTCCTAGCCTTGGGTGATACAATGAGAAAGGGGATCGTAGACATGTGAGCCGGGGTTAGCGTGCTGAGCCATGCAGTACTTCTAACTTGGGGAAACCCACCTGTCGAAACCGCTCGGTTTAATGTCACATTAGCAAATGACATGAGAGCAAAGCCATTTGGGGTACTTAAAAACTGGCCAGTGAAAATCGCCGGTGTCCAGTTCTCTGTCGACTTTATAGTCATGAAAGGGGTGGACTACGATATCCTGTTAGGCCGACCTTGGATGCGCAATGCCAGAGTTATTGAAGATTGGAATAACGGCTTGATCTTCCTAGGCAACAAAACGAAAGCTATGAGGGTAGAGATGGGAACACTCGGAAGACCTCACCAATCGACTTGGATGCCATCTCCGCGATGCTCAAGGGTAACGCTCAAGTCAAGAAGTTTTATGGGCCCTTGACCAAGTATATCCCATGCCCAGAGGATGAGCGAGATTGGATGCATGTCCTTGCTACAGTTGACCTGTTGTTCTCGAATCATGAGGCATATGAGCAAGCCATCAAGATGATGGGCAAGTCTAACGGCATGCCCTCCGTACCAGTTTGCATGATGGCAGGAACCCTTCATGGGAGACCTAATCCTGTCAGCTTCCAAGTGCCAAGCAACAAAAGAGAACTTCAGGAAGTTCTGGAATGCTTAACGGACAAGCTAACTGACAATCTAGCATCAAACTTCAAACCACTCCAAGATCTCTTAGGCGAATCCAAGTGGCAATGGACCAGGGTGCATGACTTAAACCTTATGTACAACTAGGTCCTAGTCCCTAATCAACGACAAGAGGTATACCAAGCCCTAGGAGACGACGAGCAGTCTGACGCAGAGGACTCTAATAACGAGTACGAAGACTGTCAATCCTTCAGTGACGAAAGTGAGGGTGATATAGATACCGTAGAATACGACACTGAGGGACATGAAATAGAACAAATACGGGTAGACTCCAAGCCATAGAAAAAGAGTGCCTTCAGGATAGAGCGAGGGGTCATGTATATGGATTGTGATGATCGCGCTTGGTTAGAACACCCAATAAAAAATTTAATGGTTGCACGATCATGTCCCTTGTATATATACTTATACAAATACTTAACAGCTACCACCGTTGAGCATATCTCAACATTTATATGTGCATTGTATTTTTTACTCAAGTAAGGATTGTATGGAACAATCCATCGATTATTGCACATGCAAGGGCTCTTGGGATTCATTGCACCGCAAGGACCATGGACATTGCATTTTGAGATAATTTCAAACAAAGCTGAAAACGTTGCTTTATCAGGAAACTCAGCACAAACAAATCTATCATAATGGCATGCTTCAGAGGGTTTAAAGGATGCTCCAAAAGTAGCAAAGTATGAGAATGCGGTAGCCCCTGCTTTTGAAACTCAATTACACTAACATAGCCTGTAACATTCCCAAACGGATTCCTTTTCAACAATGTATGCATCATATCAGCATGTTTTTTATGGAAGACTCGAGCAGTCAAATCAGGACGATCATAAGCAATCTGTCCAGGTAACAAAGCATTAGTTATCTCTAACCACTTTGAATTACATGTCATTGTTATAAAGAGATCAGGTTTTCCCTTACTCCGTACTATAGCCATGGCATCCTAATACAACTGATACTACATGTGCCTTGGCCCACCATAAAAGAAGATGGAAAAACCACCCTTTTACCAACAGAGGCACCAATAATTCCCACTGGCCCATCATCCATCACTCCCATCATATCTGTTAAGCCCTTATAAACTTTCGAGCGTAAAACCGATTGATTTTGATGACACCAAGCCAACCTACATTGCTCTATACTATAGTAAGCATCAACAATAAATTGTTGCAATAATCAACTACCCCGCAATATGCATACCTCAGTGTCCTCATGCACTTGTAGTCGAAATGCATAAAATTGCATCTGAGTAACACAATCCTTATTAGATGATCCGAGAAAATCATAAAAAAATATTTGTCTAACACTTTGTTGATTTTTCGTACATTTGGAGGTTTGAAATAAAGAAGAGGGTGGGAACAATTTGGGAAATTTAAGAAATCACTGGATGGAAATATTTCATGGACCAGTTTACTAAGGGGGGGTGAAGAGTAAAGATCAATGGAGGAAGGTGAAGGAAAAATGTGTAATGTGAAAAGAAAAGACATTAAATGGATTTGCAGCCATCAAAAGGGCATGTGAGGCTCATAATGTCATGGCTTTGGAGCCTTATGATAATTCAAACAAATGGAACCCTTCTTGGAAGTATTAGTGGAAGAAAAATTAGGTACATGATTTTGTAAGATTTTTAAAAATACTTTCACTCCGATCCAAAAAAACTTTTCAACATGAAAGTTGTAGCGCGTGAGCTGAAGTTTTGGCTAGTATTTTTATATAATTTTTTAAAGTTACGAGTCGGGAGATATGACCAAAATGGTGGATGCCAACTTTTTCTAACTGCGGTGGAGACCACCTCCCAATTTTATATACACCCACACTTTCTTCCCCACACTTAACACTTCCATAAAATATCATTCATTAGACTCCCAACCCTTTTCCCTCTCTTCTCCTCTCTATCAAGCTAATAAACCATTAGAATTCCCCTCCTAAATCACCCTCAAATCATCCTTAATTGTAGTAGTAATGTATGAATTCTCACTACCCTCCCTCCATTATTGCTAGATATAATCTTATTTTATGAAGATTCTCTATATTTTTTTATAGGAGAACTCTTGGATTCAAGCTATGGGGGGGAGAATGGAGACAACTCACCTATGATGGAACTTGATTAAATACAAAATTGGTCAACAAAACATCTAGATGGAGCTTCCACATTGGTGAAACTGCCTTAATGCAGCTTTGGTGGGTTCCTCCGCAAGGTTTGTCCTATTCCTATTCCATCTTAACCTCCTCCCTATACACCCTCAAGGCCTCTTGGCTCTCTCTTTTTTTTTTGCAAATTACAAAGGAGAAGGTCTCTTTATATAGGCCTTGAGGGTGCTTAGGGAGGAGGTTAAGATGGAATAGGGCTGAAGAAGGCCTCTTGGCTCTCTATGTCTTTTTTTGCAAATTACAAAGGAGAATGTCTCTTTATATAGGCCTTGAGGGTGTTTAGGGAGGAGATTAAGATGGAATAGGAATAGGGCTGAAGAAGGCCTCTTGGCTCTCTCTTTTTTTTTTGCAAATTACAAAGGAAAAGGTCTCTTTATATAGGTGGGTTAATTCCTATTCCATCTTAACCTCCTCTTTAAACACCCTCAAGGCCTATATAAAGAGACCTTCTGATGCCAGGAGGCATATTTCACGGTGGATTCCATGCCACGGTGGATTCCGTGAGGTTTTACGGTGGATTCCGTAAATTTTGATGACCGGGGCTCATACACAAAGTGGATTCTTTGTGCGAGAAGTTGATGGGGATGCCTGTCCTTTTCGGGCGTTTCATTAATTTAGTGTGTACATGGGTGATTCCATAGCGGGTGATTCCGCAAAATGCATATTAAATTAATAAACGTTTATGAATTTAGAGTGCGCACTCGTAATAAATTAAGGTTAGGATTGATTTCTAACCAATTGATTTATTTATGTAGCTGAAGACTGCTAGGTATTCACTTTTGTCGGTTTAATTGTATTATTTTACTAACGATTGTGAATGCTTCAGTTGATGTATAGAGATAGCAGCAGTGGCAGAGGAAAGCATTGGAGGATAGCGAGTATTCGATTTATTACTTATATTTTGATGGGCGTATACCTTAGGCATGGTGCCTATATTTTGTCGCGCCTATTTATTGAGGCATTGGATATTTATTATTATTTTGTATACGCATGGGCGCACGATTATGTTATTTATACTTGGACATTGTATTGGGCATGCCAGACTCTTTGGGCACCGGCCGTTAGCTTTATTCCTATTTTGTGCTAAAGCAAACTCAAAAGCTAAAAGCTTGCTATTTTGTAATTTGGGCTATTATTTGAGCTTAAAGATGAATAATACATAAAATACATGCTTTGTGCCGCTCACACAAGGCATGGGGGGAGATTGTACCCAATTGGTCTCTTGTTCATGTCGTTCATGCTTTTTACATTGAATTTTGTGCAAAAAGTAGAGTTCTATTGTTCTTGGGGACCTTCCGGTATTCACTACGCGAGCATACAGCATCCGATCTGCGCACCACCTTCTCCTTTGTAATTTGCAAAAAAAAAAAGAGAGAGCCAAGAGGTCTCCTTCAGCCCTATTGAGCCTTCCCCATTCTCTCTCATGAGCTTATGTAGTTCATTCTCTTACTATAGCTTATTATGCTCTATAGTATAATAAGCCCATGCTATTGGTGTCCATATTGTGTATATTGGTTATGTCTTGAGGGTTCTCCATATCTTGTGTCCTCTTAAGTTTTATTGATTCATCTATTTTTTGTAGCTCTCTCTCTCTCTCTCTCTCTCTCTCTCTCTCTCTCTCTCTCTCTCTCTCTCTCTCTCTCTCAGTTTTCCTCTCTTCTCCCTCACAAGCTCCTCTCCCTCTTGTATAGTGTCCTAGTCCGCTCTTCCATGACTAGGTGGTGCCCTTACCTCATTCACTTTGTGGCAGAAGGGAGTTTGGCATAGTATAGAGGCTGCTATACCGAATTTTCTTCGACATAAATTGGTGCCCCCACTGAGGACATTCTCATCCATAATTCTCTACCTCCTTATACGGGATGATACAACACATAGTGGTGCATCCTCTACAACAAGTGCTCCAAGTGGCTCTTCTCCAACGCCTTCACCAACTCTTTTTTAAGCTGGTCGAAGTCCACGACTCCCATAATGGTCTCCCAAGGAAGCCCAAGAAAGGAAGTATGCCTACCAGATGATGGCACGTATGCCGGTAAAAGGTGTTCACCTTAGAAATTCCATTCTCTCACAATGGAAAAAATCATGTTGCCATCAATTGCTAGGTTCTCATAATTGTGGTGAGTGTTTTGCAAACAAAGTGAAGGCCCTTTCGGGAGGTCCTCGTCTCCAAATCATCAAATTCTTCTCTCTCTCTGGCCTAATCCACATGAAAGGAGGACAACTATACATGAACGGTGTGGAGTTTTGTAGAGGTGCAAATTATAGAGACTACCTTCAACTGTTGCTAGCTCGAAGGTTGGGTGTGATTGAAAATGTGGCCATCACACCTTATGAAATATATGTCACTGAGGATGGACACACTAAGACAAGAACAATCACTGGTGAGAGCAAATTCTCTGTATAGCAAAGTTGGTGGGTTCCAGAAAGAAACACTCTGGGGAAAATACTTTATAATTCAAGAAAGTGCATTCCCTCTACTCCCTTAAGTAGTCTCCACTTATGAATAATAATAATGGTCCGAATTTCTACACCTTCCACTCTGTACAAAACATCCGAGTTAATGTATGCATCAGTAGGAAGATTTTCCTCCAGCAACGTCTTGTAATGTACTTTGGGGCTGAAAGATTAAGGGAGATTCTTGTATCACCAGAACTTATAATCTTCCCAATGCTAGAATACAATGCATCCTTCAATGTACATGTCTTTACTTTATTATAATAGTTTCTCATGAATCACCGCGAGTTGTATGGACCAATCCAACCTCTTGCTATGCAAACTGTGCATATTGTAGCCAACACAAAGCTTAGATTCCAAGGCATTATTAGAAGCACACTGGGGCCTAGACGTCTTGCTGAAATCAATGCATCTGTGAACCCATTCATCCTTCCCCTCATAAAATACAACTTAATTCTAGACGTGTTCATCTTTGTACTCTACTAAGGCAACATGGCATTTCCAAGCTTCTTTGGGCGCAATGGAAAAAATGCAGTGGATTTTTTGGACAACCTTGAGATGGCCTTCCTTGTCTCTGGGAGGGATGATGAAGCATTAAAGTTGAGAGCTTTTCCTTTGGTGCTCAAGGAAGAAGCTAGAATGTGGTTCCAAACTCTAAATCTGGCCCAAAGAGCTAAATGGGAGGGATTGAAGATAGCTTTCTTGCAGAGATTTCAACAAACTAACTTAGCTGAAGAGTTATGGCAACGGCTTTTGGCCCTCTATCAAAGTGATTCTTATGGTTATGCAACTTATAAGGAAGGATTTTTGAAGCTTTGGGAGCAGTGGTCAGACTCATTGAATCCTAGTGAGAGAGCTCCAAATTGCCTTCAAAAGGATCGGTTTATTTCAAGTTTGTACCCCTTGCTCAGGGAGAAGGTAAATGTGAAATTTCCAAACACTTTTGAAGATGCTTTGAGAATCACTAGGGAAAAAAATCGAAAGATTCTCTACCAAGCCCAAGCTAGCCAAGCAGTTTTGGGAAACAGCATCACAACTATGGAGGCCTCTCAAGTTCCCCCAAATGTATCTAATGCATCAGGCCTTGTTAGAGGTCAAGAAGACATGATCCAACAAATAAACAATCTTACTAATCAACTAGAGGGTTTGAGAGTGAATCTTGCGCAAGGTGCAAGAAGACCTATCGAGGGGAATGGTGGAAATCGACCATCAAAAAGGGAGATGGTGTGTTACAACTATGGAGAAAATGGACATGGCATGTACAATTGTCCTCACCCTAGAAGATATGATCACCCTGCCAGAGGTCCTCGACAACAAGTAAGCCCTCATCGTGCTAGGACTCAAGAGCAAGAGCAGTCACGACCTGCAATTTTACAACCACCTTATGTTTAAGCTGAAACCCCTACTATTCAACCAAATGTTAATGTCATAAAAATAGAGAAGATGGTCAGGGATAGAAGGCTCCAAGAAGAAATAGCGAGAATTAAGACGAAGGTAGATGTAGTAGAGACCATGCCTATCAAGCGGGTACGTGTCCAAACTGAGGCAAGCAAGGAAGCAATCAATGAGGCAAGTACATCACGGGCACCTAGAGATGAAGGGAAGAAGAGAAAGACTCGAACTAGGTCTAAAATTGATATCTCTGACTTCCCTTTGGGTTCTCGGACACAACCTTATGATCTGATAGCAGATGTGAGCTCTCAAGGGCCAAAAATTACTTGGCCACAACTACTTCATGCCTCTCCAAAGCTACAACGACAATGGTAAAAAATGTTTAGCACAAGGGCAAGGCAAGGTAAAATGGTTAGTGCAATCAAGGCATATGGCCTCAAAGATATAGTGCCTTTAGTGGAGACTCAAATCAAAGGTCAACAGATTCGAAAAACATACATCGATAGTGGACCAGAGGTTTGTGTCATGACAGAAAAGTTATTGCATCAATTAGGCTTAGAAGTAATAGAATCCTTAACCTTAAGGCAAAGATGGCCAAGAATGATACGGTCACATGTGTGAGTGTAGTGAAAGCTTTGAGAGTTTCTGTTTTTGGAATCATTGCAGCAGTGGATGTTTATGTGATGCCAGTAAAGGGAGAAGGATATCCTCTCATCCTAGGGAGACCTTGGCTTATGGGCATCGGAGCTAGGCAAGATTGGGCAACAGGGGATCTGGAGTTGAGGCCATGTAAGGTGGGTGGTAACGATCAAAAGGTGGTTTATAACTTGAAGAATGGGCGTCAAGAGAACCTTGAACTAGAAACGTCTGCCAATGAGTGGAGCTCAAGTGGATGTTCCTCATCAGTAGAAGAGAAAGAGAGTTCAAGTGGAGAGAGTGATAGCACTCTCGAAGCTATGGGCATCACCTTAAAGGAACCTACCTCATCAGAAGACAACCCAAGAATCCAAGGAGAAGATGTGTGGGATGCTAGCCTAGAGAAGATGATATCCAAGGATATAAAAGATTAAGAAAGGGAGGGTTATGTGAATGTTCTCAAGAAGCATGCATCATTGTACTCACATTACAGGTATCACTGCAGTGAAGCATCACATCCAACTCAAAGAAGGAAGCAAACCTATAGTACAAAGATTGAGAAGACTGGGAGTTGTGCAACAGGATGCACTGTTGACGGAGGTGAAGAGACTCTTGAATGCATGATTCATATGCCTAATGGGAGATTTAGAATGGGTCTCCCCAGTAGTAGTGAGGCCAAAGAAAAATGGTAAGTGGCAAGTATGCATAGATTACAAGCCACTAAATGCTACAACAAAGAGGGACTACTTCCCTCTCCCATTTCAAGATGAAATCTTGAATGAAGTAGTGGAACATGAGTGGTATACAGTGTGTGATGGCTACTCTGGCTACTTCCAGATTCGCATTGCAGAGGAGGATCAAAAGGAGACCACTTTCATCACACCATGGGGCTGTTTTGCCTTTCAAGTCATGCCCTTTGGTCTCAAAAATGCCCCAGCAACCTTTCAACGATTCATGAATATGGTCTTCCAACCTTACTTTGGTAAGTCCATAAGGGTTTTCATAGATGACTTTTGTATTTACAGCTCAAGGAACATACATCTACGCAAGGTTGATGAAGGATTTACTCGCTTAGCTAGGTTGGGTGGACAACTAAATAAGGATAAATGTCACATTTGGGAAAGCAAGGTTACACTACTAGGGCATGTAGTGTCAATTGAAGAAATTGAGGTAGATCCAAAAAAGGTAGAAACATTGCTAGCTCTACCTTCCCCAACCTCCATCAAACAATTAGTCTCCTTCTTACAAAAGCTAAGATATTTGGGTAGATTTATACACTTACTCTCTCAGGCCATATATCCCTTGCAGCAAAACTGACACGCCAAGAAACACTTGTATGGAGTGAACAAAGTGAAGGACATTTTAAGGAGACAAAGAAAATGTTGGGGTCACTTCCTATAATCCTCCAGCCTTGTTGGGAAGAAACATTCTTTGTAAATCCTAGCGTGGGAGAAGAGGCCATTGGTGCTACTCTCCTACAAAAAGATCCAAAAACATCCTTCATGAGGCCTGTGTATTTTGCCAGCCACCTCATGAAAGCCTCAGAGAAGGCTTACACCTCCATGGAACAACTAGTGTTGGCCCTCATGTTTGCAGTAACCAAATTTCGGCCATATTTGCTTCCAAAGAGGTTTGTGATCATCACTGTGGAGGATATTCCTTATGCACTACAACATATGGAAATCTCTGACAAAATAGCAAAGTGGGTGGTCTGACTTCAAAAGTTTGATTATACAGTGCAGGTTGAAAAAACAACTCGAGCATGTCTGGCTGATATTTTGACAAACATGTGCTATGAGGAAAATCTCAGGGTGAAAAGAAAGGACCTTCCACCACCCCCATCCATAAAGAATCTTGTAGATGCTTATAGCCTCTACTTTGATGGTGCATACAAGATAACTAAGGATAAGGCAGCCACAGGCATTGTTGTTTTCTCTCCTTTAGGAGAGAAAATCTATGGTGAAGAAATCATCTTGGAAGGTGTCCACTCTAACAATGAGGCAGAATATCAAGCTTTAATTCATGGTCTTTGTTGGTGTCTTAGTAATTCAATCAAGAGGTTGAATGCTTTTGAAGACTCCATGCTATTGGTAAGGCAGATGCAAGGTACATGGGCATGCAAAAATACAAACCTCTCTAGTAAAATGAGAGAGGCCAAATCTCTTATGAGAAGATTTAGGGAGGCACAAGTACATCATGTGCCAAGAGACCAGAACAAGGATGTCAACCATCTAGCATCATCAAAGCTGAATGAGTCAATGGTGGGAGTAGTGGCTATCAAACCCCCACTTCAGCAAGGCAAGGAAGACTTAGAAGATATTCTACACCTCTTAGAGCAAGAAGAAGCTCCCAAACATCTAAGAAAGACACTGGCTAGCTTGGAAGGCTACAAGATATCGCATGGTAAATGATAGTTTGTATTGTCTTGGTAAGGATGGTGTGCTTAGGAAAGTGCCTTCAAAATGGGAAATTGAAGAAATCTTAAAAGCTTGCCATGATGATGTGTGTGGAGGCTACTTTGCACACAACATCACAAGTAGAAAGGTTCTACAAGCCGATCTGTAACTGCATCATCAAACTTTGTAGGTTCTTTGTAACCTGTCACACTAGCCATATATGCATAATGGCGGGCTGAATAACCAGTGTATGTAACCTGTCAACTGGTTTTCTGACTCTCTCAGATCTCCGTAACTGTGCCTCACTCTGAGCTTGCCTGCCATGGGGCAGTACATAATGACTCTGCCTTGCTCCAAGCGTCATAATAGAGGGAATGTCCAACTCACTATCTAAAATGTTGCTGTTGGATGACTCATAACCTATTGTAAGTGGACCTGTCACATCCTCAAGCATCTTTTCCTTTCCCTTATCCAATCTCCCCCTCACTGACATATCCGTGTCAGTGGACATAGGAGTACGACTCCACAAGCATCCTGACCAAGTAGGTGACCCATCACCTATAGGACTACTCATAGATGTACTCACTATAGGTGTATTTTCAGCATTATTAGTACTAATTGATCCATCAGTAGCCACTGCAACAGGATTACCATAACACAATGCTAGCTCATCAAAAACAACATCTCTGCTAATCAATGTCTCATGTATAGACGATACTGTAAGCTTTTCGGTCTTGTGCATAACCAAGGAACCCACTCTTGACAGCATTAGGATCCAATTTCTTCCTCTTTTCATCAGGAACATGCTCATATGCAATGTTGCCAAATACATTCAAGTGTGAAATGTCAGGCTTATGACCATACAACCTCTCATATGAAGTTACATTATGAATCCTTGATGTTGAGGGCTAAAATGATGAACGGGTTGCCTCTTACCCATCCAACCTCCAATCCTCACCAAGAGAACTAAAGAGGGGCACCACCTAGCCAAAGGAAGGATGTGCTAGGACATCCCTTTTCTCAAAGAGAATCAAAAGAACCAAGACACAAATTTACAAGAGAGAATATATGTACTAGACACCCTATTAGAATATAAGAGAGAGAGAGATGAGAGGGGAGGGAGACTTACTCATAGTTTACCTCCAAGAGATGGACTAGTGTGGGGGTATTCTAGAGTGCTCTCATGTGCTTGTCATTGTCCTTCTCCCCCCTTGCATTCTCCATGGGCTCTTTATATAGCCTCCATGAGGGACTAGATTAAGCTAATCTTCTTGATTAACATAATCCTAGATGATGTATGGCATCTTTGAAAATATGGAGAATAGTGGATGGGACAAGTCCCCACCTTGGTCATCATGCAAGAAGCCAAGGGTGGTGGTAGACAAAATAGAGAAATGGAGCTAGATTACAAGAGTTGGGTGCCCAAAGCACATTATTATAATATATTTACAAGAAGGATAGAATGGAAAGTTGGTGTGGTGAAAGAGAGAAGCAAATTGCATATAGCCAGCAGTCTACACCTTCGTAACTTCAAATTCGTGAAGAATCTGAAAAAAGTTTCTTCTACAACTTTGTAGACCAGGTCAAAACCAATCGGGTAACGCGAAAATTTTCTTGAAATTCGCTTTTTCTTGGGAGTTATTGAGATTATAAAAAAATGGCTTCCAATGTTGTACTGCTGTCACACTTATGATGTGTTCATAATCAGAAATAAAAAGTGCAGAGTGTTTTATCACCACTTCCATGTAGGCTGCCTTCTCCTCAACTGATAGATCCTTAGCCAATATTTTTTCTAATCCCTCCTTCTCAACCTTTGGAAGCTGCTGCAGAATTTCACTACTAGAAGGCCCTTTTAATGTAATCCCCATCACTTCTAGAGAGCTTTCTTCCTCCTCGTTAGAAGACTCTCCCTCTGTCATAGATGACCAACCTTCATTGGAACTCCATTCATCAGCGGTGGTCTCTAACACAAGATCCTCCTATCGGCCCTCCTTCATGTTGTAGATAGTGCTCTTCCATTTTTTCTGCAGCCCCTTTTGTGGCCTTAGCTCTAAAGCCCCTGTCTCCCAATCTTGTCTGGCTTTCATTCCCATTAGCCATGGTCGTCCGAGAATGAGCGGATAGCCATCCCCCTTCACTGGCATCACATACATATCAAGCTCCAATTGCACTCCATACACCTTTATCTTGACTTCCTTTATAACTCCCAAACAATTTACTACTACATTGTTAGCCATTTTGGCCCCAAATTTAGTAGTTTCATTTACCTCTAATCCCAAACGATGCATCAACTTTTCCATCATGACACAAATCTCTGCACCTCCATCCACATATGTCTTTGACACTCTCTGCCCATTGATTTCGGCTTCCACTAGAGGCACTTTTATCTTTCTAGCCTAGATTGCATTCACATGTCTATTCTTCATGGGTCTAATATTTACCATCTTGGACCATTGTCGCCGCACTGTTGGAGATAGATGTAGTAATTATGGCCATGAAATTTTTAGCCCTTGATCCCTCACATCAGCAAGCAAATCATAAGCTCTAGTACCTTTACCCAAGGAAAAATCATCTGGCTCAATGTGTCGGCGTGAGCGAGCCCTCCTCTTTTTACTGTTGCGTGTCATTGCAGCCATTGATGACTCTGCCTCCTCTTCCATATTTTCAACCTCCTTTGGTGGTTAGGCTCCATTCTCTCAATTCTATGGGCTTTCTTCACCGGTATTGCTTCAACCTCTACTACTTTGGCCTTCCCTTTGATATCACTCTCATCTAAACTAATTATCCTGACATCATGATTCTCTGGCGGTTGGATAGGCAAGGGAGGCACCTCTATAAGTGGTCGAGGATGCTAGAGAACTTGAACCGGCGGTGGGGGCCCTAGATTCGGTGGAACAAACCTTTCCCTAGGTGGTATCACTTGTTGTCCCCTCCTTCTTGGTTGGAACCCATTTCCTGGAAAACGCCTAGGATGAGGGCAAAAGTACATACCATGGCCAGTCTCCCCACAATTATAGTAAACATACTCTCTTTCTTGTCTCCTTGGACCTCGATTGCCTTCATTTATGAGGGGAGGGGGCCGTACTCCTTGCACCAAATTTAACAAAAGGCTTTCAAGTTGATTAGTAATGCGTTGTAGGAGCTCTTGCTGTGGTATCTCCGGTTTAGGTGGAGCCTCTGTTATTTCTCTAGGCCTTGGCATGATTGGTAAAACCTGTATTACTCCCCCCTTCAACTGGGCTTGATACTTCAATTTTCTATCTTTCTCCCTCGCATAAGTGACCGATTCTTCATAGGATGTGGAAAACTTTCCTTTGACCTTCTCCCTTAGTAGAGGATGGAGTCCGGCTAGAAAACAATCTTTCTTAAGGCAATCGTGTACTCTTTCTCCCTCGGCTAAGGAGGCTGTCCATTTATCCCACAATTTTATAAACATGCCTTCATATGCTTGGTACTCCTCTGGTAAGGATTGGCGAAGATCTAAGAGTTGTCTCCAAATATCTTTAGGTGGCTCTGTATCTTGGTACTTTGCATGAATGTGGTCTTGAGATCCTCCCAATTACCCCTTGTAGCCTCCGAGAGAGCTTGATACCACACTCGAGCATCACCCTTTAGAACTAAAGAGAAGGCCCGTACTTTGGTTGCTTCATCATCCCGGCCTATGACTAGGAAGGCCATTTCTAAGTCATCCAAAAAGTCCAAAGATTGCTCCCCTTTGTGCCCAAAAAAACTTGGAAAAGCCATGATAGGAAGATGTTGATCTAACTCAATACAAAATAAAGATGAACACGTCTAGGCCCAAGTCATATCTTATTAAGGGTAGAATAAATGGATTTACAGATGCATTAATCTCAGCAAGACTATGAGAGCCTGATAAGCCCCTTATAATATTTTGAAACCTAAGCTTTGTGCTAACGATTATATGCACGGTTTGTCTAGCAAGTGGACGGATAGGTCCGTACAAATCCCTATTGTTCATGGGATACACTTAGAGTAAAATAAATATGTGCACATTAAAGGAGATGTTATAATTCAAAATAGGGAGTATTATGGGATCAAGGGACAATAAGATCTCTCTCAACCTCTCAGCTCCAAAATAGAAGACCAACCTTTGCTAAAAATGTATCTTTCTACTAATGCACACATCTACCCGAATGTTTTGAACCGATTGAAAGTTGTAGAAAGTAGGAGTAGCCATTTATGCATTAACTACAAATTTTCACTACAACCTTTCATGAAGCGTGTTGTTGAAGCTATGGCCTCTTAGATCCCACCATTCGAGAGATGCAAAGGATTTGCTCACCACTGATTAGCATAGCTTTTGTGTGACCATCATCAGCCTTGTAAAGTTCATAGGCTTCGATAGCTACCTTCTCAATTACTTTGAGTCTTCTTACTAGTAGTAGTTGAAGCGCGTCACCATATGTAGCCTCTCACCAATACCGCACACCATTGATGTATAACTCCCCCTCCAAAAACTTGTTAATCCCCGAATTTGAAAGTGCCTTCACCACTTGAAGACGAAGCTCCTTAGGGAGTGTCTTTACACTAGACACCAAGCACTCAACACAATGCCTTGACCTAGAGACTTAATGAGAGCAAGATTTCTCATGAAGCAAAGAAGAGTGTGTGTAATTAACTTGCTTTACCCGCATACGTGCCGTTTGTCGATAAAGATCCTTCTTCTCTTGAGCTTCTTTTGGAGACCATAGTGGTACTTTTGAGAAGTGAATCCCTTGAATAGGGTTTGATGAAGATTCCTCCTTAGTGATTCCTTGATAAACACTCGTTGAAGAAGAGGACAACTCCTTAGATGTTTCGTTCTTCATAGAAGTTGTAGAGTGTAGCTTGAGAACTCCTCAGCGGGGGCACAAAAAATGAGGGCTGAAATGATAAACGGGTTGCCTCTTACCCATCCAACCTCCAATCCTCACTAAGAGAACTAAAGAGGGGCACCACCTAGCCAAAGGGAGGATGGACTAGGACATCCCTTTTCTCAAAGAGAATCAAAAGAACCAAGACACAAATTTACAAGAGAGAATATATGTACTAGACACCCTATTAGAATATAAGAGAGAGAGAGATGAGAGGGGAGGGAGACAAGAGGAGAAGAGGTAGAGGAAGCTTGTCATTATGTATTTATGGAATGAGAAGATGAGAAGAGAGGGAGACAAGAGGAGAAGAGGTAGAGGAAGCTTGCCATTATGCTACATAATAAAAGAACTTATTCATAGCTTACCTCCAAGAGATGGACTAGCGTGGGGGTATTCTAGAGTGCTCTCATGTGCTTGTCATTGTCATTCTCTCCCCTTCCATTCTCCATGGGCTCTTTATATAGCCTCTATGAAGGATTAGATTAAGCTAATCTTCTTGATTAATATAATCCTAGATGATGTATGGCATCTTTGAAAACATGGAGAATAGTGGATGGGACAAGTCCCCACCTTGGTCATCATGCAAGAAGCCAAGGGTTGTGGTAGACAAAATAGAGAAATGGAGCTAGATTACAAGAGTTGGGTGCCCAAAGCACATTATTATAATATATTTACAAGAAGGATAGAATGGAAAGTTGGTGTAATGAAAAAGAGAAGCAAATTGCATGTAGCCAGTAGTATGCGCCTTCGTAACTTCAAATCCGTGAAGAATCTGAAAAAAGTTTCTTCTGCAACTTTGTAAACCAGGTCAAAACCGATCGGGCAACGTGGGAATTTTCTTGAATTTTGCTTTTTATTGGGAGTTATTGAGATTATAAAAAACGGCTTCCAAAAGCTGCTTTGACTTAGTCCCCCATATATATATAAATACATATAAGCATGTGACAAAAGGGGTCCATGCTTGTAAGCTTTTGTGTAAGATCCAAATGACACCATGATGTGGATATTGACTTGTGTGCTAGGGTGAGGTATCCTCTAATGATGGTGATAGATTCCAAATCTTAGTGATGCAAGCGGAGCCCATGTGTAGTTGGAGGCTAGTCCTTTGAAAAATCTATGCACTCACTCAACTCCTAGGTATAATCCATTTTCATCTTCACTAAGATAACCATCCCTTTTACCCTTTACATTGACATACCTCCTAAGAACTTGTTTCCCCCATTTGCTAGAGTTATCATAATCGAGAAGCAATGTAGCATACCTAGTGCTTGAAGAGTAAACCCAAAGTGATATGGTAAGCTCTTGATAGGGGTTTTGGCCAAATTTTGTGGTAGTAATCCGGGTTGTAAAAAACCCGGATCACTGTAAGAGTTCTATTTAGCACATAGAGAACAGTCACTACTGCTTCAGCCCAATAACCATTTGGCAAACTCTTCTCATTTAGCATAGCTCTTGCCGATTCCATCAGTACCCTATTTTTCCTTTCTGCTACACCGTATTGCTGCAGTGTATAGCTGCAAGTTAAATGTCTTCTAATCCCATGTTTAGCAAGGTACTTGTTAAAGTAATTAGAGATATATTCTCCACCTCCATCTGATCTAAGACATGAAATTTTACAGTTCAACTCATTTTCAGCATGCTTCTTGAAGTCCTTGAATGCATCAAACACATCATCCTTATGTTTCAGTATGTAAAGCCAAGTATACTGCTGCTGAAATCATCAATGAAGGATACATAGTAACGAGCACCACCAAACGAAGCATTATGAGATGGATCCCACACATTTGAATGTACCAAATGCAAGGGTCGTGAGTTATTTTGTACATGTCTCATAAATGGAAACCGTGCTTGCTTTCCAAACTGACATGCATCACATACAGGTTCAAAGTCATGATACTTGAACTTAGGTAGTCTAAGTACAATCTCCTTTTGCTACATAGATTTCAACTTTTGTACATTCACATGCCAATCCGCTTATGCCATATCTCAACATCTCGTATAGCACCATCATCATGTACAAACATGGCTGCTTTCAATTCTGAAATTGACGCATCAAGAGTAAACATTCTGCCATCTCTTCAGCCTCTAGTAATCAATGTGCAGCCATTACCATATTCTTCAACAAAGCATCCATATCTATTAAATCTCACTTGCAGATTCTGTTCTGACATCTATCCAACTGACAAAAGATTCTTGGTTATTGTAGGTACATGTAGTACATGATGCAGGCTCTTTTTTTTGCCATCAGGCATCAACAATGGAACAATTCCTGTGTGCTGAATGTCATGCTGGGTGTCATCCCCAGTACACACATAACCATGTGAACCTGCAACCATCTCATAAAACCATTCTCCATGGGGTGTCATATGATTTGAAGCCCTTAAATCAATGCACCATCTCTCATCTCTGTTCTGCTTAGATGCATTCTTAGACACATGCTGTATGGCAAACAATCTGTCAACCTGCTCATCAAGAGCACCACTAGAAGATGCATAGTTCCCATGTTGTTTGCCCTTTACCTTCATATCTTCCTACATCTTGTAACAATCCTTTGCAATGTGTCCATATCTGCCACAGTAATGACAATCCTTATCTCTGTTTGACTAATCATTTGACTGCCATGAACCAGATCCACCACCTCTACCATGGGGTGATCTCCCCTGCCTTTAAAGCCGCCAGATCCACGTTGGCCCTATGTATTTGTGCCATACCAGGGCATTCTGCTGATGTTGTCCATAAGCGTTTCAAGTGTCTCCTCGACCTTGAAAAGAGCCACGGCCTCTGCCGCCTCTACCACGCTGGCTAGAGTAAAGAATAGTGTCTTTGCTTTGAGACGTTCTAGAACTTGTATTTAGCAAAGCTTAACTTCTTCATGCAGCAACAAAGCAATTAGCTCATTCCAATCAGGGGATTCAGCTCTCACAAAAATAGACGTATCAAATGCTTTATACTCTTTGCCAAGTCCATTCAATGTCACTACAATCATATCATCCTCAGACAACACTGAAGATCCAATGGTGGCAAGCTGATCTGCTATGTTCTTGATCTTTGTAGTGTAGGCCTGAATGCTTCTACCATTCCTAGGCATGTTATTGAACTGTTGCTTTAGCTGAATCTTTCTTGGATGTGTTACATTTCCATAATTTTTCATGAGTTTATCCCATGCGTCCTTTGGAGAACTACATCCAGTAATCTATATAACCATAGCATCTAATATACATAAGGAAAACCAATGTAACACCTTGCATGCTCTCTTAGTCCATAGCTTATGAGCCCTTTTCTGATCATTTGTCGGATTCCTTTCATGCATTTCAGGTTCAACCTCATCATCTGTACATAAGTCCCAATAACCTCTGCCAACCAAAAAATTCTTCATACAGAACTTCCATAAAGCAAAATTTTTGTTATCCAGCTTTTCTCCCACAATTTGAGTAATATTGTCAGTACCTTGAGTATCTGCCATAGTTGCAGCTTAGGTATTCAGTGATGTATACAAGCTGTAAGTATCTGACTTCTTTTGCTACAATTCAGGACTAGTTTCCTGTTATTTAGGACAGTTTCCTACAATTCAGGACAGTTTACCTGACAACCTACTTGCTGTAAACTATATTCCAACAATGAAAAAACACAATCAATTGAGCATAAACCAAGCTCAAATCAGTTCAAAACAGGACAGTTTACCTGACAACCTGCTTGCTGTAAACTATATTCCAACAATGAAAAAACACAATCAATTGAGCATAAACCAAGCTCAAATCAGTTCAAAACATTCTATGGTAGTGGCAAAACATCCCAACAACAAACTATATCCATACAAGTATCAATGTTTGTATTGTATGCAAGTAGTAGTACCAAATACAGCCAGGCCACTGCTATAACTAGTAGAATTTTCTCTATTAAAACAAGAGTATTCATACCTCAAAACAGCCCCAAAACATCTCATTCAGTTGCCACTCTATGCAGGAGTTGATACATATCCAACCGGTCAGAATATATTGCATGTATGTCAAGTGAAGATGATAGGTCTCCTTCCTGCAAACAGTAACCACTCAATACCTTGGTATAACCAATAACAAATCAGTCCAAACTTTGGACTTTCAACACTCACAATATCCCAAAAAGCATCTACTACTCAAGTGGTATGATCCAAGCATTTGTCACTAGCAAATAAGCATCACAGATACTTCAACCCTGTAGGTATATTGTTTCCAAATTTAAGACAACAACCAGCTCATTGTTTCCAGCCTGCAAATAAGCTCCAAAACTGAGCATTTAACACTCCAATATCATGCTCAAATGCATGATAATAAGGGCATATACATTGTTAGGATGAAAGTCACCAGTGCCCTAGAATCACCTGCTGTTTACTGCAGCAAACAACCAATTTGCACACGTCTATGTTGAATATCTCAAAATCTATGAGGAATCTGAAGAAACTTTCTTCTGCAAAGTTGTAGATCACATCGAAACGATTAGAAATCAAGGGCTGTTGTAGGCCATTTCTCCAAAAACCATTTCTGTAGCAAGATATAGCTTCTGCAAAAAAACGGGTTGCATGCACAGTCTCCTTTGATGACATTTTCTTCAAATCTGATACCTTGATGTCAAATGGCCACTGCCAAGCCTTCAGGCTTTAGGCATTCAAGCTCTGATACCATGTTGGAAGAGAGGGAGAGAGACGAAGTGGAGCGGAAGATGAGCCTCAGCTCATTGTTGTTCTTCTTCCATTATTCTTCCATCATACTAATTGAAAGAGACTTACACACATAGGTATGACTAACCAAGACTAACTGTGGTTAAGTCACCGACTACACCAACTTATTGAATGTCACACACGTGTACACACATGTACTGTTGTATCCAGCTAATGTCAGTCATACACATAAATATAGACTGACTGAAGAGTAACGGGAGCTTAATATTCTAACAAGAAAGAGGTATCACATCGTTACATTAAAACCAATATAAACTTTACAAAAAGGAAGCACACATCATCACAAAAAAAGCAATGGCCCAAGCACTTTAAAATAAGATATAAGCGAGTCAATAATAGATCATAAGTCTCATCCAAGCAAGTCCTCCTCAATTGTGACCGTTCATTTGACTACTCAATTGCTATAGCAAGGTATTAAACCTATTAACATTCATTTGAAACTGCAAGAACGATAGTCGATAACCCCTTTGGAAAATCACAAGCTTGTGGTCATCTCCAAGTCCCCCAAAACCATGCCTACATATCATTTAGTAACAAATTTATCAACCTGCTTGTCTTAGAGACAATTGCCAAAAGTTCCCTCACTTCACCACTCAAACCACTCCGAGACTTGTTGAAGAACACTCTGGGTGTGCTTTGTCTCGCACACAACACGGTAGAAACCTTTAGCTTGTTCATGCAACTCTGCAGAGTAAATGGCAAGCGCATGATCGACACGTGTGGATAAACTCATCTACAATTCCATCAACTCATTTATCTTGGTCTCGAGGCGTTTAAACTCCAAAGAACTTGAAGCAGTCTTTGTGTTTCTTTAAATCTTTGATGTCCTTGTGGATTTAGTAACATGCCCTCCCTGTTGCCTTACCACTTCTTTCATCTTTCGCACATTAACTTTATTCACTCTATTAAACTCCACATTTTGGCTGCAACAAAATACACAAATGGCTGTCTCCCCAAAAAGTACACAATACCTTGACACAAATACAATTAGAATAACTATCTCCTATACCCATGCGAATGGCTCCAAGCAGGCAAGCATCGAAGAGACGATGTTGTGGCTGTTTTCTTTAATTCAACCAACTAAATTGCATTCAATGGAGTCGAATGCACTATGTCTGGAACATCGTCCATTGCTTTGCTTTGTTCCATGATAACTAAATGAAACTTTCAATAGAGTATAAGAGTCCCAATAGACAAATCTCAAAGCCATTCAAGACACAATCGATAAACACATTTGTAAATGAAAACCCTAAATCGAAAGTGTCTTAGACTCAAAGACAAAAGAATAGTCATGCATGAACACATACACAGTGCTCGCCAAAAGCCAATTAATGATTCCCCTCTCCAATGGATGTCCATTCATCCACATATGTATATGACACTCATTAAAGACCAAGCAAGCATCACTCAAACTTGAAGATATATTAGTCTCAAGGATATCCTAGACTTGAAAGTGAAAGAATGCACATGTATTAGGCCCAACACGCATAACCAAATGCATATATGGCCATGCCTTAGCACATGCACACATCACTCAACAAAGGCTGGCTAAATATTGTCTAACCTCCCTCCTCTTCCCCCACACCCTCTCTCTCTCTCTCTCTCTCTAGGCCCTACTAATGGAGGTTCATTCATCTACATCCATACATAGGTCTTGCCAAAGGGTCGAATGCATTGAAGATCCAAAGGTGTTTGGTTTAATATAATTTAGCTCCACTTTGGTATCTTTAGGGGTTGACAATATAATACACATATCTTATAAAGTTACTACAAAACCTTCCACTCCATAAATGTATCGTGTCCACTAGTATCATCCAGGACACGTCTTAGCAGTCCATCGGAAAGGATATCTAGAAAGCTCCGCCCGGCACTCCCACGGAATGTTACGGGATTTGCGATCTAGGTTTTTCCGCGTCTGCCACGTAGCGGAAGTATTCCGGCCGTTCCCACTTAGGATCGACCTGGATTAGGGTTTTCCTGATTGGTCATTTCCTAACAGCAACTAGCGTCGGACCCAAGCGAACTACTTTACGCAGAAACGCCAGGTCCGAAGCGGATTCATGCTGCACTTGGTTCAAGGAGAATGGGAAACGAGAGGGATGCAAAGCTCAACCTCTCTGCCATAAGGCGTAGTCCCATTCCGTTCCCCTAAAACAACGTAAATCGGGTTAAGACATAACTCTAGGTCAACGCTTTTGTTGTTCGTGTCCTTTGACGATCATCTCGCTGTTCTTCGTGATTTGAGAAAAGTTCCCGGCCAAGTGGGACCACCCAACTGTAGGACGGACCCATGGCCCATCCTCCGCACTTTCCTCAGGTTGTTTTAGTTATGTAATTATCTAACACATTAGTTGGACATGTAACAACCAGCTTTATTAATTAACCCGTTAAGCACTGGTTCCTTCACGTAATCTTATCACTTGACATAGAAAAACAATATCAGACAAGTTCTTTATTTACCAAATCATCATACTTAACTTTGAAATACAAGAGTTCTGCCCGTAGGCTTATCCACAATCCACCCGAAGGCTATCCAGCAATCCACAAGGATCACTTTTTCCAAGTTTCTGCCCATAAACTAGTATGCGGGTCTCGAGATCCAATCCTGAGTCACGTTAGCCTCTTGTGCAGGACCCGAAAGGCGAGGGATTTACGGCCAGAGCCCCCCTGGCACCCAAGCGTCCTCCTGCTCCAAGTAGTGCTCAACAACGGAGAGACCTCTCGGCGGCGGGTTCGGTCCACGTTCCCGGCGCGGTCAACAACCCCCTTGGTTAGGGTCAGGCAGACAGTCGGGGGTAACTGAAGCTGCCTCTCACCTTCAGGCCTTCAATCTGAAGTATAAGTACTTATTTATTTTGTAATTCATTGGTCAAACAAGTCAAACATTGCTCTAAAATCTCTAGCAAGCACAAACATTTCCATTGATCGATTTTTGTTGTTAGCAAACTGCTAAGGAGGGAATCCTTCCTTTCGAATGCATCCAGCACTCGATCTGGGGTGTCTTGCAACTTGGCAAGATCCCTTATATTCTGGGTTAGGGCGTACCCTATTAGCCCAACTTGGTCAAACCTTAAAGTTCATTGAGTACTTCAGTTTTTGGTTTAATCTCCAATTAATCTTCCTTACCCAAGGAGAATATCAAAGTACACATCCTCTTGCAAGATAACTTTGCATAAGGATCCACCATCCTCGTTGCGAGAATTTGCATTCCTTCTTGTGAACCAATCCCAAGACCATATGACTTCGTACTTGCTGTACAAGTGCCACATCGTACTATGCGATAATGGAATCACGAATCAATCTTTTCGGGTTCTTTAAGCTGACGTTGTTAGACCTAGGGTTTCCTAGCTTCATTCTTGTAAGAATCTCAGGGACAAACCCTAGTTCCTTTTTCGATTACAATTTACTGACCCTACATTCAGGGAATGTGGACAAGTATTTAAGGTATAGACGTTTCTTGGAATTTAGTTCATTCCCAATGAATATTTCGCAGCATAGGTATTTCTAAGTCTATATTAATTTGGTTAACTTCAGAAGGTAATATCGAGATTACCTCCGCATGATTTGTTATCTATGTGTCAATTGATTTTTCAATCCTATACTTTATCGAATTGAGGTTAGGTTAAATCCAACTAATCTTCCCTTTTCTTTGCGAACAAACTCATGCTAAATAAACAACCTTTTCCTTGCTAAGTTATGCAGTTAACAATCATAATTTCATAGAGTTTATGCATCGTAAGAGTCCTTTCATGATTTGCATTTTCCATGCATAAAGCTATTGAAAAAAATTACGCTTATGCTTTATCTATTTTGCATGTTCCATTAAACTAAATTCCTTCGTCGTGAATAACTAGGACAAAATATAACCTATCCCTAACAATTCATCTTGCATGATTAAATTACAACGGTATAAAATTAAGAAGAAAAACCTGGGTTTGGGGTGAGATATCCACATGGATACCGGGAGATGACCCTCCCGCAGCTACTCCTTGGACTTTCTTAGGAGGCATCACAGTTGTAGTCCTTCGAACGTGGAAGCAGCTTTACACTCCTTTTCGGAATTCCACTGTCGCTCCCTTGCACCGTTTCCGTCGAAAGTAGTTTTAGAAGGCTCCCTCGAGGCTTTAGAGCGGGAAAGGAAGAAGAACAAAACTCCAAGGTATTTTGCGAGTTTGAAAGGAAAGGCTAAGGACAAATTCTCTTGGGGGGAAAAGGGCCTTATAGAATTCTAAGGGAGGAACTCCAAGGGGGGGGAAAGTAGCCTTAAAGGTTATTGGAAAAGGGGGCCTAAGGAGGCCTTAGGAGAAGATATAAGGGGGGTAGTTCGAGGGTTATAATGAACAAGGGCCCTAAGGGGGAAATAAAAACTGGGGAGATAAGACCTTTAAGGTCAAAAACCCTTTTATGGGGGAAAATCTCCAATCCCACAAGAAGGGGCCCTAAGGGGTTTTTTTTTAAAGACATGGGGGGGGGGGGGGGGTTTTCCAAAATGGCACAAGGGAAGGGGGCCAAGGGTTTAAACTCGGAGGGGAGCCCAAGGGAAAGGGGGCTTAAGGATTACACACGGGGGGTTGAGGGTGGTTTTTTAAACACAAGGATATAGGTTAAACATGGGGGGGGGGGGGGGGGGTAAGGTGGATTTGAACCAGGGGAAAGGGGGCTAAGAAGTGTAAAACACGAGGGGGGTGGTGTGGGGGTAATAAAGCCAGGGGGGAAAGGGGCTTAAGAAGCTCCTTTTTAGAAGCTTCTAGGTGCTTCTACGTGTTCTAAGGGAGGAGAGTACAGACGGCGGCTGGCCTCAATGCTGGCATAGATCCTCAGCGGCGGGCGACTCCATGGCGGCGGCCCTTTCACTTCCTCACGTAATCCCCGTCCTCCGTCTCTCGTACCTCACGGCAACAACAGGTGGAGCCTTATCGTTTCTTCCTCTCGATTTCAACCTCCTCCTTCCCTCTGACAGCTTCCCGTATATCTTCCTCTCTCTCTTCCCCATTGTCCTTTAGAGGGGGAGGTATTTATGGGAAGAGGGGGGGTAGGGCCTCCCTCTCCCACGTGGAGCTTGCATGCAGTCCCTCCCCTCCACCTCTACATTCTCCATTTAGCACCATCCTCTTCCCTCAGCCATGCTTCGGTTGGGGGAAAGAGGATTAAAAAATCCAATATTATTCCCTTAACCTCCTCCCAAGAGGAGGTTCTCATGAAAATATGCGGTTTCATTAAGCCATGTCTCGTTTGGGCACAGTGGAGAGTGTATTAGTAAAGACCAAACCGTCCCTAACCACAATGCAACATTGTCATTTTCCCGAGACTTCACACGGCCTCATAATATTTTTAACAGAAATATTACAATAAAATACATGTGCATTAGACCAATGAGTTGGCTTTTTAATTGGTATAGCTAAGTTTGTATGGTGCACACCATACAATATCCTGTCTTAGAAAATCATACCCTAGGACAATGCAATACTCCCCACTCCTGCCAATAAAATTATAGCTCACACACTAAACAACTTCCTAAGTTTAAAAGAGTCAATATAAGCTTCTAATAATGCCCCACGAATCGCAATCAATGAGGCAAAGGATACTTCTATCTCTCAATAATGAAAGTCATGTTTGAAAACACATATCCTAAAAAAATTATTAGTAAAGTAAACATAATTATAATAACAATAATATGAATAACAAAATAATAATAATAACAATTACAATAAACTAATATCTATATCTATCTAATCTTTTACAATAATAATATAGAATAGATTTAAAGCTCTTTCACCTAAGGTAAGGGGTAGGAGCATGAGTAATGTTGAGGGAGTGAAGATCACATGTAATCATTATGGCACATAATCATTATTACACCTTCGTTTTGCATACAAATTTGAAAAGCAGGCTAGGCAAAATTTAGGTGGTTTGGGCATCACCTAAAGGAAAGGCACAATAATAATGTAGAATAGAAATGTAGAATAGATTTAAAGCTCTTTCATCCAGCAAAAATAGGATAACCATAAGGGCAAGAAACCTCAGGCATGACGTCACAACGCGGGGAATGTTTACTTCCCGATACCGATATACCGAATGAAAACGGGAAGATGGGGCCTAGGCAAAGTCTTTCGTGCATCGGGACCCTTGCCACCACGCTGCCACCACGAGCCTCCTCCTACTACCGCTCTTCTCTTATATCTCGCCATTGCCTACGTCTCCTTTCACCATATCTTCTCGTCTCTTCATACCTCCATCTCCGCCCGGCTCTTCTGCAGACTGCGCTCGCTCGCCTGCACGGTACGTCCTCTCTCTCTCTCTCTCTCTCCCCGTTTCGATTCTCCCTTTCTTTATCCTGATTCCTGCCTTATTTTCTTGCTGTTCCCTTTCCTTCTCATCGTCCCCTCATGTTTCTTTTTTCCCCTTTTTGTTTCTCCCTCGTATACGGGCCCTTTGTGGCCTCCTTATGATGCAAAAGGTTTAAAGTGAGCGGAGCATCGAATAAAGTGTGAACATTTACCTTCCATGAAGAAGCTAAAGAGCCATCTGATATGCCTGTTTTAAAATCTATGGCTAGAGTTTTATTGTTCCTTCGCTTCCTTACATCTCAAACTTTGCCGCAAGCGTCGTGCCTGTGACTCGTGAGGTCTTGTTCAGAATAAAGAATCAGTAGTCCAACGTTCTCCCTTAAGGCAAGTTCTGCGGCAAGCAGATCGTGTCTGTGGTCTTTTGCTCAAGAGTTAAGGGTCTTTCTAGAGCAACCAGAGGTAAGTTTTAGTGCCTGGTCTCGTTAGTTTACAGATTTTGGGCTACCACTAACCTGTGATTTAAGGATCTAGAGAATAACCAGAGGTGTGGAAATTTTGGTCCACGACTAACCTATTATTTAAGGATGCAGGGAATTACCAGAGGTAATTTTAGTGCTGCCAGAAGTGTTCTGGTCTCTTCAGTTTACAAAATTTGTCCTCCACTAACCTGTAGCCCGTGATGTAAGGATCTAGAGAATTCTTACTGTTTTTCCTGCAGGATAGCACTAGCAGCTAAATTCCATTGTTATGTTGTCTGTCCAGTGCTCTTTCGTTTTGCAATCAGCGGTCTGTGCATAGCTGGCACGCCCGTTTCATGCTTACGATTTGTCGTGGCTAGTTCGATTATAAGTCCCTCTGTCAGTCTGTGTCTGTGTCTCGCTAGTTTGATTTCTTTATTAAGGATTTTGCCCGCAAGGATACAATTTCCTAGTTTCCACTCTCATTTAAGTGGAAATTGCGTGTGCTTTTGCCAAAAAATTCCTAGTTTTGCACTCGTGAAAGCCCACTGTTGCAGAGTATTTGTAGAGTTGTTTGTTTCTATTTTCATAGCCGCGTTGTCCGGTTTGGAAATCTCTGTGGCTGTAGCTCTTCTCTTCTTTTTCAGAGCCTTTTTCACTTTGTGTCGGTAAGTAATTAACATCATGTAAACTTAAAACATCATCGAGAAGCTCCCTGTTGGCATTCACAGGCCGCCTTCACATCCTTGTCCTATCCTCGATCTCTTCTGCGTTCTGGTGGGGTTCTGATAATGGGCTCCGTACTATCCAAAAAGTATGATAGGGTTTTGGTTTTGTCAAATCCTCCAGAACGAGAATTATCACCGGTTTATAACAATAGTCTTTTGCTGCAGACCAGTAGGTTCAACTATGGCTGCCTCTCATGGAAATGTCATTGTTTGTAACAATGCTGAAGCGTTTAAACAGCAACGGGAAGCAGCCGCAGCCGAAGGAAAAGTGGTATGTATGTGTAATCAGCATTTTCTTATGAACGTGTTTTAAGCTTGTTGAAAAGATTTGAGTCCCTTATGGTTTCGAATTTTCCCTTCAATTAGCAGAACAATCAATTTTTGTACGAACGTGTTTTAAGCTCGTTGAAAAGATTTGAGTCACTTATGGTTTCGGATTTTCCCTTCAATTGGTAAAACGATCAAAGAAGACAAAATGATTTGGTTGTGGCAAATGCCTCTCAAGCAATGGTGCCATCTTTTAATTTTGATTTCCTGTTGAATTGGCAATCCGGAGGCACTGAATTTTGTTCTCTGCTTAGATTGTAATTGATTTCACGGCAAGCTGGTGTGGACCTTGCAAGTTCATGGCTCCATTTTTCGCTGAACTGTCTGAGAAATATCCAAACCTCGTGTTCCTTAAAGTGGATGTGGATGAAGTCCCTGTAAGCATTTCTTTCGTTTTTCTGTGTAGTATATGTACATATACATATCATAAGCAGCAGCATGGTTCCCTCTTCTCTGAATGTTAGCTAGTAACATCAAAATGTTGCTTGCAGACTGTCAGTGAGGCATTTGAAATTAGAGCCATGCCAACCTTTTTGTTTATCGATGAGAATGGTGCAGAGGTCCAGCGGTTGGTTGGTGCCAACAAGATTGAGCTAGAGAAGCATGCCAGGTTTTTCTCAGAAAAATCTGCTGTGGCAGTCTGAACAGCAGTGCAGTAAACATTCAGCACTTCATAATAATTTGTTGTGAGTTGATTCGTCAAGTTGGACAATTGTAAACAATGAATTTAGGAGGCAGGGGCCTAAGTCTTGTATTTTAGTTTTGTGTTGAATTGTAACACTGAGGAATCTCACAGTTCTAATGAAAGTTTTATGAAAGCCAAAATTCTGTTGCTTCTGTGCATAGTTCTCTTTTGGCAAATGTAATTGCATGGAGACAAAGCATGTGTGGTTTGTAGTATGCTTGCATAAGTTTAAGAGCATACGGTCTTGTCTTGTTGCTACGCAGAAATCATTGGCATAAGTTTGTAGCATGCATGAAGACACAGGATGCGTAGTTTGTAGTATGCTTTGCGTAAGTTTAAGTTTAACTGCAAGAACACAAGGTCTTGTCTTGTGGTTGTTCACAAATGTTTTGGATGCCATCTGTATGCGAAATTTGCTTTCTTTGTGCCATTATCATTCAGAAACTGTCTTCCAGTATCTATAGGAGCATGATTAGCCACACCCTTGGATTTAATCTGTATGTGAAATGTGCCTCTTATGTGCTGTGATCATACAGGAGCTGTAGGAGCATGATTAGCCACAAGGCTAGGTCTGAATGTTTGTCTTTATATAGTAATTGCTATTAGGACATTGCAAAAAATGTCATGCCCCATCTCCATTGCTCCAAGTCTCATGTTTAGAGAAATTAGGCCCTCAACTTATTCAGTGCAGCTAGTTATGACCAACCTACAATGCCTCATCTCCATTGCTCCAAGTCTCATGTTTAGAGAAGTAAATTGTTGAGAAATAAAAAATATCATATGGTACTTGAAGAGAAGCTGCTAAAGCTGGAAATATAAATACCTTATACCAGATTTCACTATCTTTCAATCACTTATGGAGGTAATAGCTGTTTGTATGTGAAATCAAAAGCAATGTTTGGCCAAGTACATTTGCTGCTGGTATATTTGAGAGGACAAGTCTCATGAAGGAAGTGTAGACTTCTTCAAAGATTTGACCACCACCTTATGCATGATGTCAGCATTCATAAATCTGTTTGATGTTTACTCAATTCAGTCCACAGCCTTGTGGAAAATCAAATGTACATGGCTTGAGATTTTTTAAACTCATATCATGATTAATTATTTTATTCCTTTTCTTTAATTGCTCTCCTGGTTTTCTTCATAAGAAACTGCGAGGCCAATTTATCTGAAATGCAGAGAAGCTTAGTATTCAAAATCAGGATATCCATTGTGGTAAGGCATTGTGCGAATGCCTCAAGCCTGACCTTTTGTAGCCCTTTATTTTGATACACAGTAGGTTCCTTGTTATCTTGGACTAAGCAAGACCTAAGCTGCTGCCTCTATTTTGATACATAGTAGGTTCGTGTTATCTTGGACTAAGCAAGACCTAAGCTGCTGTAAATGTTGCCACAAATCTGGGATGTTGAGATTTGAGAAATGTTTAGTCCATTGGGGTTTTGTCTCTCTCCTTTTAGAGGATTTAGAAATTTGGGGAATGTTTATCTGACCTAGGGTTTTGTTTGTCTGCTTTTAGATTATATTATGATAGACAAGTGTAGGTAGTTTCTACAGTCCCTTGACCTTGGGTGCCCCTGTGATTCCAGGCAATGGTTGTATTTAAGATCAGAGAATTAATTGACAATGAATGGCATTCCTTATTTCAACCAGGAAAGCCCTAGTTTTTTGAGTTGTAGATCTGGACTTCTTTTTGATTTGGAGCCTGCAATGGCAGCTAGGGTAGAGGAGCTAGTAAATTAACAACTCAAGTCATGGAAATTTGAAATTATCTGTGGTTCTCAGCTTTGTGAAACAAAAAAGTACTCAGTATGATTCATGATGTTGAAGCATAATCGTTGAATGTGATATCATGTTATCACAGAAATCCCCTCAATATACGCACCATACCAACAAATTTTGAGTATAGCATGGTAGTTTTTTTGGCGAATCTCAATACCATGTGCTCAAGTTGATTGTAAATGCCAGTAGGAAATTCTCTCATTGTTAGACTATGCCTCATTGTTAACCTTGTCCTAATACCATCATTGGAATTTGTTTATAGTCTACAAGATTGGTGTTTCCCTCATTGTTATGGTCAAATGAGGCATACAATTAATTATTTATCTAGTGGTTCCTCAAAAAAAGAGCGTTGCCTAGTGGGTGACTAATTATTGGGCTAGGAAGTCTTGGGATTATTCTGAGATTGGTATTTACCTTTAGTGTAGGCCTTTCATCATTTGGTAGAGGTAGGGCTAGAGGAGATACTTTGTTTAAGTCAGTCCTCTACTAGTTGGATATGAGTTGTTGGCATATCGGTTTAGATATGGAAGCCTTCTTGGGGCTTGACAAACGGTTATGTTGTGACCATACCATCTATAGTTGGTTATAGATTCTAGTCCTAGGCTCGGGGCATTCTCGTAGTTTGTGCTTTGCTTTTGTTCCTCTCATTCAACACCCCATATACCCTTATGGCTTCCTCAAACCTTCCATTGAGATTTATCCTATCTAAACCTGAGTTAAGGCCGAGGCTTTGTAGCACTTCTCAAGATTGTTGCTCACCACATAAAAGTCTAATGGCCTCCTCTTTTTGGCTAATATTCATGAGCTTTACTACAATATCTTTTGCATAGTCAACATCAAAGAATCATCTTATGAATAGATAATTTGCAATGATTTAGCTTTCTTTGTTGTGTCTAGACTCTTGAACCTCTCTCTAGGGACAACCTAAAAATTTGTGTTTTTTTCACTTATCTTGAGATTGCTAGCCTCAGAGATTTGCTCAAATAGTTCTAAGAAGCCACACACTCCCATCTCTTGTCATATACTTCTTGAGTTGCTTAATAGCTATTGGGAATTTACTGTTTCTTGGCTCCGAAACCTAGTCCTAGTTGGCTTGGCAAATTGATTGCAAGCAATGTACTACTTTTATTAGCCATAGAGTTGTCTTTGATTAGCCATAGAGTTGTCAATAACTTTCTCAGTGATAGCCATGGCACACTAACTTCGAAGTTTTTTGGAACTTTGGTAGTATCTATCGTCTTCCTAGTTGTTTCCATCTCCTCCTTTAGGTTTCTTTTGGCTTCTTAATGATCTAAGAGTCTATTGTGATGCACTTTCTATGAGGGCCCTTGTGATGCTTATAAACTCTAGATCAACTACTACTTGGTCAAATGTTCTCCCTCTATCCATATTCTGTATCAGCCAACCAAGTTCTAACATGGTCCTTCATGTTATGGCATAGTTGATTGATGTTTTCTTTGTCTAGCATATTTCTTGTCTAGCATATTTCTCTCTTGATCTACAATGGTCTTTATGAAGCCGAGTAATTGTAGGATGGGAGTTTCCTTAAGTGAGGGATCATATTCTGTATCAGCCAACCAAGTTCTAACACGGTCCTTCATGTTATGGCATAGTTGATTGATGTTCTCTTTGTCTAGCATATTTCCTGTCTAGGATATTTCTCTCTTGATCTACAATGGTCTTTATGAAGCCGAGTAATTGTAGGATGGGAGTTTCCTTAAGTGAGGGATCACTTAGTGAAGACATATCCAAGGTTTATGTCCTTGGGAATTGGGAATCAAATTTCACATCACAATGTTATGTCTAGGTCATCATGTAAGTAACTTGGTACTTTTTGAGGTCAAGATGTAAGGTCAAGTCTTGGGATGCTTAGTATTTTATGCTCTATGCCATGTCGTGGTCAAGTTGTCAAATCCTTCAAATGTATCTAAGTGGGCTTAATATCTTCAAGGCATGTATCTCAGTGGGCTTAATATCTTCCAAGGCATGTATAGAGTACTCAACAGCACTCTTGCAAGGACTAAAAGGTTCTCTTGTAGCATGCATGTGGAAAATCAACCCCAAAGATATTCTATGAGGCGTTATCTTGAGGAATGGTAGCTCTTATCACACACGACCGCAAGGTTTAGGAGTGATTGACTCGGCTTGCATGGATGGAAGGTGTAGCATTGAGGTATTTCTACAATCGATACTTTTTGGGGCATTTAAATTAAAGATGGAGTACCACTTGAGTCTCTAAAATGATGCAAGCTTGGTTTATGTATTGCTTGACATTATCATAACCACCAATCATATTTTCCCCTTAATTCACAATTAGGAAAGCTTAAATTGAATCCTCTTTAGTTGCATGCAAATTGACCCTTGTATAGTATCTTACCCATTCTATTGTCATGTGATCAAATTTACATTCACAACCTTTCTCAATCACTAGGGGATGCATTCACACATCCTAGCATAGCCATGCAAGCTCTAAACATTGTTGGCTTCATACTAAGATCAATAAATCCCCAACCAAAAACACTACACTTTTCCATTAATAGATTGCACATCGATATGATCAAGATGAGAGAGGTCTTTGATTTTTAGTTCTTAAATAGTCACTAGCATCATTAGTTCTCAATTTACTCCTTGTTCTTGAATGTTCAAGGAGCCAAGTTTAGTCATCAAAAGTTTCATATGGGTCACTTGTGCATGAAATCCCCAAATCACTTCAAATCTTTTGATAATCTTTAGATTTGTAGCAAGAAACCTTCATATGTGGCTGAGATTTTTAGGGATATATTTCAAGACATTCATGTAAACCTTGCGTTTGCCTAAAATCAAGTTTGTAATTAACACATTCAAAGTTGAAATGCTTCAAATTCATTGAGAAGGCTTCAAATGGCACACACAGAGAGAGAGAGAGAGAGAGAGAGAGAGAGAGAGAGAGAGAGAGAGAGAGAGAGAGAGAGAGAGAGAGAGAGAGAGAGAGAGAGAGAGAGAGAGAGAGAGACCAATAGATAAGAGAGAATATTTCAATCTTGTTTTACATTCTTCCAGAAAAGAGTGTCTGTTGCAAGGAGATATCTTATCTTTGATGAAATGGAGGGAGAAGCTAAAGAGCTAGAGAAGCCTAAGAGGAGAAACTGAAGAGAAAAAACAAGTTGAAGAGTAGGCTTATTGTATCTTTGTACATATATATTTACATTTTGCAATTTATGATGTATGATATCCTTTGGGATATGTAAACCAAATACTTTTTTATTTGTGAAATCATATTGAATTATACAAGAGTTTTTGCCAATTGTTCCCTCACAACAATGCCAATGATTAAAAACAAATTATAAACTATTACATATATTCATGGTTGGCAAACTACAAGAGTGAGAGATATACAACTTATACAAGTGAGAGAGCATTCAACTCTTTTTCCAATTGTCTATAGCAATGACCTTCAACTTATATTCAAGAGTTGTGTTGTCTTGTTAAGAAACTCTAGAGCATCTCTAACATCTTTAGTTCATTAGGGACATTTACCTCCGTTCTTTCTTCATGTGGTAACCTACAACTCTGGATTAAAAAGCATCTAATCTACATCACAATCTCACATGATGTAATGAAATCCTTTGGACATGTAAACCAAACATTTTGTTTATCCTTGGCAAAGGTTTTTTTCACAACAATGCTAGTGAGAAAGAACAAACTAATGACTGCTATACTCATGGTTCACAACTTACAACAGTAGGAGGTAAACAACTCATACAAGATAAATAGCATTAGACTATTTTTCCAATTGTACTACTATTGAACTTAAACTTATATTTAGGAGTTACATTATCAAGAAACTCCAAGATATCTCTTACATCCTTTGATATCCACTAGGGAGTAACATTGAAATCCTTACTTCTTCATCCATAAGAACCTCCACCTCAAGTTCGAATGGCATGGGGTTTGCATTAGAATCTAAGGGAAGCTAGGCACCCAATGTAAGCCTATATCATCTACTATCAAAGCCCACATTAAGAGATTATTGAAAGATATTGTAGGACAAAGCCAAGGACTCATGGTATGCATTATGATCATATGATCTATATTTCCAAAATAGTCGCATAGGATGTAAGCATGTTAACCTTGCATGCTTTTTTGCTTGTTCACATATTTCAAAAGCATGGGGCTAGTAGTGTAAACTTGATTAGTTTTGTGGATGTAATTGGAATCTCAAAACGTATTGAAGTACTATATTTTTCGATGTTACACTTGGATGATGGGATATCAAAAGAAAACAATTAACGAGGGCTTGACAACATACAAAGGGGAAGTTATTGACAACTTGTATAGTACCTACTATGTGGGCTTCTAAACCAGTACATGAAAGTGGGGTTGTAACTTGTGGATACCACCATTTTGGAGGGAACATTTGTTTTAGTTGATATTCTCCAGGGAATAGGATTTCTCTTAACATGGAAATACCACAAAGTGCGAACCAACATCCATAATACAAAAATCATAATAATGGTTAAAAAGATTGACCTTCAATGAGACACACCCAAAAGGCCCTGCCAAAAACGTAAGGTGATCACCAAACCCGACTACATCGATCAACATATAGAATAGGGAGAAGTCGAGGGACTTGTCTAGCAACAAGTTCATGGATGATAGCTAGCAACCACATACTTTCAAATACTACTACATATAATTTACTATTTTGGCCTTTTCTAGCCAGGTGGATGGCTCCAAAGGTACAATACCTGAAAGGGAGCACATTCTACTACATGAAAGAGAATTTCAACTACCCTTCACATTGATGGCATGGATCCAAGAGTCTTGAAAGACTCTAACATGCTTGAAGTTCATTGGTTGTTAGTCTCTTCAAGTACAATGTTAGCTAGTTAAATGTTAGCATATATTTGGTTTGCATGTATTTGTTGGAGAGGATTGTGAAGGTTTCTCTCTAGTATTCTCGATGAGAACACATGCAACAAAGATAACATTCATATGGAGCTCATCATATAACATAGATTCATGCCTTACGGTAAGACTTGCAATAATATATGAAGTCCAAAAAGAGGATGTCGAGAAAAATAAGGGGTCCTTCCTTGTACTGTAGGTGGGTCAGTTGTATGTATTGAACTGATACCATGCTAGCCTCATGTTAATGATCCAATTATCTCACCTTGGGAACTCACACCTTTCTATATGGGGTCAATTGTATGTATTGAACTGATACCATGCTAGCCTCATGTTAATGATCCAATTATCTCACCTTGGGAACTCACACCTTTCTATACTTGTGTCTTTTTGTTCTTATGAAAGAGCTACATGTTCAAGGATTTGCAAATAACAAGTATAACATATACAAGGCCATTAACATAGGAGAAAAAAAATAAAGAATCACATAGGAGATCGTTAATAAGCATATATGCTAACTATTAACAAGCTAATTGTTGCTAACAATTAGAATATGACATGTATATTCACTAGCTAACATATATGCTAACTAGCATATATAGTGACTATTAACAAGTTGAAATATTTGCTCTACCACATCATCACTAGAGCACATAGGTGATATGGAGGAGCCAAACTCCACTATAGGGGAGTTGTCTTAGTCACACCAAGAGTGGTACAAGAAGTCAAGGGTGGAATAAAAGAATCTCCATCCATTAAGAGGATGTGACCAAGATTGACCCATATGAGGAAGTTCATTAAGGAAAATAAAGGAGAGCCTGGTAAAAGAATTGATTGTGAAACCTTAAAATTGGATTAGTCCCTCTTCCATGGTCATTAATGCATACATGTTTGTCACATGGCCCCCCTACATTCCTAGGCTACACCCTAGTTTTTGTGGTGGACCCCATCTAGAAAGAAGGGGTCTCCCCTTCTTTTACCATGCTAACTACCATTTTCATCCTCCGCAAAGATGGGATCCACCACTCTTCCAAAAGAAGGGGGTCTCCCCTTCTTTTCACTCAGCTAACCACCTAAGATCCACCACTATTCAAAATGTGCTATGAGTCAAATTGATTTTTATCCAAAAAAAATGAAAAAAAAAACTTCATAGAAAATGGGATTTTTTCTCAAAAAGATATCTGATCATATTGCAAGTTGAAATACTCATTTTTAATACAATTTTTTTCACTAACATGCCTCCAAATCCATTTACATTTTTTAAACTCCACATATGTGATGCCTAGGACCCTCCAGATGCAGGTACATAACTACTTCATGCTCCAATACTTCTCATAAGTGCCACATCAGTAGGGGGATTAATTTTAACTCCAAAAAGTGACTTTTTTGGTCCCGTCTCAAAAATTATTCTTTTCCATCTCTAAAGGTATCTAACCATATTATATGTTCATCTAAGTATTTTTCATGCTTTGTTTTGTCTCCTAATCATTCTAAATGCATCAATTGATGAATCAATAGGACAATACTTTTTTTTATCAAGAAGCATATGGGAGTTAAAGGAACAAAACTAAAAAAAAAAATCCTAGGAATATGATAAGTTCAATAATATTTTTGTTGATCTAAGCAGATTAAATGCATAATGGATCATTTTACAAGGTGCAATGTACATAACATATTATATTATTGTAACATAATATTGATAATACCATGCAATGCATTGTAATACTCACTATAGTTTCTATAGTGGCTCTTGTCTTAGCATATGGATTCCATTTCCTAAGCATCTCGTTTCTAGAGAGTTCTTTGTGCAGTGTACTTCTTCTTTTATATGTTTCTCTTCTCTCTTGTGTTACACAGTCTATTACAAAATAGTGACAATAAGTGCACATGCGCGAGCGTGCGCGCACACACACACACACACACACACACACACACACACACACACACACACACACACACACACACACACACACACACACACACAGAGAGAGAGAGAGAGAGAGAGAGAGAGAGAGAGAGAGAGAGAGAGAGAGAGAGAGAGAGAGAGAGAGAGAGAGAGAGAGAGAGAGAGAGAGAGAGAGATTTGAAGCTATCATCTAATCTCTCCAAAAATTTATGAAGAAATAAGCATGTTGAGAGTGAAAATGATTGTATTTTGGGCCTTTTTAAATGGCTATTTTAGTGCATGATTTGTTGGGATTAGTTGGTTTTGAAAGTGCTAGATATTTTTGGTAGTGGTTGAGTATGCATGATTAGTTTTTCATGGTTTTTGATTGAGTTGTGATGTCTTGATAGGTTTTGTTGGTGGTTTTATTAGTTTTGACGTGTTCTAATTATGTTTGTTTTTTGATTGAGTTGTGATGTCTTGATAGGTTTTGTTGGTGGTTTTATTAGTTTTGACGTGTTCTAATTATGTTTGTTTTTTGTATTGTTGAAAGATTGAGATTGTGAATGATTGATTTTGACTATGATTGGACATGTTTTGAAAGGGTTTTGATGACTTGGAATGGTTTTGGTTGAAGCTAAGTGGTTTTGTTGTGTTCTGTTGACCTTTTGTGGTGTTTTGTTGAGCTTCTGTATATATGTAAATGGTATGTATGCTTTAATATATGTCCTATTAGATGAGTTTTTAGTTTGGGAAAGTTTTCTAATCTTGAAAAGAGAAGAATGTAAGATTTAAAGTAACTCATTTGAATGAAGAAGTAGCAGTTGAAGACTAAAGTAAAGACTTGAAGTGACAGTGTCAGTGATTAGCTCTAAAGGGACAATGTAGTGGCGTTGGTGACTCTTTGGATCAGCCATACCCTTTGGAGGGTGTCTCCATGACTAAGAGAGGATTTTTGACATTAATTACATTTTATTCTCATTTATGTGATTGAGAGTGAGAGAGAGAGAGATATGGAGTGAAAGATACTCAATTTAGAGATTTATATATTGTACATGAGAGAGATAGTGAGAGAAGAAGACACAACTACATTCATGAAAGCTCTAATATGAAGTTAACATGATTGATTTCATTCACATGATGGTGAATATGAGTTTTCTTATCTTTTATTCATTGCTATGAAGAATATGTGATATTCTATTGAAGATAAATCCATGAGAGATTGTGTCTAATGAAGATGCTTTTGTTGTTTGTGTAGTTTGCTTTGTGTGATTCTATGAAGAGATGGAAAATATGATTGTTGATGCTACAAAGTTAGATTTTCTTGTAGTTATTTTTTCATATTCTTGGTGTTATGTAGAGAGCCCATGTTTTGATGTGCAGCCAAGGAAGACTACTATCAACAAGTACCCAAAAGAGGCAAAAAATGGAAGGAATGGCACTGTTGAAGAGAAAGAGAAGCAATGGAAGATCACAAAATTCCAAGAACTTTAAGGGAATAGAAATAAATCATAGCGAAAACCACTTTCTTCAAAAGATTCATTTTCCAATGGTGGAAGCACAATGCTATCTTGATGCGGGCCTTATGTGATGAATTGTTTCCTTTATCTATCGAAGCAATAGAGACTTTTATCTTGGTGCTAGATTGTTTGGGAGAAAACTAAAGAATCAAAAGTATAGAGAATGGAAAAGATGGTGAATTTTGGCTTTTGTTGAGGAATTTCCTGATAATATCAAGTGGGAATAGTAAAGAAGCTTCAGGAGTCTCGGTCATTAGAAGTCCACCACAACAAGAAGGAGAAAAGTTGGAATCTGTTTGTAGACAGTCAGTAGCAACATGATACATGGGATGCTTGGTGTTCAGATAATCTTCTATATGTTTAGTTAGAAACCCATTGGAAGTTCGTGGATAATGTCTTCTTCATTACATACACTAGGAACCCTGGTGATATTATCAAAGCAATGGCACCATGTCTATCCTTAGATGAATGAACTTTGAGACCTTCAAAAACAAATCCCTTTTCACCCCTTACAGGTCTTCACTCAATAATATTTGTTTTCTACACCTAGTTGGGGTCCTTCCCCACCCATCCATCATGTTATATGTCGCACCCAAGGCCTCCCCCTTGCACCTTTTTCAAATTTTCTCTTTTTCATTCATTCCATGTGAACACACTCTTGTATCACCAAAACTAAATTCTGCTATTACAACACTATTCATTCCTTTCAACTAGGTATTTTTTCTTTTTATAATCCCTTGTTTTGGGTTATAATAGATCATTGGCTATAATTTTTGAAAAATTTTATGCATTTTTGTCTTATTTCCATGCAAATATTCATTTTTAACACTGGAACTAGCATTTGACCTTGCAATCCTTTCCAGCCTATCTAATAGATATTTTTTCTTTTTATTGTCTATCATTTTGACATCCGAATTGTTCGTTATTAATTTTTGAATGTTCTCATGTGTTTTTTTGGCGTGTTTTTAATGCTTTTCCAGTGAATGTGCCCATTTGACACCAGAATTGCATCTTTTGGCCAATTTTATTCAATTCTTCAAGTTGAATATTTTTCCTTTTAATTGTCCCCTGTTTCAATTGATGGATTATCCATGATTAATCTATGACTGCTTTTGCAAATTTTTGGGTGTTTTCGTTTGCTTTCCATGTGAGCGTGTCTTTTTGGTGCCGACAGTGGAAACTGAGGTGTTACATTTGCCTCATTGTTGTGCCCAACTTTTCTTTTTACTGCACTATCATCTGACTTATGGATTTTTTGTTATGAAAATTTACATGATTTTTTGAGGTTCTGACTCACGCATTATCGTATGAGTGTCGATATTTTGTGAATGTTTTTTCCATCTTGTCATGCCTGGTTGCTTCCATGTCCTGATTCCGTTCGAAATGTCTACTCGATGTAGCTTTCCACTTGTGTCTTGTGATGCAAAATTTTTTACCCCATGCATGCGCTTCGACCATCCACGTGTAGGATGGATGCGTACAAGAGGTGGGCATATCTCTTCTTTATTTAATTATTTTAAAAATACATTTCAAACACCAAATAGTTACTTTTTAAATTTTAATAAAAAAACTCAACTTTTCCTCCCCCCAATCATTCTCGCCTCCCCTCTCATCTCTCTCTCTTTCTCCTTCTCCTCCTCTTTGTTCGACTTTCTCTCTCTCTCTCTCTCTCTCTCTCTCTCTCCCTCTCTCTTTACTACATTGTCAGCCCCCCCCACAGCCTCTCTCCCCGCCTTCTCCTTTCTGCTCCCTTCCTTTATTCTTCGTTTTCTTTCTTTTCATCCATCTCCTCCCTCTCTTTGTCATTTCCTTTTCCCTGCCTCCTTCTCCTTCTTGCTTGCCATCTCCCCGCCTCCTCCAACCTCCTTTCTCAGCCTCACCTCCCATCCCCTACCACCAAAACCATCTCCCTTTCCCAAAACCCCCACCCCCAAACCACCTTCCCTTAAGCCCCCATAGCTATCCACCCCCCATAAACCCCCTTCCCCCTTGCAGCCTTTTCCCAAAACCAAATAGACAAAACTCAAACGACACGAAACGGAAAACCAAAACCCATTGAACCGTCACTACAAGATATAGGCCTTATACCGACGTTAAAAGCGACAAAAATGTTCATAAAGAAATTTGCCTCCGTCGCTGCAAAAAGCATCGTTATTGGTGACACCATAGAACAGTTGGTATCAGCGTTGCTATTTGCGTCGGTATCAACGTTGATGCTGATACCGATGCAAATAACGATACTTTGCGACGCATTTTGCGACGCTAATAGTAACGCGTGCAATAAATTTGCGACGCTAATAGCAACAGTAACGGAGTTTTTTTTTTTGGCAGGGCACATATATAGCACTATGTGCTTTATTTGGGCCATACAAAATAGTTTCAGAAATGTGTACAATGCTCCTGTAAATAAAGACAAAGTATACTTAAATCATAACATTGATACATGAAATAAATACATGATTGCATAATGAAAGCGACTGGTACAATCATGGAAAGATACTACTACTACATAGAAAATGTCTACACAGATCATGTGACAAAAAAAGAAGGGTGTGTGAGCTCTAGGGATCCAAGGGCGAGCTATAGATCATTGCCATCCGAAACTTCGTTCCGCCGCAAAGGAGCATCAAACGGACTCTGCAAAAAAAGAAACAGCTACACATCAATTCACCATATAATAATGCATTCTAATTAAACATGGTAGCTACGGATAAGAAAGATGAGTGACTTACAGGGCCACCACGTCCATACAATCGGTCGATCAATGCAGTGAGATTGTGCCTCTCTGCATATTGAGTCTCAAGGCCGGTGGGATCACGATTTGTAATGGAGTGTTGCAAAGAAAACAAAATACAATTGTTAGAAACACGATTGTGAGTACAAAGGATATTGCCAAAAATTAAGCAAGCAAAACAAAAGAAAAACTTATAAAGTCCTCCAAATATGTCCTGTGGCTGCCACTCCCAAGATGATGGACCACTCCAGCCTCTAGTCATGCCCTCGCCGCCTCGTGCTACTGTCTCCAACGTCCTGGAGAATCTGTAGCCTCCTCCCTGAGTCGGCGCCAGTCATCCACGTCTAGCCACTCGGGCTTTGAAGCCCTACTCTTGAGTGCCTTGAGTGTGTCCGATCGTCTGTGTGACATATATGCATGCATGCACTCCATCATCCAGCTCGTAGAAAACCTATTTGCTGTGGCTGGTACCGGAAGCTCCTTATGCAAGGATGCTACTATGTAGTCCTTGCTCCCCTCCGATATGTTCTTCTAATGATCCAAGATGTTGTGCCGAAAAACTTGTTGGCACAACTCTCTCATGCAAGCCATCACCCTTCTCCCCTCATCATTCATGATGATGGCTCCTAACCTATCATCTATAAGGTAGGCATAGCCCTCTGGGGTATGCCTAAGATGGGTCCTCTTCCATCTGCGACCATGCTTCTAGGCATATCCAGGAGACCCCTGTACATCTGGTGCACCTACCGGGGTAGTATCTATCGGAGTAGCACCCATAGGGGTGCCACTTGCGGACAGCTGAGCAAAAGCCGGAGTGAGTGAAGTAGACGTTGTTAAGTGTTTTTCTAAAAACTGAAAAGCCCTAGTCAAACTGTAGTTAGGTTTGATTTTTGCTAGCTTAGCTGTTTGCGTGATAGTTTGTTTTGTTGTTTTGTAATTGGATTTTTTGTGTTTGTCTAGCATAGGATTTGCTTCTGTCATTTTGTTTGATTTGTTGAGTGTAAAACTTGATAGCCTTGGTCGAGTTTGGTATTTTTTTGGACAGTTTGAAGTAGGAGTTTGCTAATAGTTACTACTGAACATTGAGGAGCTAGGTATGTTTTTTTGTCGAGACTCTTGCACATCACAAGGGATAAATGGGTTCATGAGCACTTCACGTTGCACTTGTTGATGCACTGCACTCGGGGGTCGTCTCCTGTTCTTATCAAATACTTCCATGCCATGGGTTGGGATTATGCACGTTTTGCACCATCGTTGAGCACTTGCACGGTATGAGGTCCGCTGTAGCTATATACAATAAATTTTAGATGCACGCGCATATGAGAGAGCACTTGTCATTGAGCACGTACATTTCTTGCACGCACCATTTGGGATGTTCATCACAAAGTTAGGAACCTCTGGTTGAGAGTGTATGGTGGTTGGGAGAGTTAGAGGGTCGTGAAGGACGCCATTAATTGTGAGAAGGGTTGTTCATATTTGGTCAACATATTGAGGACTATCATTTTCTAGAGTGATTGTGAGATTTTTGGATGGGTGAAGCGGAATATATCATATCTTTTTATGAGAGTTGAGAGGTGAGGATAAGGATTTTTTAATTAATTAAGGAATTTTTTTTTGCATCTTGCATGACGCACAATCACCTCTAGATAGGCAAGGCACAAATATCTTCAGTGCATCCATATTATTTTTGTGTGTAGCATCGATTGATTGGTTGCATATCATGGATCCAACATTGCATATTTTTCCAAATCATGAATGATTGGGCATGGAGTTCATTTCAAAAAACCATATTCCTGCTAGGGCACACTGCATAAAAAACAGGTTCATATCCAGAGAATGTTTATTTTGAAGACTCAAGGATCAAAGGAAAAGATCGTATGTTTTACATCGTCAACGAGTATTTCTTGAAGAAAAAGAGGACATGTGTGCTGTAAGTGTATGAAATCACAAGAACAATAGGCCAAGGAAGGGAATAAGTCGTCCAAGATAAAAGATGGAGAAAAAATGATGCGATTTACGAAAATCAGTATTTTTGTCCGATTTTGATGGATTTTCGTAATTCTGCCCATGGTGGCTTGTCGACCAAATGTATTCTGATCGTTTTGAGTACCCAAACGACTATATTCAGAGTTCAAATGACGAAGTTATAATCCAAACAAGTTGCAAACATGCATAGCAGAAAAAATGAAAATAGTGAAAAGCAGTAGAAAAGCAAAAGCCAAAAGCTGGAAGCAAAAAGCCTAATGTGTGTGAGTGTGGATAGAAAACTATATAAGGAGATGAGAATGGAGAGTTAAGGGCCTTCCCCCTTGATTACAATTGTATTTGTGAGAGAGGAGAGAGGAGGGTCGCATGTTAGAGTGAGCTATTGTCATGCTAATTTGAAAGTTGGAGCCTTTGGATGTCAAAGCGTCGAGCGTCGGCTCAAGGTTGTTAAGGTACAAGAATATATTTCACTTGGTTTATTTTTGAATTGTTGGTATTTTTGTTGAGTTGTGGTTGTGTGATGCTCTACCCGCATATGGGTTTTAAATTTCTTTTGAGTTATAAGAGGCTTTGATTTCTTATGATTTTTGAAAATGGTTGATAATTTTCCTGAGTTCTATGGTAATCATACTGAAGATCCCGAAAGATTTTTAGAAAAAATAGAGCTGTGTTGTTTGATAGAGAGAGTGACTAATCTTGAGGATAAACTCCAGATTTTTAGATATCAATTACAGGGAGAAGCATGAAATTGGTTGCTTGACTTTGAGAGAAGCTTGAAATTTAGGAGACAAAATTTGGACTATGAGACTACTAAAAATGCTTTTCTATCTAGGTTTAAAAGAAAAGAAAGTCAAAGTGAGATTTGGGCGAAAATAGAAACTTGTGTTCAAAAAGATGATCAGTGTGTTGAGGATTTTGCTAGGGAGTTTGAAAGATTGTGGAATCGATGGAGTTTAACATTGTTAGAAGGTGAGATAGCCCCAGTTATGTTGAAGATAATGTATTTTGTAAATGGGTTGAAATTAGAATATTGGAGAGTGAAATTAGAGGTAAAAAACGCTAAGACTTTTGAGGAAGCGGTGAAGATAGCTCAAAATCAAGAGAGGAAGACCAAAAGAAAAAAAGAGTTAGGGTTTGATGAACCAAGGGAAAAGTTGAGTTCAAGGCAAGTTGAGAGAAAAGTTTTTGAAGAGCAGAGAGTTAGTTATGCCTATTCTGAGAGAGGTATACTATATTCTCTGTTTAGGAGAGATGAGTTGACTTGTGAGAAATCAATTGAAGCTTGTAAGGAGAAACTCCCTAGGGTGGTTGATGAGAAAAATACTTGTTTGACTGATTGGAGTGAAGAGTCTAGGAGTGCGAATTCATACCCATTGACCACTGATACTTCTAGTTCAGTGATTAGTAATTTAACTAAAAAAGAGGGATCGACTGATGATACTTTGGAGCCTAAGGACTTTAGAGATGAGCTAGAGATGGATTTTTGTAAAGAAGAAAAGGAGAGACCATATTGTTTTAAGGACCAAGAGTTTTTATGTTCCTTGGGAGAGGATGAGAGTCAATAAAGTTTTGATATTTCTGATGAGGGAAGGTGTGATGAAAATTCTGATAGTCATGGCAGTGTTGCAGAGAGTAAATACAATTTAGAGAGTGAGCTTGTTTGCCTTGGTGATAGTATAGATGGATCTGATTGCTTGAAAGATGAAGAGAGAATAGAGGATGAATTTTTGAGTTTGTTAGAAGACCATGAGGAGGAGGGCTTAGAAACGGTAAGTTTTCAAGATGAAGTTAAGGGTTTGAATTTGTTGCCTGATGAGTTTGTTGAGTTTAGTTATGAGTTTGTTAATCAAGAGAGTATTGAGGTTTTGGGTTCTGACTCTTGTTGTGATTCTAGTATTGGTGTTGTTGACTCTGATGAGTCTTGTGAGTTGGTTGTTGATGGTTTGAGTAGCCCTGGAGAGGCTTTTGTTTGTGGTGTTGATGATGTGATTTTGAGTAGACCTAATCTCTTACTCCTTGATAGTTATGTAGACAATTGTTTGGTTGATTTTGGCAACAATGTCGAAGAGAAAACTTCATTTGATAGTCTTTTAGTTTCTTTGAGTTCTCCTGAAGGTTTTGATATTGTTTGTAATGATTCTGAATGGGGTTTTAAGGATCCTAAGAGTGACATTGATGAGGATGTGAGAGAGAATTTGAGTAAGCCTTTAAAAAGGATTGAGAATTTGAGGGACGAGCGGTTTAAAATAAAGAAAATAGAGTTGGAAGAGGTTTGTGAGGGGGTAGTTGGGGATTTGGTAATTAAGGAGTCTTTGGTTGAGGTTTTGGACCCAAAATTGTTGTATAGTGAAGATGTTATTCGTGATGATGTAGAGGTGAAAGTTTCTTCGGTTTCTTGTGAGGTTTCTTGTAAGGGTACTATGGAAGGTGTTTACCACTCTTTGTGTGTGAAAGACTCGATGGAGTATTGTATTATTGATGATGAAGTGACCCCATTTGTGGGTGTTGTAGGTTCTTGTGGTGTTATGAGTCCGGAGTTGACTCCTTTTGACGTTGTGCTTGATTTGGATATTGAGTTGGGAGATCCTTACATAGTATCTTTAGGAGAAGTTGTAGATGAATCAGTGGTTGGATGAATTTGAGATTGGCAACAAAGAAAGGGTCAAAATTTTATTTAGAGACTCTAAAAATAACATGGTTTTTTCTAGGGACGATGGGTGGGATATGAAGATTTTAGATTATGGTTGGGATTTGAAGAATTTGAAGGATGATGTATTTTCCTTAGATGGAGAGGATTGTCTCAAGGATTTTGATGAGAATTTCATGGATGAGTTTTGTCTACCTGTAAAGGAGTTGTTTGAGAGAAATGTGCCATTTGTGTTTTTTGAGAAGATTGTGGATAGATCATTAGAGTTGATTTTTGATTGGCTTATAAATGTTGCATCGTTTTATGAAAGCAACTGCTGCACATGAATGTTTGCAGACTAGGGAGAGGGCTAAATATGTCAAGTGTTTTTCTGAAAACTGAAAAGCCCAAGTCAAACTGTAGTTAGGTTTGATTTTTGCTAGCTTAGCTATTTGCGTGATAGTTTGTTTTGTTGTTTTGTAATTGGATTTTTTGTGTTTGTCTAGCATAGGATTTGCTTCTGTCATTTTGTTTGATTTGTTGAGTGTAAAACTTGATAGCCTTGGTCGAGCTTGGTATTTTTTTGGACAGGTTGAAGTAGGAGTTTGCTAATAGCTATTGAACATTGAGGAGCTAGGTATGTTTTTTTGTCGAGACTCTTGCACATCACAAGGGATAATGGGTTCATGAGCACTTCACGTTGCACTTGTTGATGCACTACACTCGGGGGTCGTCTCTTATTCTTATCAAATACTTTCATGCCATGGGTTGGGATTATGCACGTTTTGCACCATCGTTGAGCACTTGCACGGCATGAGGTCCGCTGCAGCTATATACAGTAAATTTTAGATGCACGCGCATATGAGAGAGCATCTGTCATTGAGCACGCACATTTCTTGCACGCACCATTTGGGATGTTCATCGCAAAATTAGAAACCTCTGGTTGAGAGTGTATGGTGGTTGGGAGAATTAGAGGGTCGTGAAGGACACCATCAATTGTGAGAAGGGGTGTTCATATTTGGTCAACATCTTGAGGACCATCATTTTCTAGAGTGATTGTGAGATTTCTAGATGGGTGGAGCGGAATATATCATATCTTTTTATGAGAGTTGAGAGGTGAGGATAAGGATTTTTTAATTAATTAAGGAATTTTGTTTTCATCTTGCATGACGCACAATCACCTCTAGATAGGCTAGGCACAAATATCTTCAGTGCATCCATATTATTTTTGTTTGTAGCATCGATTGATTGGTTGCATATCATGGATCCAACATTGTATATTTTTCCAAATCATGAATGATTGGGCACGGAGTTAATTTCAAAAAACCATACTCCTGCTAGGGCACACTGCATAAAAAACATGTTTATATCCAGAGAATGTTTATTTTGAAGACTCAAGGATCAAAGGAAAAGATCGTATGTTTAACATCGTCAACGAGTATTTCTTGAAGAAAAAGAGGACATGTGTGCTGAAAGTGTATGCAATCACAAGAACAATAGGCCAAGGAAGGGAATAAGTCGTCCAAGATAAAAGATGGAGAAAAAATGATGTGATTTACGAAAATCAGTATTTTTTCTCGATTTTGATGGATTTTCGTAATTCTATCCATGTTGGCTTGTCGACCAGATGTGTTCTCATCGTTTTGAGTATCCAAACGACTATATTCGGAGTTCAAATGATGAAGTTATAATCCAAACAAGTTGCAAACATGCATAGAGCAGAAAAAACGAAAATAGTGAAAAGCAGTAGAAAAGCAAAAGCCAAAAGGTGGAAGCAAAAAGCCTAATGTGTGTGAGTGTGGATAGAAAACTATATAAGGAGATGAGAATGGAGAGTTAAGGGCCTTCCCCCTTGATTACAATTGTATTTTGTGTGAGAGAGGAGAGAGGAGGGTCGCATGCTAGAGTGAGTTCTTGTCATGCTAATGTGAAAGTCAGAGCCTTTTGATGTCAAAGCGCCGAGCGTTGGCTCAAGATTGTTAAGGTACGAGATTATATTTCACTTGGTTTATTTTTGAATTATTGGTATTTTTGTTAAGTTGTGGTTGTGTGATGCTCTACCCGCATACGGTTTTTAAAATTTTTTTAAGTTATAAGAGGCTTTGTTTTGTTTTTGTGTGGCTTGTGGTATATGATCGAATAATTGAATTTTTTAAGTTGTGTTGTTCATTCGACGAAGTCAATTACCCTAATCCCGGCACTCCTTAACGTCTCGTTATTGGGTTGTGAGTGAGGCTTGCTCTTAATCACCACTCACGTAACAACGTCCCCACAGGTATGACAAATCCCGGAGGTGACGGATGGCTGAGCAAAAACCGGAGTGAGTGGAGTAGACGTCCCCACCACAGGTGTAACAAATCCCGGAGGTGACGCAACTCTAGCAGAACGACGAGACGGAGACACTGCGTCCGTATCTCCACAGCAAACCACCTGAGCCACGCTCTCTCGAACCGCCATGAGAGCGAGGAGTAGCACCTGTATCCCGAGCCGACTGCGGGCTCACTGCATCTGAATCACTGTAGCATCCCCCTGAACCACTCCCTCCGTCTGGCCCAAGTCTGGAGCGTTGACCTCGTTTGCTAGAAATTGAAGCATCAGATCGCGTTGAAGTAGATCTAATAGAGTGGCTTGACGGTGTCCGAGACAGCTTCTAGTCCGCCATGTCTCTAAATCTCGCCATTTTTGATCTGGAGACATAAGCGTGAAGATCCCCTGCAGCTCCTCATCTCTCATCCCTCGACTCATCCTAATGATCTAAATATCCACAACGGTCACTTGCATAGACAAAAAATGATGTTAGCATAATCAATATAAATCATACAAAGCACGGTAATATAAATCTTAAAAAAATGATCTTACTTAAAATGCATATCTTATGTACCCTTATAAGCGATTCGTCAACAAATTGAGTAGGTGGATGCTCCAAGTATGAAGTATCCTATGGTCCCATCTCAATCTCCTGACACAACTCCACATACACTGGAAGGTTGATAGACATGTCACCACAAAAGAATGAGTCAATCTTGTTCTCAAAGAATTCTTGGACACCTGTATTTCCATCATTGTTACTCGATGCTGGCTCCTCTACATGCTCCAAGCTTTCAGTGGCCTCCACCCCTTGCAATATCAACCCCTCTATTTGCATATTGTCCTCATCTATGCTCAGAACATCACTTTGATCATATACTCTCGCACTTCGGGGAGTTGAAGGTATAACATACCACCATCGAGGTTGTCGGGGGTTTGGATAGAAAATTACATGTTCACAATCACGTACAAGAGAGATTTAACTATTGTGACATGTATCATGTCGTAATACAATTAAAAAACACATGAGTTCATGCACCTGTTCACAATGGGTCGGCAACACAAACGTGTCGTGCAAATCCGTCTATTTTTTTTCGAAATCTATTTCGAGAAATCCAGATAGACCTTGTCGAACTGTTGCTCTAGCTCCTTTAAGCACCACTTTGAACCACTGTACATCGAATAGGATCATGAAGCTACGATAATCCATCGTGACAATACTTTGCAAGTTTCCAAAATAATCCATCTCATCTATAACTGTGTTTGGATCCGTTGCTCATTGTCGGCTCTCTTGCTCGAACCTTGCCATGATACCACAATCTGTTGTGGAGCGCATTTTGTCAATACGCTTCATGCAAAAATGTCGTCCGTGCGACCACGTTGCACTATATATTTTTTACTGTACATTGAAACTCTCAATTAGTTGTCGCATATAAAATATAGATACGACAAACCCTAAACACGTCATCATCTTTGGACTATATCTCCTCGAGAATTCCCACTCCTCGATTGAGACCTTCGCTCCTTCGCAAGACGCTGCAGTCAAAGCTCCATGCAACCATCGTGTTGACATAAACCGTGGCATCTTCTCCATGCCCTCAGGATATCGAATTGGTCGATGATGTGTACTATGTCGAAATTTAGATCGCGCTTCCTCTCGATCTTTCCTAGCTTGCTGGTACCTAGCGAGCCACGTCTCTATAGAGGCACGGTGCAACATACAAAAGTGATTCACTTTCTCCTCCATTGCAGCATCCATTTTTTTTTCTAACCCATTTCCAACCACCACATCTCCGATCAGTCTATCATCGTCCTTCAGCGACCATAGCATACCGTTGTCTGAATTCACTGTTGGTAGCCATTGTGAAATATGCACTAGCGCCTCAGACACCAACCAACCTTCAGCCATGCTACCTTTTGGCCGAGCTCGTTGCCGCACAAAGCCTTTCAGGGTTTTCATAAAGCGCTCCAAGAAGAACATCCATCGTGTATGGACCGGTCCAACAATCTCCACTTCATCTATAAGATGCACAAGAAGGTGGATTTGTATCGTGAGCATGCTGGTAGGCAAGTATTTCTCAAAGAGAGACCGTCTCCACTGCCCCCGCCTCGTGAATTCAATAGAGGACATCTTAATCTCCTTCTGTAAGATCCATTGCACTAAAGTCGACAACCTGTAAATTGCCCCGCGTATTTCTGGAGTAAGGCATCCTACGATCGCGATCAGTAGTACAAACTGACAAACGAGAAAGCATTATGAACAATGACTAGACTCCAAATAGCAAAATACGTAGGCCACTTACAATCCATTCGTAGTACAAACCTGACATATCTTATGCCAATCATGGGATTTTAGCTCTGATAATTGGTCGTCTTTAGAAAACACAGACTTGAGAGAACGCATCATATCCATCGGAGTGTGGATAGACTTGACTATTTGCTTCACAATGCACTCTTATTTAGTGGACAAAAACCAAGGAGCACGAGGTAGCTGCAAGCGACCATCAGCACTTGACTGCGGCCAAAGCGCCTCCATCTTGCCTACCTCTTTCAAATCCATTCGTGCCCCTATAGTGTCTCTCTTTCCTGTGATGTGGTCCCATAGCAAGCTGCCCACGTTCTTGAAAATATGAATGGGATTCAACAAGTGGTTGAACTCTAAGTGGGTCCAATATGGCAACTTGTAGAAAACTGAGAACCGTCACATTCAATTTGGATGTGACTCCGTGTGGACCATTTTCAGCTCGTACCAGCTTTGGGCATTCATACGTGCTTGGAGGTCGTCCAAAAAAACCTTCCCTCAGTTCATGACCCTCGAGCAAGAAAGCGGCGTGTCCTTGATATACCATGTTCTTCATGGTTCGTGACCTTCGGGAGTCTAACTGTGGCCTACACAATGGACATGCATGATAGCCTGAGGTAACCAGACATGTCCCAACACCTCTGTCCAGTGAATACAAACTTGAACGGGCTATGATAGGTATTACCAATGAGAACGGAAGCCTAATTACCTGAGGACTCTTCGAATCCCGAAAAGTCATGCATCGTCCACATGAGAATGGCTTGAATATTGGCGAACCGTTGACCATTGCGCTTGCTCATATCTTACACGGTGACCCCCTCCTCCCACAAAATCTTAAGCTCATCGACTAATGAACGAAGATACACATACATATTTTTGACTTTGTAGCGGTCGGGAATGAGTAAGCTAAGGATGAGATGTCATTTCTTAGTAGAAAGCCATGGAGGGATATTGTAGTTGACAAGGACTATAGGCCACACAATGTAAGAAGTAGAGCACAGACCGAATGGGTTCATGCCATCCATTGCAAGATTGAGCCAAAGATTCCTTGGCTCTCGGGCAAAGCCTGGGAAGGTAGAGTCAATGTGGCTCCATGCATGTGAATCCGCTGATATTCGTTGAACTCCATCTGTGGACCTATTCTATGCATGCCATGTTGTCAAGCTCGCCATGTCGGACGTACAAAACATGTGGTTTATGTGGGGGATAAGCAAAAAGTGTCTAAGAACTTTTTGAGGGATGGTTTTCCCTTGCAAGTCCTGTCGATACCTGTGAGCACCACACTTTGGACATGTCTCCATAGTCTCGTATTCTCCTCGAAACGGTATGCAATCATTGATACATGTATGGATGCTGTTGTAGTCCATGCCAAGCTTTCGTAAAACATGTCGTACATCATCACGGGATTCATGCATGGTATTTGCAAGTGGTAATATATAATACTTTAGTAACCTGAAAAAAAATCATAAAACACCTTGAAAAAGCACAAATATTTTTAATGATAGTGCCAAAAAGAAATCAATGAAGCGTATATACAAGGTACCTGATCAACTCGGTCACACTCGCATCGCTCCACCCGTATTTTGCTTGCATACTTAGGAGTGCAAGCAGTGTCTTTAGGCGAGATACTCGACACCCATCATATAATGGTATGGATGCTTCCTCTCTAAGCAGATCAGAAGTCTCGACATCCATGGACAACAATGCATCGAACATTGCCTCCATCTCAGGCTCCAAGATTGTAGATAAGTCTCGAAGGCTATCTGTCTCCTCTGGTATTGATGGTATAGATTGGGTAGTACCTTCCAAGTGGTGGATTGGCTTAGGCACTCCATCCATCGCACGTCCACGAACTCTTCTAACTGGCCGCAAAGGGTGCACTCCTCTCCTTGGGACGAGACGTCACCTCCCTGGATAGAAAATTTTCCAACCACACCCAATCTTTTTGTATATGGTATTCAATTAGCTTGCGAATACAATGCATGATTGATATAAACTTTTCTTACCGTTTGCTCAAAATCTAAGATCGCTTGATCAATGATCTTAGATTGAAACTCGCCAAAGCATTGTACGTGTTCTATAGACAATCCATGTTTTCATCTAATTGCAAGCTTACATTGAGAGCAAGGACATGGGACACGCTGATTAAGATACGCCTCGCGATCTTGAACATCATGACCTTCATTGTTTTCCATTTTGTCTACGTTATGACAAACAATTTGTTTTTGTTATCATTCTTTTTTTCTTTCTTAAATTGTTTGAGAATGGATTTCTTCTCTTGTAACTCAGCAAAAATTAACGTATGTAAAGTCTCCACCCATCGACAAATTAATTTATGTTGGAGTGTTTTCCGTCTCGTGGTATTGGACCGGATCTCACCGGACCTCGCCACCACTCTCTCTTTGTTTTTTATCCATTCATTCTCTCCTCTCCTTCCATCTCTCTCTCTTTTTCTCTTTCTTTATTATGTTGTATATTTATTCCCTCTCTCTCGTTCCTACTTCCTTTTTCTCTTCCTCTCCCTCTCTCATTTCCTTTAACAAAACATCTCTCTCTCTCTACCACTACCACTACCACTACAATAAACAAAAAAAGAAGAAAAAACAACAACAACAACAAACAAGAAAAGAAGAAAAAACTACTACTACTACCACTACTATAACAATAACAACAAACAAGAAAACTAAACAACAATAAACAAGAAAACAAAAAAAAACTATTACAACAAAACAACAACAAATAAGAAAACCACTACTACTACTACAACCACGACTACAATGACTATGACTACGACTACGATTTTGACTATGACTACGACAAACGACTTCCACTACCACTACCACTACCACTACCAATACAATAAACAAGAATAGAAGAAAAATCAACAACAACAACAACAACTACAACAACAGCTACAATAACAACAAACAAGAAAAGAAGAAAAAAGTACTACTACTACCACTACTACAACAACCACAAACAAGAAAACTAAACAACAATAAACAAGAAAAGAAAGAAAAAAAACTACTAGTACTACAACAACAAACAAGAAAACTACTATTACTACTACTAGTACTACTACTACAATCACATTTACGATGACTACGACCACGACTACAACTACCAAAATGACAACAAACTAGAAGAGAAGAAATTAAACAACAACTACTATTATCACTACCACTACCACTACTACTACTATAACTACCACAACAACAACAAACAAGAAAATAAGAAATTAAACAACAACTACCGCTACCGCTACCACTACCACTACCACTACCACTACCACTACTACTACTACTACTACAACCACAAAAACAACAAACAAGAAAATAAGAAATTAAACAACTACCACTACTGCTACTGCTACCACTACCACTACCACTACCACTACCACTACCACTACCACTACCACTACTACGACTACCACAACAACAACAAATAATAAAAAAAGAAAAGAAAAATAAAAAAAACAACAACAATAACAACAACCTCTCCCTCCCTCTCCCTCTCCCTCTCCCTCTCTTTCTCTCTTTTCCTATTATGTTTAATGTTTTCTCCCTCTCTCTCTTGTTCCTTCTTTCCTTTTCTCTCTCTCATTTTCTCTCCCTCTCTCAATACACATGATTTTTAACAAAAACAAGTAAAAGAAAAAGAGAAAAAACAAAAACAAAGCAAGAAGGAACAATGCACTCATTGTAAAGGCCCGAGGATGGATTCGGCGGCTCCTCTTCGCAACGGTGGCTCCTCTTCGCCCTCCGTACACTTCCTCCTCTTCTTCGCGAACGGCGGCGGCGGCGGCGAGAAGCTTTCCTTCTCCCTCTTTCTCTCTTTCTCTCTCTCTCCCTCTCAAATGTAAGATGGAGTTCACTCTCCCTTTCGCTCTCTCTTTTGTTTATTCACACAAAATAACGCGCTTAGGTTTCAGCCCGTGTTTTTTCGTTTGAGCACCGTCGCTATTTTGCATCAGAAAGCACCGTCGCTATGCCTTTTTGTCTTATTTCCATGCAAATGTTCATTTTTAACACTTGAACTAGGATTTGAACTTGCAATCCTTTCCAGCCTATCTAATAGATATTTTTTCTTTTTATTATCTGTCATTTTGACATCTGAATTGTTCGTTATTAATTTTTGAATGTTCTCATGTGTTTTTTTTGTGTGTTTTTAATGCTTTTCTAATAGTGAATGTGCCCATTTGACACCAGAATTGCATCTTTTGGCTAATTCTATTCAATTCTTCAATTTGAATATTTTTCCTTTTAATTGTCCCCCGTTTCAATTGATGGATTTTCCATGATTAATCTATGACTGCTTTTGCATATTTTTGGGTGTTTTCGTTTGCTTTCCATGTGAGCATGTCTTTTTGGTGCCGACAATGGAATTTGAGGTGCTACATTTGCATCATTGTTGTGCCCAACTTTTCTTTTTACTGCACTATCATCTGACTTATGGATTTTTTGTTATGAAAATTTACATGATTTTTTGAGGTTCTGACTCATGCATTATCGTATGAGTGTCGATATTTTGTGAATGTTTTTTCCATCTTGTCACGCCTAGTTGCTTTCATGTCCTGATTCCGTTCGAAATGTCTACTCAATGTAGCTTTTCACTTCTGTCTCGTGATGCAAAATTTTTTACCCCATGCATGCGCTTCAACCATCCTCGTGTAGGATGGATGCGTACAAGAGGTGGACATATCTCTTCTTTATTTAATTATTTTGAAAATACATTTCAAACACCAAATAGTTACTTTTTAAATTTTAATTAAAAAAACTCAACTTTCCCTCCCCCCAACCATTCCCACCTCCCTTCTCATCTCTCTCTCTTTCTCCTCCTCCTCCTCCTCTTTGTTCGACTTTCTCTCTCTCTCTCTCTCTCTCTCTCTCTCTCTCTCTCTCTCTCTCTCTCTCTCTCTCTCTCTCTCTCTCTCTCTCTCTCTCTCTCTCTCCTACATCGTCAGCCCCCCTCCCCCCCACACCCTCTCTTCCCGCCTCCTCCTTTCTCCTCCCTTCCTTTATTCTCCATTTTCTTTCTTTTTGTCCATCTCCTCCCTCTCTTTGTCATTTCCTTTTCCCTGCCTCCTCCTCCTTCTTGCCTGCCATCTCCCCACCTCCTCCAACCTCCTTTCTCACCCTCAGCTCCCATCCCCCACCACCAAAACCACTTTCCTTTCCCAAAACCCCCACCCTCAAACCACCACCCCTTAAGCCCCCACAGCTATCCACCCCCGGTAAACCCCCTTCCCCCTTGCAGCCTTTTCCCAAAACCAAATAGACGAAACTCAAATGACACGAAATGGAAAACCAAAACCCATTGAACCGCATAAGCCATCTTCCCCCATCCCAACACTTCTTGTGGTTGTGCCCCCCCCCCCTCTCTGCCCCCCCCAATCTGTTTCTCCTCATCATCGCATGTTCGCATGTGTGTCTATGCTCATGGTGTGCACTTGTGCAAGATTGACACACGTGTTAGCTACTATGCTATCCATATGATGTTGATTTTCCTTCTTTGTTGTGTGCGTGGATTTCTAGTTGTTGTTCATGCGTGGGGTACACACGTGGCCTGAACCATGTGAAGTTGCTGTTCACATGCCGTTGAAGCTCAAGTTGTCGCCTTTTTCTTTTTAAGGTTTACAACCTAACAAAAATTTCACCCATTGATAATAATAATAGATTAAGATCAACCTCTCATTAAATCTTAATCTATCCTACTGCACACTCATAATAATATTTTGAGAGTGAAAAAGATTTTTTGTTGCTTTTTTGGTGTGGATCAATGGTTGTTTTAGTGTATGGTTAGTTTTGGAAAAAATTTAGAAAGTTATGGTAGTAAGTTTGTGATGGTTTTTGATTGAGTTGTGATGTGTTGATAGGTTTTGTTAATGGTTTGACTAGTTCTAATGTGTTCTAATTGTGTTTATTTGAGTTTGTTTTTGGTATTAATGAAAGGTTGAGATTGTAAATGATTGAGTTTGAGCATGATTGAATACGTTTTGAAAGGTCTTTGATGAGTTGGAATGATTTTGTTGAAGCTAAGTGGTTTTGTTGTGTTCAATTGACCTTATGTGGTATTTTGTTGAGCTTATGTATATCATTGTAAATGATTTGTATGATTCTCTACATGTTCTATTGGATGATTTTTGAGCTTGGAAAAGTTTTCTAACCTTAGAAAGAAGAATACAAGCTTAAAATAGTTGGCTTGAATGAAGAAGTAGCACTTGAAGACTTGGAGTGACAATGTCAGTGATGAGCTTTGAAGGGACACTATAGTGGCACTATCAGATCAACCATACCCTTTAGAGGGTGCCTCCACGAACAAGAGAGGATTTTTGAAATTCATTCTATTATATTATCATGTATGAGTGATTGAGATTATGTGAGAGAGAGATATGGAGTGAAAGATAGTAATTCAGAGGGCTGATATATTGTATATGAGAGAGATTGAGAGAGAAGAAGACACGACTACATTCAAAAAAGCCCTGATATAAAATTTATGTGATTGATTCCATTCATATGATGGTGCATAGATTCTAGTTATAGTGGCCTGCTAGCTACCGCAATGTATAGAGAAAAGAAAATATTATAACTAAAATTTTCCACATACAATCTTTGTATTTGTCTCATGTTGACCATTCTGATTTGGTGTAGGCCATGCAAGCGCACGTGATCTATGCACCAAAAACAAAAATGTATCTATGTATGTCTTCGGTGAACCATCTTGGCCTGGTGCAAGCTATGCAAGCATAGGTCCATCAGAAAAAAAGAAAAACGCACTTGAAGATTCTTTCAATGTATCTCTGTACATAGAAAAGAAAAATAACATAGTACCTGAAATATATAATCTCAGCAGTGTAGCTCGCAGGTCCCCCCTAAACTTTCATAGTAGGTCATAGCTGTAGGTCAATGCTCGGTCATGATAGCAGGGCATATAAAGATTGCACTCCAATGCCTAATTGGCATGGGCCTCAAATATTATGCTAGGTTATCACAACGTCAAGCAACCATTGCAGTGAGGTTGTACTTATTATCACAGTGAGGCAGCCATCGCAGTGAGGTTGCAGTCAACTATTTGACATGCATTCTAGCAGGATATACTAATTCAGATGAGATATATGTAGGCCAAAGCTGCAACAAGTGTTGTATATGGCTACTTTCCTATCTCTTTTCCAATGTCGCAACTTGTTCTTCTAATTCACTAGTGTAATAGTTGTCTACTCATTGTCTATGTCAACATGAATTTAGTCTTCATCTTCCAACCTCCATAGCTCTTGCCATGCTCTAGATCTGACATTTTAACAATAGAGTGTTTTGTGGGGTTTCTTTGTTTCTTGTGTTCTATAGTATATTCAAGAGTCCTTGTTCCAATATTTCATTCTTCCATCTGTCTTTTCTTTCCTTTGATCCCCAATGCATTTAGGCCTAGACATTTCTTGCTCACGAGAATGAAATAAAGAAAATCAAGCCTAAATAAGCAAGAAAAACACACAAAAATAGAAGAGTAATAATAGGCATGCTCCTCTTCTCATGAACTAGGGAGACATACATGATAGACAAGATCCTAAAGCTAAACATCCCATGAACATCTGTGATCATGAACCCTATGATTCATTTGAAGACGAGGACTTTGTTGACAACACAAATTTTTTTGAAGAAATAGATATGGAAGGAGACATCATTGATTGTGACTTGAATCATCAGATGGAAGATCTGGTGAAGCCTCATGTGAAAGAAAAATATCTTCCCTAAATCCAAGCATGAACTAGAAAATGAGCATCAACCAAGTGTGCCACTCAGCCATGCAAAGGGCTCTAGTTCAAGCACGAGAGGTAGCAAAAGGAGGTGGATCTTAGCTTAGATTATCCATTAGGAAGACAAGAAAGACTCTTAGAGTAAAGCATGAGGACCTAAAACATCAAAGAAATGGCATGTACATATTCAAAGTCCTATCTCAAAATTCTAAGGGGCTTACACACCCCAAACATTCTCAAGTAATAAAAAATTGGACCTTTTGAGATGATATTTTTCTAGATTTCCTCAAAATGCAAAAAGTTAAGACAATCTAGAGCTACATTGGTAAAGAAATTGCTAAATATCTTTGAGTACAATCGCTCACACAATGACCATGTAGACAGTAGAGGTGTAGAGCCTTAGGAGTTCCCTTTTCCATAAATGAAGGGGTGCTCAAACTAATTCACAAGAAAGAGAAAAAGGAGAACCTAGCCAATCATGGGTACATTTAAATCAACATACAAAATCTTTGCGAACTGCCTAGCCTCAAGTCTTACTTTCCATCTTAAGAACTAGATTAGATAAGAATGGAAAGGCTTTGTTAAAAGTAGATACATTCTTGATGCAACAAATGCCCTTTTGAATGCTTCAAATATGCATAAAGTGCTAGATCAGGAATTTATTTCTTGTTAATGAGATTGAACAGAGCATATGCTTGGCTCGAAATGGAACTTCCCTTACAATCACTCCAAGATATGGACTCATGCGAATGCTTTATCAAATTTGTTTTGGTTTTGTTTGGCAACAAGGTCACCAAAATGGCAAGGTGATCACCAGTATAGCTTAAATGAAGTGTTAAACCAAGCTTTTCCCATAAGGTGGTCAATCAAGCAAGATTGTCCATTAGCACCACTTCTTTTCACCATCATAGCATCACGAGGGATTCACTAGTAGTAATAAGGAGATGTCACTTGCATGCAAGAAATATATGAAAATACCCCTTATCTACCCCCTATTTATGGGATCTTACTTTATAAAATGTACCTTCCTTTCCTTAAATAACCCCCCTCCCTTACACTCATGTGGTACCATACGATAAACCCAAGTGGACCCCCCGGGCATAGCATATGGCCTCCAATAGGGATATTTTGCATCGAAGTCTCCAAATCCTCTATCTTGCATCGAAGTCACAAATTAATCGTGCCAAGACAATGATTGAGAGATTAATCAAAGCTCCCCACAATGGATGTTGGACAATGGATGAAGATTCTACAAGAATGATAATTTAGGCTACTTGGAATCCTTGTGACATTTGGAGTAACTACACAACAGAGATGGCAATGGGTTCGAGGCAAAACCAAAAAAGTAATTTGAACCATGGAACGGGCTTCAACAAGGTTTTGCAAAAATGTCGGTGGTCTTTAATCATATTCCAGTACCTTCCTACCTATACTTCTTTTCTTGTTGGCGACTATCAAAATCACTGGAGGCTTTATGTAGAAACTTCTTATGGGGAGGCAACTCCAATAGCTTCAAATTCCCAAAGGTAGCATGCATGGTAGGTGTGCACCCTTGGTAAGAATAATGGAGGACTTAGCATCATAGGAATATAAGGGTTGGCGAACAAGTTAGCAAGCTAAATGGGTGATCAAAAGCATTTAAGCAAAAATGAAGACTAGGCCATCCTATTGAAGCATAGCCTTAAAGTTTAGTGGCATGCAACCAACCAAAGTTGAAAATGTTGCCATTTCACATGATTGTCTTTAGCCAAATGCATTTCAAATTAAAGAAAGCTTCCTAGCTAGTAAGAGGACTATGAGCATGCATGGCCTCAAAGGAGACTTCTATGCTAATAATAATGACAGGTTTGTAAGCTTTTTTATAAATAATTGGCTAATATTGGTTGCTAGGAGGTTTGCCTTGAAGCGTTTCACTAATGCAATAAATTAAAAATCGATTTTAGGTTACATTTTCAAAAACTTTTGGATATGATTGAATATAAATATTAATTGATTAAAAGGCACCTAAAAAGCTTCAATGGTGTTGTGTATGAATACCTAGTACTCTCAGGTAAGTTACTCATGAATATATGTGTGCATCACGTGGGTTCAAAGTAAGGTATTTTTAAAATACCATTTTTACATATAGAAGGATGCAATATAAAGGGGTTATTTACAGACTGAATAGAAAAGGGTTATGCTTTATTGAGAAAAAATTCACATATAATGATATTTATAAATAGGCCTTGAATGCATGTGATGTAGAGGATATACATATAGTAACTTCCCCAAGCTAGTACTGCATCCACACCCACATTACTAGGTCTAAAAGACTTTTGTGCTAAAGAGGCATTCATATCAATATCTTTCATAGAATCTTTCACATCCTAAGTTTCTTTTGATCATCCTTGAGGTCTATTTATCGATTGCTTATTGTGCTAATAAATCTTTATATACGTACTAATGCTCAATCCATCTAAAGAGAATAAATGAGAGAGAGAGAGAGAGAGAGCTTGCACGAGTAGCTTTCTTGATGAGATCAACATATTCTCCCATTCTCCATATCTTGCTATTGCCTATGTCTCCATTTCCCACTTCGCTTGCTTGTGTAGCTTTCTCAATGAGATTAAGATATTCTCCCACAATCCCATCCTCCATATCTTGTTGATACCTACATCTGCATCTCCCACATTGTCATAAGCTTTTGACATGTTCCAATGTAGAAAAATGGGCTCTTTTCCTTTGATCTTCCCTACAGTGTTCAACATCATCATGAGCTTCTACCCGAGAAGCACCCCCATACCTAGCTAGGTGCACCTGGCGGAAGCTCATGATGTTGTAGTCATCATGATTCACAATGTGCAAATTATAGTGGGAACAATGTGGCAATTTGCTCCTATAGACATGGGACATGTGCGCTTGCTTTTTTCAATATGATTCCCACTCCTTCGTATACCGGGTCCTTTGGGGCCTCCTTACGATGCCAAAAAGGGTTTAATTAAAGAGGGAGAGAGTAATTAAAGAGGGAGAGAGCATCTGATACCAAAGTGGAGAGAACATATGCCATATTCCAAGAGATCATCTGCCAATAAGGGTTTAATTAAAATTTAAGAGGATATGGCAACCGCCACGCCACTCCTTTTTTATTTATAAGGTCTCATCTCTTGTATTTGCAAGGCAAGGAGATCGTGTGTGCGGTCGGCGGTCTTTTGCTCTCAAGACTGAGGTAATATATTAAAGTACGCTCCACATCTCTCTCTCTCTCTCTCTCTCTCTCTCTCTCTGTCTCTCTCTCTAGAGCAACGTACACAGGTAAAGTTTATGCCTCATCACCTCTTCATATCGTTCATCTCAGAGAATTGCCGCTGGTTTTCCTGCAGAATCGCACTTGGACCGACTACATCTTTATCTCATCTGTGCTCTCTCTCTCTCTCTCTCTCTCTCTCTCTCTCTCTCTCTCTCTCTCTCTCTGCCTGCGCATATCTAGCGCCCACACGCAGACTTTAATAATAGACTTTCGACTAGTATAGCGAGTAAAGTAGACTGTATGTGCTTCCAAATTTCCAATATAAAAAGACCCTCTCACTCTCTATCAAGAGAGACTGATTTACTTACAATAACTTGAGAATCGTCTAGTCATCAGTACTCGTGCATGGCACCAGCCCAAACTAATTTACTTACAAGACTTTAGAATAGTGTAGTCATTACTTGTGCATGGCACCAGCCTAAATCCTCTCCGGCTATATTTTGTCTATGCCTTGTTGAGTTTCTTCTCTCTGAGGACCCTTAGAGCCACGCCCCACTCAAATCGATTGACTTGAGCAGGCATGGCATGCAAGCGCAGTGTCGTCTCAAGCTGGTCACGTCTGAGCTGTGAGAATCAATGACGATGAGGGGAGAGAATGAAAGGGAAGGCTGAGAGAGAGAGTGTGTGTGTCTGTGTTTTCAGAGAGAGAGAGAGAGAGAGAGAGAGAGAGTGTGTGTGTGTGTGTGTGAGTGTCTGTGTTTTCTACGAGTCGGCTCGACTTCGTTACTCCAATGCGAGTCATAAATATAATAACAAATCATGCCTGTATTAAGGGACCTTGACCCGCAAGCATACTATTTTATGCTTCTCAGTACTCATTTCAAGTGGAAACTGTGTGTATGTTTACAGGAAAATCTTAGCTCTGCAGACCTGCTTGCCTTTCCAAATCCGTCGTGGTATCTCTTCTTCCATGGCTTTTTAGAATTTGAAAGCTTTGTGTGTTAACTTTGGTTAAGCCGTAAAAAACATCACGATGTAATAATTCTTAAAACTTCATTGAGAAGCTCCCTGCTGTTTGGCATTACACAGGCCGTCTTCCCGTCTATCCTGCTCGGCCATTTCTTCTGCCTTCCTGGTTGGATTTCTGGTCATGGGCTCCGCACATTCCAAAAAGTACGATAGGCCTTTGGTCTTGTCAAATCACTGAAGATCAAAATGATGAAACTCACCAACGGAATTATAAGAATGCTGATCTGATCACTGGTTTATGATTCTCGTCTTTCGCTGCAGTCCATCAGGACCTTCGGTTGCGACCGGTCAGGCGTGTAGCGGCGGACTCGGATGCGCATCCAGGAATACCTCCCGTGGAAATGCTGCTAACACAGAAGGTTCAACAATGGCTGCCTCCCATGGAAATGTTATTGTCTGTAACAGCGCTGAAACATTTGAGAAGCAGTATGAAGCAGCGAGAGCATCAGGCAAAGTGGTATGTATGTATATGTATAATCGGCATTTTTGTACTACAGTGTATTAGTCGCTTATTGTTTCGAATTGGCCCTTTGAATAAGACTTGTTCCCAGGTGTGGTTTTTCCCCTATAGTGAATTTGTTCAACGTTATAAGCTTGTGCTCGGGAGGCACCCTACACCTAGTTAGATGCAGCGTCAAGAGGTAGGGGCGGACCTCATAAGCCCCTGCTCGGGAGGCACTGGGCCATACGTACCCCTAGCTAGGTATGGCTGTGGCCAGGGGGGTAGCCCCCTACACCCAGCCACAGCTAAGTAGGTATGCAGCCCCTCCCTCACAAAAGCTCATGATCCTCCCCTACCTCCATAGCTTGGGGCAAGGGGCAGCCGCCTACACCCGTGACCCAGCCACACCTAACTAGGTATGTGGCCCCCTCCCTCACAAAAGCTCGACATGATCCCCTATCCCCAGCCACAGCTAATTATTAGGTATGCAACGTCCCCTCCCTCACAAAAGCTCATGATGTGGTCGGCAAGGTGGGAATGATAGTGGGAATTTGTGTAAAACTTCTTGGGAGACAGCTCTCAAGCAATGCTATCATTTTTCAATCTTTGATTTCCTGTGGGATTAGAAAACCCGGAGGCACTGAATTTTGTATCTCTCTCTCTCTCTCCAGGTTGTAATTGATTTCACGGCAAGTTGGTGTGGACCTTGCCAGTTCATCGCTCCATTGTTCGCCGAGCTGTCTGCAAAATATCCAAACCTCGTGTTCCTTAAAGTGGATGTGGATGAAGCCCCCGTAAGCATTTCCCTTCATAGTTTGTAATTTCTGGCTGTGTGTTACATGTCTCATAATCACCGGCAATCTTTCCACTCTCTCTCTACGTCGTTAGCCGGTAACACCCAAAATGTCGCTTGCAGACTGTCAGCAAGGCATACAATGTCGCATCCATGCCAACCTTCGTGTTTATTGATGCGAATGGTCAAGAGCTGTATAGATTCTCTGGTGCAAATAAGACTGAGCTAGAGAAGCGCGTCAAGCTATACTCAGGAAAATCTGCAGTTGCAAATTGAGCAGCAGCGCAAAGTAAACATCACGCACTTCATAATCGGGGGTTATTATGAGTTGATCCTTCCAATCTCACAATTGTAAACTGTATAATTATTGCCTAAATGTCGTTGCTTCTATGCATAGTTCCCTTTTGGCAAATGTAGATGCTGATGGAGAAAGCACGCCTAGTTTGTAGTATGCTTGGCGATACGGTTTAATAAGCACATGAACATAAGATCTTGTCTTACGTTTGTGCAAAATTTGATTTTGATCCGTTATTATCATTCAAAAAATGTCCCCTAGTAGGGGTAGGTGCACGATTAGCTTGAGGATGGGTCTAAAAGCTGATTTTATCTAATAATGGCTTTGAGGTCATTGCACAAATTCTTGAATGTCATCTGCATATGCGACATGTACAAGTCCTTGTGTTGTCCTCCAATAGCTATAGTGAGCATGATTAGCCAGGCTTCCATAAGGGTAGGTCTAAAGGTCAATCTTGATATAGCAATGACAAATAGGACAAAAGTTATGCTCTATATTCATTGCCACTACTAGTAATATGTTTAGAAGAAATAGGTGCTTTACTTAATCGGTGCAATTAGAACCCAGGCTTCATGTTTAAAGTAGTAAGAGGTGTTTCCCATGGCGCATTTGAAAAGGGATATAGAAAGGGCATGAAAGTTTTAAACACAGAGTGCAAATTTTTGGATGCATCTTCCCACACTATCGAGGATTAGGTTGACCAATACAATTAGTGATGTGTATGTGATACAAATGAGAGGGGGAAGGTTATAAAAGTTTGACCTATTGTAGGTGAAGAGGGTGAAACTAATATGCTTGTTTCTTCACTTTTGATATTAAGCAAATGTTTCACAAAAGGCATAGAGTTTCCTATTTTCATGGAATTCCTTCTTAGGGGATAGTTTCAAGAAAATTTGCAACTTTGGCCTCCCAAACTCCTTGGGGGGAAAGCCCTCTTATTCCATGAATGCTTGAGGGTCTTGTCTCTTCCCATGATTCATCATGGCACATAATTAGTAAACGTTTCCTTAACAAGCATATCTAAATTTCATGAGATCCTTTTGATAATACTTGTAAATTGTAAGCTTTGCTTATGTGCAAAGCTCCTCTTATTTATATGGTTAGTTGGTTGCACTCATCCACACCTTAACACCCTTCTCACGAGGCTCAAAATTTCAACAAATGCTTGTTGGGGATTGGAAGAAGCAAGTTTTGTCTTCCTCTCAATGCACAATCAAAATTGTGCATAAAAGTATCATATATTCCTTGGGGAGTTACTAAAGGTGGAAATGTAAATGGCCAATGGAAAGCTTATTCCAAATATAACTAGTGCTCCATCACTTGTTGAGGAATGGCCAAGTACATTTCCTATTGGTATCTTTGAGAGGACAAGTGAAAGAAATGACAACCACGTTTTGCATTATGTTACTAGTGAATATATTCATTGTTTACTTATAACTCAATGTAGTCCACGCCCTATGGGTATTGAAGTGATTTGGAACCAAATGTAAACAACTCTAGAATCCTTTGATTGGCCTACTCATATCCTGATTAAATATTTTGTTTTCATTCTCCTTAAATTGATTGCTGCATGATGTTTGTCCTTCTCACAATAAACTCCTAGTTTTCAAATGCATGTGAAATGCATGGAAGCTCTAGATTCAAAAGTAGCAGGAGGTGTATGGTGGTAAGATGTGCATCACAGATTCATGACTATCTTAAAGTAAATGACCTAAGATTGAGGGAATGTTTAGTCCACTTGTATTTCTATTTCTCTCCTTTTACATCATGATTCACAATAGTAGATGGCTTCTATGATCTACCAAGCCTTAGAACTTCAATTGAGGCAATGTTTGAATTAGAAATCAAAATCAATTGCACAATGGGACTACCTATTTCAATTAGGGAAGCTTTAGCTTTTTGGGTAGTGAATTGTGGCCTTATTGTTCTGAATAGTGCATCTTGGCTCCTTTCTAATTTGGAGGTGTAAAGGAAAGTACTTAACTAAAAGATGAGATTGGACCCAAAGGGACTTGGCATGAGACCTATGCAAGGTTTAAACATTCATTCAACACAACATTTCTCATTGGTTTTGGTCAAGCCTCAATGAATCTGCATTTGGTAGATTGTGAATATGGTTGTCAAATATTAAAACCAACAAGTGTGAGAGAATCCATCATGGAGTACAAATTGTCATGATGGCAAAAAAAGTAACTTATTAGAAGATAACCATTGTGTGAACAAAAGTTATTATTAATGTGCCTTCTTCATTTGGAAAGCATTTCCATTGGTTTATCTTAGGCCTAGTAAATTTCATTTTTTAAGCTTTGTCTTATTATATAAGTAATGGGGTTTGTCATTTATAGTAAGATTTCATATTTGTTTTAGATCTATCTTAAGTTTATATTTTTGGAATCGTGATGTTATTAGTTGTGGTTTTTTTACTTTTTCAAAATTTATTCAATTTTCCATTTTGTAAGCATGAGGAGTAAGTTAACCTCCCCAGGCAAAGATTCTATCTTGACAAACTAAACCTCTGAATCAATTTTTTTTAAAAAAAAAGAAATTGATCTTGGCTATGATGGTCTATATGTTGATGGACTATTTCTATATCTTACCAATAAATAAGTTAATGGATTGTTTCATAATGTTCAATGTGTTGGTGGATTGTTTCTCTATCTCAAACAAAAGCTAGCAAACCAATGCATTGGAGAAAGTTTGCTAAAAGGTTCTAGAATAGTATTTGGAGTAAAACTAAAGCTAATGATCAACCATTGCAAAGGGAAGGCTAGTACATTTTATAAAGAGGTTTAGGGTGTAAGTAAGACATGGATTCTAGTGCATGTCTACATGTGAGAAAACCAAAGTTCTTACTTGGCTTTTTTCTCTCTAGTGGCACTTGCATTTGAGTGTCTTGTAGGTGTTTCACATGTTGCATTGAATTATATATATTGTTACTTTGATGTTTATATGTGAAAGGACCCTCTCCCATACTTTACCCTATGTTTCATTGTTTTTGCATGATGTGCACGTTAATTTCGAAGTGACATTTATAGTGTTGTTGGAAATGCACAACTATGTCCAAAATTTGAAGGACATGTGGGTAATCAAATCAAAGATAGAACATTACCTTTTTTACGAGTCATAGATATTCCACAAAATTGAGTCAAACATGCTACAACTTCTTTAACACTGTTGAATTGTTATAGTTAAAAACTAATATGGTCTCTTTTGTATTTTCAAACATTTTTGCTCTTTCAAAATATCTTAGAGACTCGATGTAGCCTAAGAAGAAAGGGACATGAGTTAGCCTCTTGGATGTTATAATCCTTTAGGAGGCTTGATTTTTAAATTGAGATGGAGGGATGCCAAGTTAGAGACCTCCTAGAGACTAAAATTTACAAATCACCTATGCTAAGAATAGGACTTGTATATGAAGTCACTAAATGAGCTTAAGAAAAGTAACTAAGGAAAATCTCAAAATGTAGCCTAGCAAGACAGAAGTTGGATGGTCTTTTTTGAAATCAAGCTTGAGAAGGCAGTACCATGCCCAGTTTTGACTTGAGTGTAATGCTTCTTAGAGTATCAATTTTAATATTGCATTTAAGGAATGCGGAGTGACAATTCAATTTTAACATTGAGCCTAAAGCTTCTTAGAGGCTCGATTTTGAGATTGAGTCGAAGAAGGGAGAGACCTCTTAAAAGGTTAATTTTGATATTGACAACATAGCCCTCTTGAAGACTCAATTTGAAGTTGAGCCGAAGGAGAGAGAAGTTAGAGGTCCCTAAGATTCTTAGTCTTGAAATTTAGCCTATTAGAGCTCAATTTTGAAAATGAGTCTAAGGAGGTAGAGGCTTAAATTAAACATAGAAATGAGAGGCCTCTTAGAAGGCCATTTTTGAGATTGAAAGTAGAGAGGAGATAGAGTGCATTTGGAGGCTCAAATATGAAATTCTGCCAAAGGATAGAGAAGTTAGAGGTCTTTGTAAGATGCTCAACCTTGAAATTTTGCCAATTAGAGGTTCAATTTGGAGGCTAAATTTTGAAATTGAGCCAAAGGAGAGAGAAGTTAGAGGTCTCTAGGATACTCAACCTTGAAATTTTACCCATTAGAGGCTCAATTTTGAAATTGAGCCTAAGGAGGGAAATAAAAGCAGACAAGAGGGGAGAAAGGTGAAGAAACCAAGAGCACACATAAAAAACAATGGAGACTTGAGCACATAGAGAGATAGGGCTAAAATCTTCTTCTTCTTCCTTCTTCTTCCACTCAAAAGGACTAAGTCTACAACATAATAAAAACTAATGTGAAAGCACCACAAGTATGTGCATGTGATCACTAAATGTGAACTCACTATGGAAAGAAGAGGTGGCATAATGAATGTGCTATAACCAAGGATGGTGGACTATGTGGGTGTAGTCTGGCTATAGAATCACTAGCGTATCCTCATGTCAGTCACCTAATATACCAGTGAGTAATAACTTACCACATCACCAAGGTGCGTAGTGGATGCAAGCTCATGTAGAGCCCAACATCTTAACACTCTCTCTTGAGCTCAACCGCATGATCTTATCAACTCCAGGCATAGTCCTAAAGCATTGAAGCTTTTTGGCTCTCAAGGCCTTTGTGACAATGTCGGTAGCTTGATTCTCTGTGGTGCTGACATAAACTAAGTCACTATCACCTACTAGAATCCACTCTCAAATGGACCTCTATGTATTTCATCCACACATGGTACACTGGGTTCCTAGCCAATTGAATGCTACTAAGGTTATCACAGTGAATGGTAACCTTCTTGTCTGCCTGCATTCCCAAATCACCAAGTAGCTTGTGTACCAGGCTACCTCACATGCTAAAATTGCAACACCTCTATAGTCGGTTTCTCAACTAGACAAGACAACTGTTGATTATTTCTTACTTATAATGTATAGTAGTTGCTTCAGCCCTATAGTCATGAGGTAAGTTCTTTTTGTCATCAATGCATGAGCCACCTCTGCAATATGCAAGTTTTTTAACTCAGCAACTCCATTTTGCTACAAAGTATATCTACATGTATAATACCACTACATATCATTTTTCTATAGAAATCAAATAACTCATTGGAGAGATATTCTCCCCCTCTATTTGACCTTGGCATTTAATATCCAAACCTATCTCCTTCTCAATCAAAGCCTTAAAGTTTTTAAAGTGAGTGAATACCTCTCTTTTCTCCCACATAAAGTAAACCCATAGTTTGCGAGTATGATCATCAATGAAGGAAACATAATACTTGCAACCACTCAAAGTTGCAGTCTTTGTAGGACCCTACAAATCATAATATATTAATTCAAGTGGCTTCTTGTATACATGCTTTTCATGGGAAAATGCATACATTGCTTGCTCCTTGAATTGACATGCTTCACATACTTTATACATTCCATGAACCCTCAACTTTGGCAAGCCATCCACAATCTATTTTAATTGCATGTCTTTCAATCGATGCACATTCACATGGCAAATTCTCTTATTGCCAAATTAAAATATCAACCACAACACCACCTGAACCTTGTGCAAATATGTCAACATCCATTTCAAGCACACTTACATTAGTTGTAAATAATCTGCTAGCACATTTTTATTTTGCAATCAACTTGCAATCATTTTTGAGATCTTATACATAACACATATCATATGTGAACTGAACCTGTAATTTGTGTTCTATCATTTGACCAATAGAAACCAAGATTTTGTAATATTTGGTACATGTAGCATATCAACTAAATACTTAGTTTTACCATCATATATACTCAAAGAAACATTTTCAACATGGATAATGGGGCGAGCTATATCATCCCCTATCTCCACATAGCCTAGAGACTCTAAACTGTGCATCTCTCTAAACCACTCTCCATGAGAATTCATGTGGTTAGAGGCCCCTAAGTTTACATACCATACATCGTTCTTTAATGAACAATTAGTAATCATAGTATTTATAAAGTGCTACATAGCAAACAAATGTTCACTTCTGTCATCATTGTGTATACTGCTAGATGCATAATTGTCTTGTTGTTTTTTTCCATATCTAAATTTAGCCTTTCTTTGAAGTAATTTTTAGAAATGTGAGTATCCTAACCATAATGCCAATACTCTCTACTATCACCAAAATTATGTTGCCTATTAGAATCTACAATTTGTCCTCTTTGACTCCCCCTTGTTGAGACTATTCTCCTTTATTTTTATGTGCAGCATAACCTTCACCACAACTATCACTTTGGACTATGCCACAACCTCTACCTCTGCTAGTAGAGTAAAACACATGTTTAGACTTGTTCTTGCTTTAGAAGAAGAGAAATCCAAGCCAAGGTTTTTCTCCTCAAGTATCAACATAAAAACCAAGTCTACAAAATTAGGGATATCATTTCTCGTATTCATAGATAATTTGAAGCTCTTGTATTCATCTTCAAGTCCATCTAAACATCTACACACAACATCATCATCATCGTCATCAACTACTACACTAACAAATCCAAGAGCTTCTATGATACTCTTGAACTTCAAGGTATATTCATTAATGAATATGTTTCCTCTTTTCACTTGGTTTAGCTCTAACTTGAGTTGTAGCTTTCTAGGCTTTGTGTTTACTTCGAATAATCTTGCTAGATTCTTCCATGCAATAGCAGGGGTACCTAATTTTTGCAAATAGTCCATCTTGCTAAATGTGACATTAAGAGATAGCCAATACATGACTTTACTCAATGTCTACTCCCAATCTTTCTTAGCTTTTACATATTCTATAATAGCATTTTGCACAAGAACTTGAGATGCTATTGTCATATCGGCTTCAATGTAATTCCAAACATGTTTGCCCTTCAATAAATTCATCATCCTAAACTTCCATGTAGGATAATTGTTCTTATTAAGCTTCTTGCAGACAGCCTAGTTGAAGTTATCATACATTTTAACAAAATAGACAATCTTACAAAAAACTGCAATCTGCAAGCGAGTTGATACCAATTGCACCATAACTAAACACGTAGTCTTTTTTACTGACTGCACAAATAACTGCAATCTATAATCTGTATGTAAGTGCCTTCTATGTCTACAACCCAGCAAATATCTAAAACCTTATAGGTTTGGAATCTATAACTTGTACACCTGTAAACGATCAACACAGTCGAAACTATAGTATACCCAAAAACTATTGTCAGACCACTTACAAGTCTAGAACAAAGATTAAAATGATGTCAGATGCAAAAAATAACTGTGAGAGAGCCCTCTGAGGCTAATCTATAGTGTATACATTGTTCTTCCTACTCATCAAGTTTCCCTACAATTAGAGACTACAACCCTAACCTCAGGAGCCTCATGCGGCTATAATCCAAGGCAAATGAAGTAAGCTAGAAGAGCTTCTTACACATGGCTCACTTGCTTGCTTTCATGCTCTAACACTTGCACCTCAACCTTCAATCAAGCTCCCCATAGATGTGGGACGACTCTAATACCATGAAAACAAACAAGAGGGGAGAAAGGTGAAGAAATCAAGAGCACACATACAAAACAATGGAGGCTTGAGCACATAAAGAGATAACATTGAAATCTTCTTCTTCTTCTTCCACTCAAAAGAACTAAGTCTACAACATGATAAAAGACTAATATGAAAGTACTACATGTATGTACACACAATCACTAAGTGTGAACCCGCTAAGGAAGGAAGAGGTGGCATAATGAATGTGTCAGAATCGAGGATGGACTACGTGGGTGTACTCTAACGATAGAATCACTGGTGTAATGAATGTGTCATAACCAAGGATGGACTACGTGGGTGTAGTCTAGCTATAGAATCACTGGGGTATCCTCATGTCAGTCACCTAACATGCCAATGAATAATATCTTGCTATATGACCAAGGCACGTAGTGGATGCTAGCTCATGTAGAGCTTGATATCTCAATAGGAGAGACTTCCTAAAATGTCAATTTTGAGCTAGAGAAAAGAGAAGTTGGGGGTATCTAAGATACCTAACCTTGAATTTAGCCTATTAGAGACTCAATTTTGAAATCGAGCCTAAATTTGAGCATAAGAGGGAGAGACCTCTTAGAAGGTCACTTCTTAGATTAAAAGTAAAGAGGAGATAGAGTCCTCTTGAAGATTGAATTTTTAGTTGAGCCAAAGGAGATAGAAGCTAGAGTTCTCTAAGATACTCAACCTTGAAATTGATCCCATTAGAGGCTCAATTTTGAAATTGAGCATGAGGAGGGAGAGACTCTAAGATGGTCAATCTTGAAATTTAGCCCATGAGAGGCTCAATTTTGAAATTGAACCTAAGAAGGGTGGGGCCTTTTAAGAGGTGCAATCTTCTTAAAATGTCAATTTGACCTTGAAAATAGAGAGAATATAAAGTCCCCTTGGAAGCTCAATTTTGAAATTGAGCAAGAGGAGAGAGGAGTTAGAAGCCGGGGGGTCCACTAGGGTTTACCGAATGGTACCACGTGAGTGTAAGGGAGGGGAGTTATTTAAGGGAAGGAAGGTACATTTTATAAGGTAATGTCCCATAAATAGGGGGTAGATAAGGGGTATTTTCATATATTTCTTGCACGCATGTGACGTCTCCTTATTAACTAGTGAATCCCCCGTGGTTAGAAGTCTCTAAGATACCCAACCTTGAAATTTAGCATAAGCAAGGAGTCATAAGACTCTTAGAGGTTCAACTTTGAGCTCGAGGAGAGAGACACTAGAGGCCTCTAAGAGACCCACATTTAAAATTAAGCCTAAGAAGAGATAAGCGAGAGCCCTCTTAGAGGCTCAATTTTGAAATTGATCCTAACAAGAGAGGCCTCTAAGAGGCTCACATTTAAAATCAAGCCTAAGAAGAGATAAGGGAGAGCCCTCTTGGAGACTCAATTTTGAAATTGAACCTGACAAGCAAAGAGTTAGAGGTTTCTAAGAAGCTCGATTTTTTATTGAACCTACATTACTAATCTACCAACTAGATGGTACTCTTAATCTTATATTTACACAAGAAATTTATAAATGTCAAATGTGAAAGACACTCAATAAAAAATAACAAAAATGTAAAAGTATAAACATATTTTATTTAAATGTTTGGATAGTATATACTAGTCATCTAAAGAGAACATCATACAAAAAATAATTGAAATCTAGCAACAAGTAATGAATTAAAGTGTGAAGTAGCAAGTGTCCTTTGAAATAACTAACAACATACAAGATTTTAGCACTTTAGCTTGAGTCTAATCTTCATAGTGAGTAAGGATCCATGGCATGATTCAAGATCAATTAGTGTTGGATCACTCTAGTCATTGCTTACCAGATTATACTAATTGCATAGCAAATGATGGATAACCACTTCTTAAGTTTTAACCAATCAAAGTACTGATTTAGGGGCTAGGCATCCATAGTCCTTTACGCATTGGAAAGGACATGACATGTTGCTTACCTGCTAAATATGCAAACTCCTTGTCCACTTTTGGATAAGAAGTCTCATCCACTCACTTTGTAAAGTGACCATCAAGGATGCACTTTTTGGATTTGCAAAGAATCAAAAAAGTTACATGTTCATTATTTTCAATTTTAACCAAATCCATCTTTTTAGTGTATAAAGGTATTGTGCCCATGTACACACATAGTTTCAAAAAGGGTATGTCCACACTTTGGATAGGGGTTGGATGTCTATCACTTGGTGTGTAATCAGCCTTCGATACCATGGACCTAACATATTCAATATTGAATCACACCTTGATGCAATGTCAATTTTCTTCAAGGACATAACCTCAAATTTTCCTTGATTCTTCATTGAGTTTGCCTTTGTCTCCTAAAATAACTTACTCCTAGCAAACTCCATGTATACATTTTATTTAAAAAGTCTTCACTTCCATATAGGCCCATAAAACATGAAAGATGTCTGGGAGCCTCAACTTCCATATAGGCCCACAAAACACAAAAGATGTCTTCATCTTCTCTTTGATTGAAAACACAAAAGGCAAGAGATGACTCTAAATTTAGTGAAAATATCCTCAATAGGCACTTTTTTTGAGACAATGCATTGAGTTTGTGACAAATGGATGCCATGCATACATCTTTAAGCCTCTTCTTCCAAACTTGCAAGGCGCTCTTAGGATTCTTATTTTTTCAACTTTCAGTAACCTTTAAAAACCCTCTCAAAGTTTCCTCCTCAAATTTAGCCTTGTTTGAAAATCAATATATTTTTTAATTGGCAAAACCCATTGTTTCAAAAAGCCTTATGATAGTTATATGCCAAAGATTTTTTAAACTCAATGCCAAACTTGGTGAATGCTTATTGATTCAAGCGTTTCCAACAATATGACTATGGCTACCTCTCACATAACCATTGCACACTCTCACAAATTACTAAGTGAACTTACTAATTTACCTCTTTTTTGTAGTCTATCCACGAAGATTCATCAATCCCTACATGGTTTAAGTGATGCTCCTCAAGTACCCTCCACCTTCCTAGCTTCAATCTCTCCAAGATTGCTTTGCATAGAAGAAGAAGAAGAAGACGATGATGATGATGATGAATAAAGAGGTAAAGAGCTTCACACATCAATCCCTCACACATACACACATGTACACACTTATACACATGTACACACTTATACACATGTACCCACTCTCTCTCCCCACAAATAAGTAAGAAGATAGAAGTAAGAAACAAGAAGAGATCTCTCCAAGATTGTACACCATAAGAATGAGCTTATCTATTGATTTTATGGTTTTTATACATAGGGTTTTGAATTGGTCTTCCACAGAAATTGGGTATTTGTCTCTCCTTTTAAGTTCTCAAAACTAGTCCTTTTTGCTTTATAAATATATATTAGATTACACCCACTACTCTAAATGTGAACAAAAGCTATCATTCACATACTTGCTGAGCTATGGATGTTTGATTCTAACAAAAAATATTATAGCTTGCACGGGCATTGAGCTTGGCTCTCAAAATATTAATACAAACAATTACTTGCCTTTTTCTACCTTGCGGTATCCACCTTTGCCAATTCTTCTATTTTTAATGTTTTACAATTAACATTACCCCTCTCCTAGCCAACTACTAGTCCCATGGTACTCTTCAAGATGTAGCATGCTTTTAGCTTGTACTGTAGACAATGAATATAGGGGATAGTTGTGTGTTTGTTGTGGGGAGAGCAGTGGTGATCGTTAGTGTGTGGCATGTATATTGGGGTTGCTTTGGATGCTAGATATCAAGTAAAAGTGGTGATTGGGACTAGATAGACTCTTAAGATTGGGATCTTCAATTGCTAGGCTAGTTAGATTTGAATGGAATAGTCAAAGCTAATCACTATGAAAGATGTTAGTGTGGGGTAGAAGTTGCAGGCCACTAGATCCACTTGTACCTACTATAAGGAAAAATTGCTGGTGGTTTCTGCCAAGGGGAGTAAAATTTTATTTTACGTACATAGAAAATGCTAATGGAATAAACTCCACACAATCTAGGAGTGTTGTGCCACACTTCAGGACCTAATTCATGTATAGATTACATTGCAATTACTATTTATGTGAGTGCATGGGCATACATAGTCTAGTACATGATAAGCATAAATCTTTATGGTTTCTAATTGTTGATTATTAGTGAGGTAAGGCACCACTTGATGGGTAGAGTATGAAAAGAACTGAATTTTTTTTAGAAATAGGAAAGTCAAGGGGGAATCATGAAGGGAAGCTCAAGCTATGAGGAGACTAGGGCACACAACCATGGATGCGATGTGTTCTATTGTGACATATCAATTAGAGGAGAGGCTGCAATATTTGGTAAATTTCCAATTGACTCTTTTTTTTAAAAAAAAAATGGTCATGAGAGATTTGGAAGAGTATGAAGGAAATTGTCATAGTGACTCAAGGAGACATGTCTAATTGGATGTGAGTTGAGGCACCCTAAGTGTTTTGTGTGCTCGATGGGTCGTAAGTTTATATGGGAGAATTGGAAGCAAGGCTAGGGGGCTGACCAATCAAGGCCACTGGGCATACCCAACTTGACAACCTCTTGGTGTAGTGCCATGTTTGTGAGTACATGGTTTTCTTTGTCTTTTTTTGTTTTATTTCCTTTGATTATAATGCAATATAAGAAGATTCTAAGATCAATGGGATAATATGGTATGGTTGAGGAGGCTTATGGAGGCTCATTAAAAGGAATAAACCTCACTCATGTTGATATGGTAGTCATTTGGACTTGGGGATGTCATAAAGATTGAGGTAAGGACAATGAGGGACACATTTGTTATTGATGTAAGGTTATATTCTCATTGGGATTGGGTGTTGCTTTGCTTATTGAGCCATACTTGCATGTGGAGGATGATTTGTGCAGTAGATGTGGTCTTTGAAGTCTTGTTCCGATGATGTGTGACATAGGCCCTTTATTGCTTGGTATTGAATTTGGTGGTTCTTGTTAACTATAAAACCGAAAGGTAACAAAAGGGTAAAGTAAATTGGCAAAGTTTGATAAAGGCGAAAAACCCAACTTTTGGAGTCTCTTTTAATATCCTACAGGATAGGTAAAAAGCTTTCTGGTGATCTAAAGCAAGGGTTTTGTGGAGTTTTACTCTTTTCCTCTCTAGCGTTGAAATTGCCTTTCAAAGGTTTCACCATGACTGCTTGTTCTGAAGGGCCAAGCCTTGTGGTCCTACCAAAGGATTAAGTGGACTCGATAGTGAGGCATTAGTAGTTAGTCACATAGTTTGGACTAGCACCCCGCACGCGCTTTGCACACACAAAACTCTAGGCCACTTCGTGGCAGCTTTGTTGCCTCGAAAGCAGCAAGTGAAGTTCCCATGCTATTGCACGCGACAAATTTTCTCAACAATCCATTTATCATCTTTCTCTCTCCTCTTTTCCCTCTGCGTTTCAAATTTTTTTCTTCACCCTCTCTCTCTCTCTCTTCTCCCCCCCAATTCCCTATGTCTAGTTCTCTCTCTCTCTCTCTCTCTCTCTTTGCCTTCTATTTTAGTTTATTTTTTCTTCTCTCATAGTTCTTTCTCTCTCTCTCTCCTTGCTTCTCTCTCTCTCTCCCCCCTTTTATTCTCCCCCCTCTCTCCTCTCTTTTCCTTCTCTCTCCCTCTTCTCTTTTTTCCTTTTTCATCATCATCATCATCTTCTCTCTCTCTCTCTCTCTCTCTCTCTTCATTCTGTGTGTGTGTAACATGCCCGCCTAGCAGTTGTCCATGCACATTTTTAGTGGTCCATCGAGAGACTAATCTAAGTGGCAACACTTCCATGGAATGTTACGAGGTTCATCGCCTAGGGTTTCTCAAGTCTACCTCGCAAAGAAACGTTCACGGCTGTACCCACTAGGATCGACTTGAAACTTGGGTCCCTAGTGGTCAAGGCCTCCTGACAGCATTATAGTGTCGCGGGTCCTAGACATTCTACTTTATGCAGAGATGCCCAAGCTGAACTTGACCCATGCCGCACTTGGTTCAAAGAGAATGGAAAACGAAAGGGATGTGCCGCTCAACCTCTCTACCCATAGGGTATAGTCTAATTTTGGTCCCCTAAAATGGCATGAATCAAGTTCTAACCTAACAATGCCTAAAGGTCATATGACTGTATAACCTTATGAGAAGCCTCCCAGTTCTCTGGGACCACCCTTCCGTAGGATGGACCCGTCGGGGGTCCCGTGTTGAAAGATAAGCATAGGAACTCTCATTACACTAGAGAGGATAAGGATAGCTAGGTGTAAAAGGGTTGGAGGACAGGGGAAACCCTAACCCTAACTCCTCCAATGGCTATATAAATAGCCTAAAGTACACAAGTAGAGGAGAGTGTACTAGTTGTACTTTGAGCAACTGACTAAACAAGATCTTGTTCTTGTACTTGAGCTCTTTCTCTCCCTCTTGTGCACACTCTCTCATGCCTTCAACTCTGATTTTCAACATGGTATGAGAGCCATCTCTTATCCTTCAACTTCCCTTAGCCTCTTTGCACATCTAAGTGCACAAGAAGTACTCTTGCCATCTCAGTTACCTTCCTTTCGACCATAGCCAACCAGACCCATCTCTAATGGAGAACTTGGGGAGAACAAAGGAGGAGGTTGCAGCCCTAGGGCCCTTCTAAGGAACTCTTCCTCAGCTCAAGGCGCAGTAGCCTAGCACCACAAACCCCCACATTAGCCATGCAGAAGGACAACATTTCATAAAACGCAGATTCAGTGCAGTTTTCATAGGCGGCGTGATTCAAGCTAAAGCACAACTAGTACATGATGCAATCATGGCGGCTATCTTAGGGCTATTGTAGCCCCTATAGTGGGCCATCCTCAGCTAAGAGGGTTTTTCCTAATTAATGTCCTATAGCCTACTATGATCAAAACCCTAGCTGCGGGTCTCCTGGCAGCCATAGCCAGGAAGCTTCAAGCTTCTTCCATCTTCAAAAATGTTCAATGTTTGGTCATTAACAATTATTTTAATCACTAAGTCAACTCTTTCAGAGTCAGGAACCTCATTTCAGAGGTTCTTTTACTCAGAAGGTCATCATCAAGCTCATCAAGACCGACATCTACCATCTCTAGCAACATAAAATATAGATGAGTGCTTGTAAGCACTAAGGCACATTGCTTAATCATTATTGCTACTGGTACTTACACAATCTGAATGTTTTCATCAGAAAATTAAAACAATTGAGTGCTTTACTTCATGTTATAAGGCTATGTGTACAATTATAAACACATAGACCATCCTACCCTAAACTTGTATTGCATATATTATGTGACTTTTTTCAAGGACACTGGTCAATGAAATTAGAGGGATGAGTGTCATTGTACTCTGCTCGAAGTCATCAGCAACAAGCATTGAAATCACAGACTATCCTTGTCCAACACAAGGTTCATCCACTAAGCCATACCACAAGGAGGAGCCCAAAGTCCAGTCTAGGTTCACATCATTAAAGTCTAAAAAGACCATTAAACCTCGGAAGAATATTGCACATAAGAAATGACCACCAAAGTCATATTTTGAAATATTGCATATATATGATTTTCAGCCTTTCTCCTCATTACAACTTTGATATCAATTGTTTGATTTGCTTCCGCATTGAGTGGCAAGGTTGCAAGGGACTAGACATTGCCCTTGTTCTAACAAGTGGTAAGACCTTCCCAATGGCCACAACATATGCTGATGTCCATCCTCAAATTTGGAAATTTAATGGAAAATATTTCCATCCTTGGCAAGTTTTGATCAAATACAAAATGATGGAAAGAGGATATTGGCCCTTCATATAAGGGACCAAAGTAATTGACCCATCCAATCCCCTTGATGTAGAAGATGATGAACGGGCTTAGGCCATTATCATGCTTCATTTAGATTAATCCTTAACTCATCACATTGACCAACTCTCAACTGCAAAAGAAAAGTGGGATGAGCTCGAAAGGCTCTATGGTGCTACAGGGAAGAACTCCAAGATATTTCTCAAGATTGAGTTTTTTAGCTTGGAATACAAATAGGGAGAAGATCTAAGCAAGTTCATTTCACATATGAAGGGGCTTATAGCACAGCTTGCCTCCATTCAAGCACCTATCTACGATGAAGATGCCATTGCCATCCTGCTAAAGTCTGTAAAGAAGGTCTTTCCAACCCTTGTGACTACCCTAACTAATATCCCGAATGCAACTCTAGCAAGTACCATTTAATCATGCCTGGATGAAGAGAAGAAAATCCATACAGAAGGGTCTTCCGCATTTACTTCTTGTGAGCAAGTGTTAGTCTATACAGCTTCTAATAAGTGCTCCTTCTGTCACAAAAAGGGGCATATCACCAGTAGCTATCCCGGTGTTCTAAAATTACCTAAGGAATTGGAGGTCAAATTTGCCTCCCAATCCATAGGTGACCGACTCTTTTGAATCTTGTAACACTCTCTACCTACAACCTTTTGTTGTATCCAGATTTATAAAGGCATCTCATTGAGACTTAAGAGGAGGCATCCCATTATGTTTTTTTATCCAATGCCACCTAGCATTGAGGGGGGATGTTGAAAGATAAGAATAGGAACTCTCCTTACACTAGAGAGGATAAGGGTAGATAGGTATAAAAGGGCTGGAAGATAGGGGAAACCCTAGCCCTAACTCCTCCAGTGGCTATATAAACAGCCTAAAGTACACTCTCAAGTAGAGGAGAGTGTACTATTTGTACTTTGAGCAACTGACTAAACAAGATCTTGTTCTTGTACTTGAGCTCTCTCTCTCCCTCTTGTGCACACTCTCTCATGCCTTCAACTCTGATTTTCAACATCCCGCCCACCCGCTTCCATTTTCTCCTTAGAACCTTATTGGGGTTTCTAAGTTTACCCTAGGGTTTCACTCCCTTAAGAATTCGTAATAGAAACTTTTGTTCATTCCTTCCGCAAGCCAAGAGAAAACTAAGTCCTTTGCAATCCTTGAGCAGTCGTGAGCATTAAAGGACATGTGGCGAATGGTCGTTCTTTCTTGCAGATCTTGCAGATATGACACTCGAGTTTTCTTGTATTGTTATCGAGTTGTATCATGGTTAAAAATGATACTGCTAAAGGTGTTGTTGGACTTATCGCAGCTAGTTGTTAGGATAGAGACCAGTGAGCATGTTTACTTGACTCTAATTCAACCTATGATTGTAAGAATAATTTGACTTATTTACAATTAAACCCTAAATAAGTCGAGTTAAACACTAGCCTTACTTATCATATGGGGTTTCATTTACCAAACTACCTCTTGTAATTAAGTTTAGCAATTCATGTGTGCATTTTAAATCTATATTTTAAGATTAATCTCTATTATGTAGTGCAACCGAAATTGTCCACGATGCCACGCAAATCTAGATGCAAGTCTTTCCTAAGTTGATGATGCAATGTGGAGCTTCTATTATTGGAAATTCATTTCAATGCACTTATGCAAATCATAAATTGTGACTTATATTTTTCTTTTGCGAGGAACATGAAATCATCATGCGTAATGTAAATTCAAGATACTTCTCTCTTTTGCGAGGAACATGAAATCATCATGCGTAATGTAAATTCGAGATACTTCTCTTTAATGGTTTATAGGATGCCATCATTGTTGGATGGTTTTTCGTCGAAAGGTCGTATCCACCGGGGATCAGATATAGAAGAAAATAGAGATAAGAGATGGAATAGAAGAAAAAGAATAGATAAGAGGTAAACATGACAAAGACAAAGCATAATTAATTGAATCAATATGTATTGATAGAACCTGAAATCCTTTGTCTTGCACTACTCAAAAGCAATGTTCAGGCATTAGATCTTCTAGAGCTCTTTCGTGGAACAAAAACGTACATCAAAATGACAGTTCCTTCTCTACTACTCGAAACCAAAATCTGATGGCTCCGTTTCTTGTACGGTTCTTGGCCTCAGTTTATGTCTTTTGTCAAACCGTTTCTTGTTTTGTATCCTTGTTGCCCTTAAATTTGCAATTGCTGCCTCTATGTCTTCAGACTTACTTTCCAATTGTCTAATGCATAAGGCCAACAACTCCTCTCGATTCACCTCCTCCTCCCAAGGTAGCACACTCCATGTGACTATCATCTCTTCTATTGGCATGATAGATTTTTGACTATATATCAATTCTGTAGGCATATATCCTGTAACAACACTATGAGTTGTTCTATCAGTCCACAAGGCATAACTGAGCAATTGTGGCCACTCTTTTACCTTCTCTCCACATGCTTTTGCCAATGCCTTCACAGTAGGTGGATGATATCTTTCACTTTTGCCATTCCTTTCAGGGTTATAGGCTGAAGTTAAAGCAAGCTTTATCCCTAACCATGCAAAGAAATCATGAGATTCATCTGCATCCAGCTCACCCCTATCTGCTATAATTTTGCCTACATAGCTATACCTACAAAAGATATCTTCTAAGAGAAAAGCACACATAGCATTTGTTGTCTTAGTATGTAGAGCTCTCCCTTCCACTTGATTAGTCAAGTCTTCACGGGCAAGCACAAGATATCTCATTTGCCAAAGACCTGTAGGCATCGTGACCAAATCCACCACCCACTTAAAATGAAGAGAAAATGGATATGTGGGCTGCAATCCATCCCGATGTCTCACAGATGAATACATTTGACATGTCGTGCATGTTTCCACAAAGTGATCAATATCCTTATACATAACCTACCACCAATATCTTTCTTTGATCTTTGCAAAAGTACCCCAAACACCTCTATGACCAGCCCAGAAGCTTTCATGAAATTCTTGCATAACATTTACTTGTGAAGTTCTATCACCCAAAACTCGCAATGGCATACCCTCTTTCTTTGTAGCATGTTTCCATAGGTATCCATCTTTTAAGAAAAACCTATAGGCTTTTCTCTTGATCTTTAGCATTTGTCATGTGTGCCACTGAGTTTGTTGCACCCTGCGGGAGAGTACACACCTATACTAACCCCAAGGGAGTCTTCATGGTTGTGATATCCTTGCTTTCAATTGCAAGCTGAAACTGATCATACCCCAACCCAAAGAATAGATCGCTCTACCTGCAAAAGCCTTTGCAAATTCATCGGTCACAGGACCTGCACCCACATTTCTTATGGTCACATTATTGATCGGTTGCATGTCTTGAATAAATCTCAAAGCCCCATTCTTTTGGAAACAGTAAAGCAACAATTTGAGTACAAGGCTAAAGAGGGCTCCAAGATCTTCATGCGAATCTTTTCATTTAACAAATCCATTAGCTTTGGCAAGTAATCTTTAGGCATTGGAATAGGCCTCAAGTTCCATGGTACATGTGGCAAAGTAAATATTACCCTAGGAGAGACAACATTTGGATCCACACAACCTATTTCAATCGGCTGAAATGCAAATGCCTTTCCATGCATGGCCAACATCTGCATAAAACAATCTCTTTTAGCATGCAAAAGAACCCTTATGCACCAAATTTCAATTCCTGTAATGTTTCAGATGTAAACTGATGACCTATATCTTTAGGATACCGTAAGCTTGGTTGCCTTGACACTTTTTCATACAAGCTCTCACTTTTTGGTGGAAGTGGCAAAGCAATTGGTTTCACCTTTTTGTCAATTGTCTTATACTTTGTCTCCACAAGTGCTTCAGCCCATTGTAATCCTTCCTATTGAGCAAACAATGCTATAACATCATACATGTCCAAAGAACATACTGACAACACTCTATTCTCAGCCTCATTTTTTGCATGTATAGTTGCTGAAATTTCAGCCATAGTGTCATTAATATTTAGCCCATAAAAGATGCCTGAAATGCCTTCATTTTCAAGTAATAGTCCCAATGCTCTCAGGTCCTTAGTTGCCCGTTTCATAGATATGTGTTCAACCTTACACATAGCTTCCATAGGCTTAAACCAACACGAACTGTTTGTTGTAAATTGAGAATAACCAATAGTAAATACATGCTTCATTCCATCAAGAGACGATTACATCCTCTGAACAGCACTACTATAGCCCCGCATTACATCAGTGCTTAATGAAAATCCAAGTCTTTGAATTCCCTTGCATTTGGAGCCAAAGGAGACTCTCGAAGCGTATCACGAGTTCTAAGATGATTAACCCAAAGAGTAAGAAATTGGATTTCTTTCCTTCCATCCTTGCTTTTGACTCTTGTATAAGCAGAACCATCATCAAGCACCTTTGTTTCCATATGCACTCCTGTAATATAGGACTGTCCCAAAATCACTGCATATGAGGAATTATCTTGCACAACGAAGTGTTGCTCTTCTTGTACATCACCGATTGTCACTTTTACATTAGAACATGCAGCATAGAGCTCTCCTAAAGAAGTATTTCCAGCCTTCATATGCCAACCATGATCATTGTCCATAGGCCATGCACCATTTTCATACAATCCATGCTCAATGACATTTATCTCAGACCCATGGTTAAGTAAAGCAACACAAGGAGTTACATGTTCTCCTATTTTCACTATCGTTTCAGTGGTAGCTCTGGTCCAATGATTTCTTGTGTTCTGACTTATAGAAACAATTCAATTTTCTAACTTGCAAGAGCTTGTTGTTCTGCAAGATCCAACTGCTCAAATCGACTTTCAAACTCTCTTAACAATTATGTAGCCACAAGACCCTTATTGGATTGTAAAACCCACTCCTGAAAAGTCTTGCACGTAATTAAACTGGTATCTTCAATGTAAAATTCTTCCCTGAGTGTCTTTTTGAAATCTATCCAGTCACCATCCTGCATGTATAATTTAGTAATTCGCACTTTTAGTTCATGTACAATAACATGTACAAAATATCGACTCCATGCAAGTTGAGCCACTCCAAAGAATTCCATCTTTTGAGCATAGGTATGTACATATGCATATACATTCTTGTCATTGAATAACATCATCTCACACTCAACTGCTTTTGCAGAGCATTCATCACAACACTTTCTGTTTGAGCAGAAGCCTGCATCACCTGTTGTTGTTATTGTACCTGCATAAGCAAATTTATATTTTGCACCAACTGTTGCAAAACATCACTAGAGATTGTGTTCAAAGGTTCTCCCATCTTGTCTTTCCTTCTTCTGACGACGTTTCACATCGGGTTCACCAATGTCAGAGGGGTTCTTATCGAAAGGTCGTATACACCAGGGATCATAGATAGAAGGAAATAGAGATAGGAGATGGAAGAGAAGAAAAAGAATAGACAAGAGGTAAACACGACAAAGACAAAGCACAATGAATTGAATCAATATGTATTAACATAACCTAAAATCCTTTGTCTTGCACTACTCAAAAGCAATCTCCAGGCATTAGATCTCCTAGAGCTCCATCGTAGAACAAAAACGTGCATCAAACTAACAACTACTTTTCTACTCCTCGAAACTTAAATCTGATGGCTCCGTTGACTTCGAAAGGGGGGTAAAACTCTAGGACACGTGCTCAGGGATCTCCCAGATCACTTCTTCTTCTTTTTCTAGTTCAAAGTGCCATTTTCAGTCTATCAACTACGATTGCAACATGCACGATTTTTCCCATCTTTCTTTTTTATGAAAAATCTGATAACTGGTTGAAAAAGTAACTTGCTTTTTCCATGCCATCTTGATCTAGAAGCTTTTCTAACTTTTTCAAATTTTTACAATAAATAATATAAAAAATAAGCTAAAATTATCCAAAAATCTAGTATTTTTGGACAATCCATGCCACGGACACTAGCACTAATGACTCAGATCACATTGACTCTCTACATTAATAAGAAAATTGGATGATGATGCACTCCAGAGTTTTTCACACCATGTCCGCGTAGTGGCACGATCTTGCATATTTATATATTAGTAATGTAGATGCACTTGCAAAAATTTGGGCCTAATACTCGGCTTAGTATTGCAACAAACAATAGATGCTTAATTGATTTGTGGCAAATCATGATCATTAAGCCTTTAAAACTACCTTTCAAGTTAAGAAAATTACGTGATGCAAAAGTATGATTTCTTTCTACGATGATTATGCTTTACTATTCCGTTCATAGGACTAGGCACCATAACAGTTCTATGTCCTTGTTGGAGGGGGGTTTTTATAAGGGGGGAGAAGGGTATTTATCAGGGGGTGGGGAGGGTGGGTGGGTGTGTGTGTGACACGGGGCCCCCTCCCTTTGCCTCCACCCAGGTAGGCAAAATGGCCCCCCCGCTAGGCAGTCGGTGACTTCAGGGGGAGAAAGAGAGATAGTGGAGAGGGGGGTTTGGAGGTGGCACACGTGTGCCCCTCCTCCCCATCATCATCATCATCCTCAGCTTGATTGAGTTCCTTATCATTATCATCAACTTTGCTACTGTTGCCCCTCTAGCTCCTCGTCGACTCATACTTCATCTCTTCCTTCACCTTGATCAATTATATGAGTACATCTCCCCCTCCCTCCCTAGCTGGTGGCATCGACAGGGGGGAAGACGTAATATTTTTTTGTTTTAAGTTGATTTTAAAGGGAGGTCTCATGGCCACGATGAGATATTACATCCTTCCCCCCTAAAGGAATCAAGATGTCCTCATCTTGAAAGGAATTGGGGGTATTGTTGGTTGACAGTACTCTCGTCAATCCATGTTGCATCTTTTTCTAGATAGTCTTTCCATTGGATGAGGTATTCTCTGAGAGTTCTACTCCTTAATTTCTTTTCCCGAATGTCTAGGATTTTATGTGGCCAAAGCTCAAGGACTCATTGGTTTGTCATTACAACTTGTTGATAATTGAGTACATGGCTAGGATTGGATACATATTTCTTTAGTAGCCTAACATGAAATACATTGTGAACCTTTATGTTCTCATGAAATACATTGCAAACCTTTACGTTCTCAGGGAGTTGGAGTTTTTAGGCATTGCGCCCTAGGCACTTGAGGATCTTGTAGGGCCCACAATACCTTGGAGTCTGTTTCTTAAATTCTCCCAATGATAAGGAACTCTTCTTGGGTCGTACACGAATAAAAACCATATCTCCCTCTTTGAAGAGTCGCTCTTGTCTATGTAGATTTGCATAGGCTTTCTTCCTATCCTTGGCGGCTCTAATGTCTTGTCTAATGGCCTTGACCTACTCATCTATTTCCTCGAGCATTTTCTTGGAAGCTTCTACCCTTAAGGTAGGATCTGAAAAGTTCAATGGAGTACGGCAATCATGCCCATACAATGCTTGAAAAGGTGTCATTTGAATGCTTTGTTGGTAGAAAGCATTATAGGCAAACTCTTCCAATGGTAGATATTGGATCCATTTCCTAGGTTCGCGATAGCAATGTGAGCTAAGAATAATGACTTGGTTGACCCTCTCTGTCTGGCCATCAATTTGAGGGTGATAGACTGTACTAAAATAGAGTTGAGTCCCAATGACCTCAAATATCCATCTCCAAAAGTGAGATATGAAGAGGAAGTCCTGGTCACTAATGATCCTTCTAGGCAACCCATGGAGTCTGAATATCTCCTTGATGAATAATCTAGCAATATCTGAAGCTTTATAGTTTGTCTTGATTGGAATGAGGTGTGTAACCTTGGTGAGCATGTCTACTATAACCATAATTGAATTGTATCCTCCTTCAACTGAGGGTAACCCAACAACAAAGTCCATGCTGACAAATTCCCACTTCATTCGGGGAATGTCAAGAGGAAAACATTCCATGACATATTTGAGCACGTCTCCCTTAAGCATTTCCCAATGGTAGCTCTTTCTGACCGTGTTGAGGGTCTTGACATATCCAGGATCGCCTGAAAAGGGGGAGTCATGTGCTTCCCAAAGTATTTTCTGTTTGAGTTTCTTGCTTGAGGGTATGCATAATCTTGTTTTGAAATAGGCAAGTCCCTCATTGACATAAAATTTTTGATACTTGTCCTTAAGTCTAGGGTTTTGGTCCTTTTCTAAAATCTCTTTCATCATCTTTAGATATTCTAGGTCATGGCTAGCTTCCTCCTTAGCTAATTCAAGGACAGGGTTGCTAGGCATTGACACCGGAGTTGCTAATGATTCTGCCATTGAGGGTTTCTCCATAATAAGAGAGTTGAGGAATGCTTTGCGACTCAAGGCATCAACAACTAAATTCTCTTTGCCAAGCCGATACCTGATCTCAAAGTCATATTCCTGCAAAACTTCAATCCAACGATGTTGCCTCATATTGAGGCCGTTCTGGGTGAAGATCTATTTAAGGCTCTTATGTTCCATGACCAAAGAGAACTTGTTACCAAGCAAATTCTATAGGATGGCCTTCTTGCATTAGTACGCAGCCTAGTGCAAGTGAGCTAGCATCCGTGACAACTTCAAATTCCTTAATCAAGTTAGGGAGTTTCATAATCGATGCTATTACTAGGCTATGCTTGAGCTGATCGAAACTCGATTGTTTAGTGGGCATCCACACTAGTCAATCCAAAATACATTACTATGAATTCAAAATGACCATATCTAGTGTTGAATGCCATCTTCGGAAGGATCTAGTAGTATCCTGACCTCAAATCAATCTTGGAGAATATTTTTGATCCCTACAATCGATCAAGTAACTCGTCTATCCTTGGGATAGGATATTTATTCTTGATGGTTACTTGGTTCAAGTCTCTATAATCAATGCAAAGGCAAAGTGTACCATCCTTCTTCTTTTGGAATAGGACTGGAGCCCCCAAAGGAGAAATGTTGGGATGTATATACCCTTGGTTCAATAGTTGTTTGAGTTTCTCTTTTAACTCAATAGCTTTAGGAACAGACATCTTGTAGGGCCTTTTTGCAACTGGTGCAGCACCTGGTATTAGCTTAATCTCATGATCCACTTCCCTAGGTGGCGGTAATTTTATCAATTCTTTCAGAAACACATCCCCGTACTCTTTTAACCATGATGGTTCTTCATTGGAGTCCCCTACCTATTCCATCTTGTTTAGCTTGATTAGATAGATGGGCAATCCTTTCCTTATTCCTTGAGCTATTCTGTTGCCTTAGCTAGCTGATGGATCTTTGGTTTACCTACTTCTCCTTGTGTTGTAACTTAGTCACCCTTAGGATTCTGAAAGAAGGCTTGTCCTTTTCCACAATGGATGTGAGCATTGGGGATTAGCCAATCCATCCCGAGTAGGCACTCATGGACTCCTAGATTCATTACCCGAAAGATGTAGACTCGTTTCCGAGTAGAAATTCCACCTTAGCAATTTGTCTTGTGCAAGTGATTTCTCGCCCATTCACTAGTTTGACAAGAAAAGTAGATGCAGTTATAGTGGCTATCCCTAACCTTCTTGCACAAGCTGGTGAAATGAAAGAATGAGTGCTGCCACAACCAATCAGGGTTTTGAATTTCTTATCTTGTTAATTCGATGGTGTTTGGATAACTGAAAATTGGTAATTCAAGTCCTTTTTGTGGAGAGTGGCATGAACAGATGCCCTCTCAATCTCAGCTTCCATGGACAGGTCTTCTTCTTTGTTGATTCCCTTAGTGGTGATATTTGAATTTTTTTCCCTTTCCATTGTTGCACCACCGTGGCCACGGGTAGCTCTAGCTTGGCCATTGAATTTTCATTGATGACGATCTTTGCCAAGTTTGGGGCATTCCCTTTTGAAGTGCCCAGGTTCATTACAGTGAAAACATCGCAGGCTTTGGTCACTTCCTTGCGTGGGGACAAAGTCACTGATTGCATTTGCCCTCGGCTTCTTCCGTTGGCCTTGGCTCTGTCCTTGCGCCCTTTTAAATTGAGCTTTCAACATCCCTGGATTCTAGTCTTTGTGAAACCAGGGTCTATTATTCCTGGACTTTGGCTGGACTTCTTGGGCAATAGGTCCCACTCTTATCAATGCATCTTGTAAATACGAAGAATGCATTGATTCCAATCGAGTGTTCATTGGTGGATTCAACCCATCACAGAAATTCGAGACTTATTGGGAAATACTCATTATCATGGCATATTTTAGCAAGGATACAAATATCAAGTAGTACGCCTCCAGAGATAGGTCCAATTGTTTCAACTTAAAGAACTCATTCATCTTTTGAGTTTTGTATGCATGTGGCATGTACCTTCCCTGCATTGCTTCCTTTAGTTTATCCCAAGTTATTGTGATTTCCATGATTGCTTGGTCTTTACACCATTGCCTCCACCAGGGCCTAGCTTCGCCCATAAGTTTGAGCTTGGCAATCATAGTTTGGTTTACAGGTGATGTTCTTGCTACACTGAAGTAATCTTCCATGGATTCAATCCATACTTTGGCATGAGCTTCAACAATCTTCCCTTTTCCATCAAATTTTGGAGGTTTGATTTGTTTGAGAAGAAACTTCTTCTCTTGTGCCTCCACTGCAGGGGCAAGATTTTGGTTCTGCGTTTGGGGTTGTATTCGGTTTCAATTTAAACTTCCATGTTAGGATTGCATTTACATATCTCTACATAACTTAAATCAATGCGCAAATTATTTCTCATTGCTACTGTGCAACAAATCAAATAATCATAGAATTATTGTTTATCCATAAAGAAGCGTAAGCCTCAAGTACAATTATTCGGGAATAGGTAGAGATTGGATGGGATGATTTTCTTTTCAAGAGATACATCAATGACAGGTTAATAATTTCCTATTGGATTCAACTACAGGGACAAAATAGTAATATGGATTATGGATTCTCATGAAGCGGTAAGTCACGGAAAGTTCAGAAAATCCCTGTTTTTGATAGCCATGACGTTCTTTTCGCCCCATTACTTTAATTTTGTATGCTCGCAAGACTTTTACCACCTCCTCATAGATATAGCAATTATGTTCTACTTGCCGGCATCCGATGTGTAGGATCGAGTTCACACGTGTCTCATGGAAGATGAATAACTTGATGATCTTTAAGTCTTCCAACCATTTTAGCCTCTTCAGATTGTTTTGAAGATAGGCGAGTCAGTTGGCATCTATGTAGCAATAGCCCATGCTCCAAGTTCAACGCCTTTCCATGTACAACAGTGAAGGGTTATAGATTCGATCCAAGATCCCCATCATGTCGGATCGTCTATGATAACTTGAAGAGTTCATAGCCATCCTAAACATGATATGAAATACAAGGAACCTACTCGTGCCTCTCGTAGGTCTGGAAGCAGCAACAATCCACAAGTGAGTGAAAGAAAAAAATATTTTCTAGTGAAAACATCACTTTACTCTTCCTGATTTATTCCTATCCTAATTGTTTTATTCATTGGTTTTCTCTGATATCAACTATAACGTGCCCGCCTAGCACTTTAGTTGATTTTCTTTGATACCAACTATAACGTGCTTGCCTAGCGGTTGTCCAGGCATGTTTTTAGCAATCCATTGAGAGACTAATCTAAGTGATGTCACCCAGCACTCCATGGAATGTTACGGGGTTTGTCGCCTAGGGTTTCTCGAGTCCACCTCGCAACGAAACGTTTGCGGCTATACCCATTAGGATTGACCTGAAACTTGGGTTCCTACTGGTCAAGGTCTCCTGACAGCATTCTAGCGTCGCGGGCCGTGGACATCCTACTTCACACAGAGATGCCCAAGCCGAACATGTCCCATGCCCCACTTGGTTTGTTTGCATAACTTTTGGCACTGAGACGAAAACAAGTTCCAAGTTGGAAGTAAACTTTATATTAGCATTTTAACTGTGGTACAGGTTTTGTCCAAAAGGACGATTCTCGCAATCCGTGAGGATGCGTCTTATTTCCTCCAAGTTTTCGCCCTTCCACTAGTAACAGGGCCTCGAGAATCCATCCCAAGTCACATAGATCATTTGAGTAGAACTCAAAGGCATGTAATTTATAGCCAAATCCCCCCTTGACATCCAAGCGTCCTCCTATATTCAAACTAATCCACAGAGAGACCTCTCGTGGCAGGTTTGGTCCATATTCCTGTCATGGCTAATTTAGAACCCCCTTGGATGGGGTTGGCGGCCAGTTGGGGGTGGTTTGGTGCACCCTCTATGAATTTAACCTGATCCATTATTCCAATTTCTTTTGTGAGCTTGGGTTATACAATCCTTTCACATACATGTTCCTAAATTTACAAGCACAAACAATGATGAAGGCAAGTGCTCAGGACCTGTGCTAAGGTGGAGTTCCTATTTTTGAACGCTTGTCGTTCACCCCCTTCTTGGGTCTTTCTTGCCTTGGTGTCAATTGCCATGGCCTTTTGAGGGATAGAGAATACCCTCATTCTGACCTCATTCCTATGTGATAGGAGCGAGCAATTACGCTATTGGATTTATATCAGACAGTTTTCGGATGGTAGCTGCCCTAGTTTGCTGGCCTTTAGTCCAGGGTTCTTGTCTTGGGATCACATGTCTTAAATAACTCAACCTGGGATTTTAATTGATTATTTGGTAACCATTTTTGTCCGTTTTAGGCTCAACTTTTTGCAAGTGCATCTAGGTTACTAATATATAAATATGCAAGACCGTGTAAGACGATGGCATCCTATAAACCATTAAAGAGAAGTAGCTCGCATTTACATTAGGCATGATGATTTCATGTTCCTTGCACAAAGAAAAATATAAGTCACAATTTATGATTTGCATAAGTGCATTGAAATGAATTTCCAAGAATAGAAGCTCCGCATTGCATCATCAACTCAGGAAAGACTCACATCTAGATTTGCATGGCATCGTGGACAATTTTGGTTGCACTATATAATAGAGATTCATCGTAAAAGATAGAATTAAGATGCACATGTAAATTGCTAAACTTTATTGCAAGAGGCAGTTTGGTAAATGAAACCCTATATGATAAGTAAGGCTAGGGTTTCGACTTATTTAGGGTTTAATTGTAAATAAGTCAAATTATTATTACAATCATAGGTTGACTTAGAGTCAAGTAAACACACTCATTAGTCTCTGTCCTAACAACTAGCCGCGATAAGTCCAACAACACCTTAAGGGGGGTATCATTTTTAACTATGATACAACTCGATAACAATATAAGAAAACTTGAGTGTCGTATCTGCAAGAAAGAACGACCATTTTCCACATGTCATTTAATGCTCGCAAATGCCCAAGGATTGCAAAGGACTTAGTTTGCTCTTGGCTTGCCGAAGGATTGAACAAAAGTTTCTATTACGAATTCTTAAGGGAGTGAAACCCTAGGGTCAACTTAGGAACCCCTACACTTTGCCTTGACTTCCACAACATTTTGCCACGTGGAGGGGTAGTTGATAGAGAGATCACGGGAATCGCAATAGGGAGAGAGGGTACTCGAAACTCTGTCCAAGAGAGGAGTTTCCCTTGAGGCTCTCTCTCTCTCTCTCTCTCTCTCTCTTACTCTAAGATTCCCCTTCCCCTCTCTCTCTCTCTCTCTTCTCTCTCTCTCTCTCTCTCTCTCTCTCTCTCTCTCCCTCCCTCTCTCTCTCTCACCCTTTTGCAAATCAGCAATAGGGGGGAAGAAGAAGAAATCAATGTGTCCTTGCTGTAAGGAGGGGGGTGACACGAGGCCCCCTCCCTTTGTCTCCACCCAGGTGGCCAAAATGGCCCCCCCCCGCCATGCAGTCGGTGACTTCAAGGGGAGAAATAGAGATAGTGGGGTGGGGTTGGAGATGATGCACATGTGCTCCTCCTCCCCAACATCATTATCGTCCTCAGCTTGATTGATTTCCTCTCATACTTTATCTCTTCCTTCACCTTCTTGTCGACTACAAGTATAGCTCCCCCTCCCTCTGACAACTTGCGGCATCAATTGGGGGAGGGGGGAGACATAAATTTTTTTTATTTTAATTTGATTTTAAGGGGGTCTCACGGCCACGGTGAGATATTACACACACACACACATTCTCTCTCTCTATTTATATTCTCTCTTATTCTTATTCTTCTTCTTCTTCTTTCTCTCTCTCTCTCTCCTCTCTTTTCCTTCTCTCTCCCTCTTTGAATTTTATATTTTCTCTCTCTATAATTCTCTCTCCATGTTCCCTCTCTCTCTCTCTCCCCCCTTCTTCTTCTCCTTCTTCTTCTTCTTTCACTTTCTTTTCCCCCCTTAGTCTCTTTTAAAGTATGTAAATTGTATATTTTCCCTATATATAATTCTCTCTTTATGTTCATATTCTCTCTCTTCTTCTCCTCTCTCTCTCTGTCCCCTTTTCTTCTCCTCTCCTTTCTCCTAATTTTTATTTTTCTTCTCTCCTTTTGTCTCTTTTAAATTTTCTCCTCTCCCTCTCTCTCAAAATATATTTAAATTTAAAGACTTTTCTCTTTCCTCTTTTCCCCCATCTCTCTTCCTCTTTCTTCTTCTCCTCCTCCTCCTCCTCCTCCTCCTCCTCCTCTCTCTCTCTCTCTCTCAAAATATATTTAAATTTAAAGACTTTTCTCTTTCCTCTTTTCCTCCATCTCTCTTCCTCTTTCTTCTCCTCCTCCTCCTCCTCCTCCTCCTCCTCCTCCTCCTCCTCTCTCTCTCTCTCTCTCTCTCTCTCTCTCTCTCTCTCTCTCTCTCTCTCTCTCTCTCTCTCTCTCTCTCTCTCTCTCTCTCTCTCTCTCTCTCTCTCTCCCACTTTTCTTCTCTCTTCCCCCTCTCTCCTCTCTTTTCCTTCTCTCTCACTCTCCTCTTTTTTCCTTTTTTCTCCTCTCTCTTCATTATCTCTTTATTTTTTTCTTTTCTCTTTTATCAAATTTTATCTTTCCTCTCTCTATAATTCTCTCTTTGTTAAAATTCTCTCTCTTCTTCTTCTTCTTCTTCTTTTCTCTCTCTCCTTTTCTTCTCTCCCTGCTTTTCTTCTCTCTTCCTCTCTCCTCCTTTTCTTCTCCCCCTCTTTTTCTTTTTTATTTTTTTCTCTCTCTCACTATTAAATTTTATATTTCCTCTCTATAATTCTCTCTCTCTGTTCCCTCTCTCTCTCTCCCCTTCCTTCTTTTTTGCTCTCTCGCTCTCTCTCTCCCCCCTTATTTTTCTTTTCCTCTCTCTTTCTCTTTTAATTTTTTCTCTCTCTCTCTCTTCTCTCTCTCTCCCCCTATTTTCTCTCTCTTTTAAATTATATATTTCCTCTCTATTTCTCTCTCTAAGTCAAAAACTATATCAAAAAAGGTTTAATTTAAAAATACTATTCTCTTTTCTCTCTCTCTCTCTCTCTCTCTGTCTTTTTCTCTTTCTTATTCTTTGTTTTTTAATCCTTCTCCTTCTCCTTCTTCTTCTTCTTCTTCTTCTTCTTCTTCTTCTCAAAGTGTGTGAAAAACTGTCCATAAAATGATTAATTAAAAGAAAAATTTAAATTAAAAGTTTAATATAACTGAGAGAGAGAGATATATAAATTTTTAATTTTAAAAAGTTTGATTTAATTAAAGGAGAGAGAGTGTGTGTGTGTGTGTGTGAGTGAGAGAGAGAGAGAGAGAGAGAGAGAGAGAACCTAGGCCCTACACATGAGAGAGAGGGGGGAGGGGGAGGAAGAAAAAAATTTAATTTTAAAAAGACTATTTTCTTTCCTCTTTCCCCTTTCCATCTTTTTCTCTTTCATATTCTTCTTATTTTTATCATTCTTCTTCTTCTTCTTCTCTCTCTCTCTCTCTATTAAAAAAAGTTTTTAAAAATGTTTAACTAAAAGGAAATTTTAAATTAAAAATTATAACCTAACTCTATGTGTGTGTGTGTGTATGAGTGAAACTTTTGATTTAAAAAGAAGTTTGATTTAATTAAAGGAGAGAAAGAGAACCTAGGCCCTACATATGAGAGAGAGGGGGGAGGGGGAGGAATTTAATTAAGGGGGAGGGAGAAAAGAAAGAGAGAGATTATACACGAGAGAGGAGAGGGGGTTTTAATGAGAGAGAGAGAGAGAGAGAGAGAGAGAGAGAGAGAGAGAGAGAGAGAGAGCCTAAGCCATACAATGTGAGTCGCAAGGGGGGAAGGGGGAGTGTGATGCACTTGCACTCATTACTCACTCAACAAAGGTAACACGATACGTGAGAACAAGGTCTACTCTTGTATTATTCAATCAAATAAACGGTATAACATAGGCACATCCCAGGACTACACCCTCGTGATGCCGCACATAAGAGGGTTCACCACTGGGTATAGGGAATCACACATAGAGTGGAAACCAAGCAGGGCTCAGAGTCACTACTACCCCCTATATAGGTGCTGCCAATGATAACACCATGGTATAGCTAGAAAGCCCTTACACTCACCCTCACTTACTGGATAGCTGTCCTCAGCAATCTAAGGGTAGCATTTATTGACTCATCCGGGGTCTTAACACAACTTTTCCTAACAAGCTGGTCAGTGTCTGTCGGTCTAGGACTTGGTGAGGCGATCGGGGGGTCTTAACATAGTCTTTGCTATCAGACTAGTCAGTGTCTTAACATAGTCTGTGCTATCAGACTGGTCAATGTCTGCTGCACTAGGACTTGGGGGGTCTTAACACAGCTTTTTCTAGCAAGTTGGCCAATGTTTGCCCATCTAGAATTTGGTAGGGCTCTTTTGATTTATTGTTGTTTGTGGGGTTACCAGGCGAGTCCACTCTCGACTCAAGTACATTTGAGGAGTGGAGTCGTTATTGGGCCTATAATTGAGAATCATTCATTTGGAGAGGCTCAAGGGGCATTGGAAGGAGTAGTGGGGTTCTCCTCGAGCCATAGGGTGAAAGCGTCTTTGCCGCGTTCGCGCACCTCCACTTGCAAAATCCAAGTGGCCTCCTTGAGGGGATGCCCGCACCACTTGGTGAGATATTCAAGGTATCTCTTTGTTCCTAGCATCGGAGGATTACTTCTACTTCGAAGGGACCATTGGAATGGAGAAATGGCACGCATTGTCCCCATTGGTTGTCGGGATAGAACCTACATAGAAGACGAGCATGAAAAGCATTATGAACACATATACTTTCTAGCAGGTCGAGCTTGTAGGTAACTTCGTTCAGCACTTGAGCGATGTGGTAGGGTCCATAGTAGCGGTGGTTGAACTTGGGGCTCATATTCTTTGGGAGTGACATATTCTTAGAGCTGACTAGGACCATGTCGCCTTTAGTGACCAGTATGGCCTTTCTCTTTTTGTTGGCTTGTTCTATCATGGTGATTTTTCTTTGTTCTAGGCTCTGCTTGGCTACCGCATTCCGATCTCTCCAGCACTTCAGGAATGCCTCTGCATCTTGATCTCCAGCTTTGGCCACCTCCTAATGTTAAGGCAAGTGGTGAAATGACTTATTTTCCTGTGGCCAATTCAAAGGGCATGTAACCCGTGGCTGAGTGGATGGAGCTGTTGTAGTGAAATTCCAACACATCAATGTATAAGGCCCAATCTTTTTGATCCACCCGGGCATAACTCCGGAGGTAGCCTTCAATGCCTTGGTTGACTCTTTCTATTTGTCCATCTATCTCAAGGTGGAAGGATGATGAGAATCTTAATTGTGTTTCCAGAGTCTTGAAGAGTTCTTTCCACATGTCACTCATGAATCTTCCATCTCTATGTGATATAGTGGCTAAGGGTAGCCCATGTAGTTTGAACACATGTGTGAAGAAGAGGTGGCGGGCTACTTCCTTGCGTTCAGTGGTGGTTTGGCAGGGATGAAGTGGGCTTGCTTAGAGAAGTAGTCTACCACTACAAAAATGATGGTGTAACCATGGGATTCAGGAAGCTCCACAATGAAATCCATACTGATTACATCCCATGGGCAGCTCGATACATGCATAGGTTGAAGTAATCCCATTGGCTTTGAACATGGGGCCTTCACAAGTTGGCAAGTTGGATAGGTCTTGATGTTGTCAATGACTCCTTCTTTCATGTTGGGCCAAAAGAACTGCTTCCTAAGGGCCTCCACGGTTTTGCTTTGTCCTTTGTGTCCTCCAAGTTTTCCATCATGTATTTCATGTAGAATGAGTTTCTTTAGCTCCACATTTTTGGGGATACACAATCTCTTTCATACAAATAAGATTCCCTCCTCGAGGGTGCACATGCCATGCGGGGTCCTATCAACTTCCACATCTTGGATAATTTTGTACATGTCTTGGTCTTGTTCCAATGCTTCCTTCACTAGCTCCATGAAGTTACTATTGACCACACTGACGGCTTTCAAGTCAGCTTTATGGCTCAAGGCATCTGCTATCTTGTTGGTGGATTCTTATCTCCAAGTCAAACTCAGCTAGGAAGTCTAGCCAGCGAGCTTGTTTTGCCAATAGCTTGGGTTGTGATTGGAAGTATTTGAGGGAGATGTTGTCAGTGAAGACTACTGTGTACTTATCTTGAACAAAATGCTTCCATTTTCTGAGGCACTGGATGACCATGAGCATTTCCTTCTCATGTGCTCCATCTGGTTTCAGCATCTGTGAACTTCTTTGATTCATATGCTATGGGGTGGCTTTCTTGCACCAGTATCCCCCAAATGCCATAATCAGATGCATTTGTGGAGAGCTCAAATGGTTTGGTGAAGTTTGGGACTTTCAAGCCAGGGGTTTGGCTCACACACTTCTTCATCTGTTCAAAAGCTTCCTGTTGTGCACTACCCCATGTAAAAGTGTTATCTTCTTTGGTGAGGTGGGAGAGTGGGGCAGTGGTAAGACTGTAATCCTTGATGAACCTTTTGCAAAATACTGTGAAGCTGAGGAACTCCTGCACTTCCCTCAAAGTCTTTAGTATGGGCATTTTTTGGACAACTTCCACTTTCTTGGGGTCCACATGGATACCATCTGCCCCTACAATGGGTCCTAGGAATTCTAACTCCCTAACTGCAAACTCACATTTTTCAGGTTTGGCATATAGCTTATGTTGTCACAACTTCTTAAAAACTAAGCGTAAGTATTGCTTGTGTTCTTCTAAGGTTTTACTATAGACTAGGAGATCGTCAATGTAGATAATGACAAAAACATCTATCTCTGGTCTAAATACTCCATCCATGAGGCCACAAAGGTGCCTGGGCCATTCCTTAGCCCAAATCCTAAGACTAACCATTCAAAACTACCATATCCGGTACGAAAAGCTATTTTTGGGATATCCTCTTCTGCTATGCGAATCTAGTGGTAACCTAACCTAAGGTCTATGATGCGGCTCAAGTGCTTGGCTCCATGTAGCCTATCTAGGAGGACTTCCACTAGGAGCATGGGACACTTGTCTTTTATTGTGAATTTATTAAGGGTCCTATAATCTACACATAATCTAAGCCCCCCGTCCTTCTTCTTGATGAACAATATTAGGGCACCAAAGGGAGACTTGCTAGGTCGGATGAAACCTTGTTCTTCTAATTCATGAAGCTGTTTCTTCAATCCCATGAGTTTTGTGTGATTCATTCGGTAAGGGGCTTTGGCTAGTGGAGCAAATCCTGGAATGAGTTCAATCTTGTGATCCACATCTCTTTTGGGTGGGAGTCCCTTGGGTAGTTCTGCTGGCATTACATCTTTGAACTCCTCAAGTATTTCTACTACTGCTGATTCATTTGGTTGGGGTCCTAGCTTCTTGGTGATCTCTTGCTCAATGGGATGGATCATACATAGATAGACCATGTCTCCTTGCTTAACAGACTTCTCCACTTGCTTCATGCTACATGTCATGATGCATGGTCTAATTGGGCTCCCCTAACATGGTGTTGCTTGGGTTGGTGCCTTTGGGTTGTTTAGGTTGGGCTTCACTATTCGGCAAGTATCCCTAGCCTTGTTCTCCTTCATTTGCACTTTGATTGGTGTTCTACCTAGTAACTGCATTCTTTCACAGGGTACTCAAACTCCTTCCTACATATCTAGCATCATCTCATTCACTCCTTTGCCAAACATGGCAATGACATACTTGTCATAGAATTCCAAGCCTAAGATAACTTCAAAACCATCCATACATATCACTAAAAAGTTGAGCTTTGCTATCCATTTTCCGGCTTCTACTTGTACTATGAAGGCTTGTTTCACTTCTTTGGCCTCTCCTTGAGCGAATGCTACTGTTAATCCTTCTGGGGCCCTGGACAATTTCAATCCGTGTTTGGCTGCACACGCTAGTGTGATGAAGTTGTGGGTAGCCCCTATGTCCACCATAATGACTTGACTTCCTTCACTCACTCTGCCTTTGATGTATAGGTGGTGGATTGCTACTACTCAGGCCGCCATGCAATGGGGTCATGCATTCACTATTCCCACCCTTGGGTGGTCCATGCTTTCCTCACTTCCGTTAGGGATTTCTTGAATGCACAGGGGTTGTGGTTCATCTCCTCCATACGCACTAGTGGCGTTCACTCTCGACCCACTGCTTCATGATGATGTATCTTCCATGGGGCATCCATTTTGGTAGTGTGGTCCTCTGCATCCGAAGCATCTAATCCCTGTGGTTGGTTTAGGGGTCTCCACCATGGTGTGTTTGATCCACTAGGACCATATGACACGCTTGGAGTTGGCCTGTAGTGATTATTTCCCCATCTACCACCTGCTCCTCTTGGTACCAATGCGGATTGTGATGTGGCTAGGGTTATGCTAGTAGTCTAGCTCCGGGTTTCTGGGTATTAGCCTTTGGGAGCATTGGGTCTCAGGGTCCATGAGTTGTTGCTGAGGTTGGTGTTGAATCTGTTCTGGTTCCGCTGGGTCATCCTCCTGCCTTCCAAATCCACTAGTCTTTAAGCCATTCTCATGGCCTCAACTAAACTAGTTGGCTCCTGTCTCTCTACGTCTCTCCTCTCCCATTCTTGCATCCCGAACAGGAATCCATGTATTTTGGTGTTAGTGTCCATATTGGGTAGCTGTAGCATGATTTGTCGATATTTGTTGACATACTCCTTCATCTTCCATTGCATCTACTTAAGGTTCCTCCTTTTATCACTGACTTTGAAATTTTCCATCTTTGGAATGAAGTAATCCTCGAGTTCTTCTTGGAGTTCTTCCCATGAAAAGATGGTGTGTCCGTGATCTTATTCCAGCAGGTACCAACTAGCAACATCCTCCTTCAAGTAGATGGCTGCTACCTCTACCTTCTAGTCTTCGGTGATCCTAGCATACTTCAAGTATCTATCCACCTCTGCAATCCACTTCTTTAGAACTAGCCCGTCTCTCTCTCCTTTGTACTTGGCGGGTTGGGGCATCTTGAATTTTTCGTAGTCGTCTTCGAAGCTATCAATATCTTCCTCTTCTCTATGGTTGTGCTTCTTGTTCTTCTTCTTGTCTTGTTTCTTACTCCCTCCTTCTACTCCCTTCTCCTTGTCTTTTCTTGTATCTTGTGCTCTCCTACAAGTCTCCTCTCTCCCTAACCTATCTATCTCCTCTTGTGTTTTCTACCTTCTCTCCTCTTCTTGTTGTTGTGACACCCATTCTCTATAGCCCTGCTCCACTTCTAATTTTCTTCTTCTTTCCTCTTCCTCTTCTTTCATCTACATGTTCCTCCAAATTGACACTATCATGCTTGACATGCCCTCCAATTATCTCTCCAGTCCAACTACCTTCTCCTCTTGGGCTACTCTCCATTCTTGCCCTCTAATCTTCTTCCTCTTTTCCATTGTTAGGATGGGTAAATTCTCTTTGTCATCCTCCATGTGGTCGATGGGGTTGTCGATACGGGGAAGCCACATTTTGCTTTCGGGGTGGTGGTTGTGCCACAGCCGGGGAGCCGCGTCACGTCTTCAGATGGTTGGTGCTGTCAGGGTCATCGTGCCGGGGCGTCATGCCGGGGTCGGCGCAACGTGGGTCAATGTGACGTGGGGCATCGCGACGCGGGGCGACACGATGTGGGTCATTTTGATTCCTTCTCTGAATCGGGGCATCGGATCATTTTCTCATGCTTTTGTGATCACTCCTTCACTCCGAGAAAGAGTTGCTCTGATACCAAGTGTGATGCACCTGCACTCATTACTCACTCAACACGGCATAGAAAGGTAACATGGTATGTGAGAGCAAGGTATACACTTGTATTATTCAATCAAAGAAACGGTAAAACATAGGCACATCCCAGGAGTTCATCTTCGTGACGTAGCACATAAGAGGGTTCACCACTGGGTATAGGGAATCACACGTAGAGTGGAAACCAAGCAGGGCTTAGAGTCACTACTACTCCCTATATAGGTGCTTCCAGTGATAACGCCATGGTATAGCTACAAAGCCCTTATAGAAGGAGAGGGGAGGTATTAAAAAAGGAAGAGGGGAAAAAAAAGAAAGATTACACATAGAGGAAGGGGAAAGGAGGGGGTTTTAATTTAAAAAGGAAGGTTTGGAAAAGGTTATAGGTTTGGGAAGCCCTCTTGAAGTTCGGCTTTTTGAACCTACAATCAAGCCTTGGAGATGACAAATTGGATCGTCTGTTGGCTCAAAGGGGCTTGTTGCATGACTATTGAACCGTGAATTTCACATGCCAATTTACTCCTCTTCTTTATCGCCTTTGAGCCACCTGATGTCTCGAAAAACCCCATACACCATTCGGCCGATTGATTTGTGCCTCCATTTTCTCCTCCTGCTTGCTTGGCCCTCCTTTTGACCACTAATAAGGTGAGTTACTCATTATCTTGAAAGGCCAATTAATGTGAGTTGGAAGGACCAAATTTTTATAGATTTAGAGCAGGCCAATTTTGGACTTAGCCGCCGCCAACCTATCACTTACTACCTGTCTACCCACTTGCCCAGTCAGCTGCCTGCGAAGGCCCCACCCAAGTAGAAAATCAAGCCTACATAGCCACTCAATGTCTCTGATCTTCTCAGCTTGAGGCTTGAGCCATCGGCCTACAACGCGCCCACCACCCCTGCACGACACCTTAAGTCTTCGACCCTTTACACAATGGCTGAGGATAGATTTCAGTATGGGCCCCGCCACCGTGAATGGGTTCACCGGTCACTCGATGGAAATTAATTAAAATATAAAAGGCCCCTAAAAGGGGGGCTTGATCTGATCGCCCGCTGCACATGGCAAGATTTGAACTCGCGCCCTCACGCAAGCACTCTGGAGCTCTATTACTGTGTGCATGCGTATGTTTGTTGACAATAGAAGGTTTTTTGTTTTATTAGATCCTTTAATGTTAAAAAAAGAGACACACGCACCTAAAACCGATACTTTTGGTCATACCAATCGAAAAGTATGGGCCCATGGCGGGGCCCATACTGATATTTATCCTCACCCTTACACAACCCCCAGCCAACTTGCAGTTATTTGGCTAAGAGTCTCAAGTCGGGGGCCGATCACTCAAGTGTGTAGCCCTGTGAGCCCATTCACGTGCTGTGCTCAGACATGGTCTTCATGGCTCCCAACATCAAGCATCTAGCATATTTTAAACAGACTTGGTACATCCCCAGTGCCTCCAACCAACACCATGCTACCATTTGGCCCCACGTCCACTGGCTTACGTTCGGAATCCATCTTGGTAATTATAGCTACTTGTGCCACTCCATCGTGTTGCTATAGGCCGCCAATGCCACTCGGTGCTTGGCGTCCACCATATATAGCCTCTAGATTGGCTACCATATTTCCTCGTCGACCTACTCCTCATCCACACTCTCCTCCTTGGACCCACCCAATTGCACAAAACCGCCGCCACCTGTCAACAAACTTGCCTCTGCCACTTGCCACCCTATCCCAAAATGGCCACCACCCTCCGCAAGATGTTCCATCATTTTATAATTCAACCAACATGTCACTACTAGTTGTGCACTTGATCAACACATGATCATATGTGATTGACTCCAATTTCAATTTTTTGCTCGATTGGGAGCAACCCGTGTGATCGAATTGAAACTATATAATGAGCTTGATTAGGGTATATGAGGTGGCAAGCTCACCAATTAAGTGCTCAAGTCAAACGATTGACTTGTGGTGGCTAACTCAAAGTGGTCATAAGCATGATGATGGCTTATCAAAAAAGTTTGCCCAGTGAGTACTATGCGCGAGTTCTCAATCAAGAGAACCATGTAGCTCAATTGTTGTGCTTGAGCTAGCACTCATGCTCTTGAGTTAAATTGTATTCACGTGATCAAGGAGCCCTTAACATGCTCCAGTTGTGAAGAGAGACTGGTGTGCTCGACTAAGCTCACATGCTTCATGAGCACCTACATGCTTGATTAACATTGATCATATGTGGTCAACTCCATGCTAGCCACATGCTAAATCCATGTTAATCTTATGTATTCAACCTTGTGGTGCTCAATCAATCCACCATGTGCTCAATCTCATACAAACCATGCACTTGACTAAGATACTCCATATGCTTGATTTGGAGGATGTCAATGCATTTGATTCTACATATAGGGTAAAGGTGGCTAATAGTTGGTGCCTACAATAAGCCTTCCAAATGCTGGTTAAGTAATAGGCATGAGTCAAGTCTATCAACAACACGTGTTAGATGAGAGTTCAACAATAAGCAATAAGTGTGCATCAATCTTATCAAAAATGTGCACTCGATGGCCAAGCCTTTCCAATTATTCACTTGGGCCTCACTTAGTTTTACCAATTATTCACTTGGTCCTCACTTAGTTTTACCAATATCTCAAGTGGCATAGTTGTGCACACCTCGAGGTGAACACTTTCTTGAAGCTATCCACTCTATTTGGGCTAGTAAGGTTGCCCCATTAAGTGACGCATATAGTCATTCCTTTCCCAAAAAGGAGCACCCAAACTTTGCACCTGTCTACAATGGAATAAATATCCTACAATAATGTGACAAATTAGAGTCACCACAAGCACGAAACACAATGCCCCTTGCCATAAAACATGTATCAATATCTAGGGATACATATTTTGAACGAACAATTTGACAATAGTTAGTCTATTGGCTTGCACATGTACTCCTTATCCCACACAACAACAAAGAGTCATAGGGTTTTAGTCTAAGGAGTGAGTGTACCACATATCTTGAGTCGTATCAAGAGGACTTGCATGCATTGTCTCTGGGTTAGATTAGAAAAGCATGTGGACAAGAACATTGAGGATAAGGGAATTTCAAAAAGAGACCCAAGAGAGAGCTCATTGGCCAACTTGCCAACAACTTGCTAACCACAATAAGATACACAAGATTGAGCATCAACCAAAATCCTTTAAAAACATTAATAGTGTCAAATTAATGTCCAATTGAAGAGGAGATTGCAGCTACTAATAAAGGTCCCATAACAAGTGAGTGTTATCAAGATAGACCAAACCCCATATTCTTGCCTCACCTACAAGTAGCTAACGGTCTCTCTCTCTCTCTCTCTCTCTCTCTCTCTCTCTCTCTCTCTCTCTCTCTCTCTCTCTCTCTCTCTCTCAAGATATAGGCCTTATACCAACATTAAAAGCAACAAAAATGTAAATAAAGAAATTTTCCCCCGTCGTCGCAAAAAGCGTCATTATTGGTGACACCATAGAACAGTCGGTATTAGCATCGTTATCAGCGTCGCTATTTACGTCGGTATCAGCGTCGCATTTGCAATGTTGATACCGATGCAAATAACGATGCTAATAATAACGCTTTGCGACACTAATAAAGATGCCAATAATGATGCGTGTAGTAAATTTACGATGCTAATAGTGACGATAACAGGAAAAAAAAATTGTGCCACATATAGCACATGTGCTTTATTTGGGCCATACAAAATAGTGTATGCACTATGTACAATGGTCGTGTAAATAAAGACAAAGTGTACTTAAATCATAACACTGATACATGAAATAAATACATGATCGCATAATGAAAGTGACTGGTACAAGCATGGCAAGATATCACTACTACATAGAAAATGTCTACACAGATCACGTGACCAAAAAAGAAGGGTGTGTGAGCTCTAGGGATCCAAGGGCGAGCTATAGATCATCGCCATCCGAAAGCTCGTGCCGCCGCAAAGGAGCATCAAACGGACTCGGCAAAAAAAGAAACAACAACATATCAGTCCACCATACAATAATGCATTCTAATTAAACATGGTAACTACGGACAAGAAAGATGAGTGACTTATAGGGCTGCCACGTCCATACAATTGGTTTATCAATGCAGTGAGACCGTGCCTCTCTCCATATCGAGTCTCAAGGCCGGTCAGATCGCGATTTGTAATGGAGTGCTGCAAAGAAAACAAAATACTAACTGCTTGAAACACGGTTGTCAGTACAAAGGATATTGCAAAAAATTAAGGAAACAAAACAAAAGAAAAACTTACAAAGCCCTCCAGATATGTCCTGTGGCCGCCACTCCCAAGATAATGGACCACTCCGGCCTCTAGTTGTGCCCTCGCCGCCTCGCGCTGCTGTCTCCAACATCCTAGAGAATCTGTAGCCTCCTCCCTGAGTCGGTGCCATTCGTCCATGTCTAGCCACTCGGACTTTGCAGCCCCACTCTTGAGTGCCTTACGTGCGTCTGATCGTCTGTGTGACATATATACATGCATGCAATCCATCATCCAGCCTGTAGAAAACCTATCTGATGCGGCTGGTACTGGAAACTCCTCATGCAAGGATGCTACTATGTAGTCCTTGCTCCCCTCCGATATGTTTTTCCAATGATCCAAGACGTTGTGCCGAAAAACTTGTTGGCACAACTCTCTCATGCGAGCCATCACCCTCCTCCCCTCATCATTCATGATGATGGCTCCTGACCTATCATCTACAAGGTAGGCATACCCCTCTGGAGTATACCTAAGATGGGTCCTCTCCCACCTGCGACCATGCTTCTGGGCATAATGCGAGCCATCACCCTCCTCCCCTCATCATTCATGATGATGGCTCCTAACCTATCATCTACAAGGTAGGCATACCCCTATGGGGTATGCCTAAGATGGGTCTCTCCCACCTGCGACCATGCTCCTGGGCATATCCAAGAGACCCCTGTACATCTGTGGTGTACCAACCTGGGTAGTATCTATCAGAGTAGCACCCATAGGGGTGCCACCTACGGACGGCTAAGCAAAAGCCGAAGTGACTAGAGTAGACGTCCCCACAAGTGTGACAAATCCCAGAGGTGACTCAACTCTAGCAGAACGACGAGACGAAGACACCACGTTCGTGCCTCCATAGCAACCACCTGAGCCACGCTCTCTGGAACTACCACAAGAGTGAAAAGTAGCACCTATATCCCGAGCCGACTGCGAGCTCATTGCATCCGGATCTCTGCAGCATCTCTCTGAAGCACTCCCTCCATCTGGCCCAAGTCTAGAGCGTCGACCTCATCTGCTAGAAATTGAAGCATCTGATCACGCCAAAGTAGATCTAATAGAGCGACCTGAGAGGATGTCCAAGACAGCTCCTGGTCCGCCATGTCTCTGAATCTCGCCATTTGATGCGCGTGAAGATATCATGCAACTCCTCATCGCTCATCCCTCGACTCATCCTGATGATCTAAGTATCCACAAAGGTCACCTGCACAGACAAAAAATGATGTTAGCATACTCAATTTAAATCATACACAACACGGTAATATAAATCTTTAAAAAATGATATTACTTAAAATACATATCTTATGTACCCTTATAAGCGATTCGTCAACGAATTGAGTAAGTGAATGCTCCAAGTATAAAGTATCCTATGGTCCCATGTCAATATCCTTACACAACTATCGATAGACATGTCACCACAAAAGGATGAGACCACCTTGTTCTCAAAGAATTATTGGACTCCTGCATTTCCATCATTGTTACCCGATGTTGGCTCCTCTATATGCTCCAAGCTTTCGGTGGCCTCCACTCCTTGCAATATCGACCCCTCTATTTGCATATTCTCCTTATCTATGCTCAGAACATCTCTTTGATCATATACTCTCACACTTCGGGGAGATGAAGCTATAACATACCACCATCGAGGTTGTCAGGGGTTTGGATAGAAGATTACATGTTCACAAACACGTACAAGAGAGATTTAACTATTGTGACATGTACCATGTCGTAATACAATTAACAAACAAATGAGTTCATGCACCTGCTCACAATGGGCCGAAAACACCAAGGTGTCATGCAAATCTGTCCATTTTTTTTCGTAATCTATTTCGAGAAATCCAGATGGACCTCGTCGAACTGTTGCTCCAGCTCCTTCAAGTACCACTTTGAACCACTGCACATCGAATAGTATCATGGAGAAGCTACGGTAATCCACCCTAATAATACTTTGCAAGTTTCCAAAATACTCCATCTCATCTATAACCATGTTTGGATCCATTTCTCATCGTCGGCTCTCTTGTTCGAACCTTGCCATGATACCACAGTCTGTTGTGGAGCGCATTTTGTCAATACGCTCCACGTGGAAATGCCGTCCCTGCGACCACGCTACACTATATATTTTGTATTGTACATTGAAACACTCAATTAGTTGTCGTATATAAAATATAGATACGATAAACCCTAAACATGTCATCACCTTTGGACTACATCCCCTCGAGAATTCCCACTCCTCGGTTGAGACCTCTGCCCCTTCATGAGATGCTGCAGTCAAAGCTCCATGCAACCATCACGTTGACATAAACTGCGGCATCTCCTCCATGCCCTCGGGATATCGAATTGGTCAATGGCACGTACTACGTCAAAATTCAGATCGCGCTTCCTCTCGATCTTGCCTAGCTTGTTGGTACCTGGTGAGCCACGTATCCATAGAGGCATGGTGCAACGTACAAAAGCGATTCACTTCTCCATTGCAGCATCCATTCTTTTTTCTACCCCATTTCCAACCACCACATCTACGGTCAATCTATCATCATTCTTCAGTGACCATAGCATGATGTTATCTGGATCCACCATTGGTATCCATTGTGAAATATGCACTAGTGCCTCAGACACCAACCAACCTTCAGCCATGCTACCTTCTAGCCGAGCTCATTGTCGCACAAAGCCTTTCAGGGTTTTCATGAAGTACTCCAAGAAGAACATCCATCATGTATGGGCAGGTCCAGCAATCTCCACTTCATCTACAAGATGCACAAGAAGGTGGATTTGTATCGTGAGCATGCTAGTAAGCAGGTATTTCTCAAAGAGACAGACCGTCTCCACTACTCCCCGCCTCGCAATTTCAATAGAGGACGTCTTAATCTCCTTCTATGAGATCCATTGCACTAAAGTCGACAACCTGTAAATTGCCCCGCGTATTTCTAGAGTAAGGCATCCTGCGATCGCGATCGGTAGTACAAAATGCCACAAATGAGAAAGCATTATGAACAATGACTACACTCAAAATAGCAAAATGTGAAGGCCACTTACAATCCATTCGTAGTACAAACCTGACATATCTTATGCCAATCATGGGATTTTAGCCCTGATAATTGGTCATCTTTAGAAAACGCAGACCTGAGAGAATGCATCATACCCGTCGTCGGAGTGCGGATAGACTTGACTATTTACTTCACAATGTGCTCTTCTTTAGTGGACAAAACCCAAGGAGTGCGAGGTAGCTGCACGCGACCATCAGCACTTGACTGCGGCCAAAGTGCCTCCATCTTACCTACCTCCTTCAAATCGAGTCGTGCCCCTATAGTGTCTCTCTTTTCTGTGATGTGGTCCCATAGCAAGCTGCCCATGTTCTTGAAAATATGCATGGGATCCAACAAGTGGTTGATCTGTAAGTGGGTCCAATATGGCAACTCATAGAAAACTGAGAACCGTCGCATTTTGTTTGGATGTGGCTCTGTGTGGACCATTTTCAGCTTGTACCAACTTTGGGCATTCATACATGTTGGATGTTGTCCAAGAAAACGTTCCCTGAGCTCATGACCCTCTAGCAAGAAAACGAGTGTCCTTGATATACCATCTTCTTCATGTTTCGTGACCTTCGGGAGTCTAACTATGGCTCGCACAATGGACATACATGATATCTGAGGTAACCAGACCTGTCCCAACACCTCTATCCAGTGAATACAAACTTGAACGAGCTATGATAGATATTACCAACGAGAACAGAAGCCTATTTACCTGAGCACTCTCCGAATCCTGGAAAGTCATGCATCGTCCATGTGAGAATGGCTTGCCGGACCGTCGACCATCGCGCTTACTTATATCTTGCACGGTGATCCCCTCCTCCCAAAAAATCTTAAGCTCATCGACTAATGGACAAAGATACACATCCATATTTTTGACTTTATAGCGACCAGGGACGAGTAAGCTATGGATGAGATATCCTTTCTTCGTAGAAATTCATGGAGGGATATTGTAGTTGACAAGGACTATAGGCTACACATTGTAAGAAGTTGAGCGCAGACCAAATGGGTTCACGCCATCCATTGCAAGATCGAGCCAAAGATTCCTTGGCTCTCGGGCAAAGCCTAGAAAGGTAGAGTCAATGTGGCTCCATGCGCGTGAATTCACTGATATTCGTTGAACTCCATCTGTGGACCTATTCTGCGCATGCCACGTTGTCAAGCTCACCATGCCAGATATACGAAACATGTGGTTTATGTGGGGGATAAGCGAAAAGTGTCTAAGAACTTTTTGAGGGATGGTTTGCCTTTGCAAGTCCTGTCAATACCTGTGAGAACCATACTTTGGACATGTCTCCATAGTCTCGTATTCTCCTCGAAATAGTATGCAATTGTTGATACATGCATGGATGCTATTGTAGTCCATGCCAAGCTTTCGTAAAACATGTCCTGCATCATCACGAGACTCAGGCATGGTATTTGCAAGTGGTAATATATGATACTTCAATAACTTGAAAAAAATCATAAAACACCTTGAAAAAGCACAAATGTTTTTAATGATAGTGTCGAAAAGAAATCAACGAAGCGTATGTACAAGGTACTTGATCAACTCGGTCACACTCGCATCGCTCCACCCGTATTTTGTTTGCACACTTAGGAGTGCAAGTAGTGTCTTTAGGTGAGATACTCGGTACCCATCATATAATGGCATGGATGCTTCCTCTCTAAGCGGATCAGAAGTCTCGACATCCATGGGAATCAATGCATCGATCATTACCTCCATCTCAGGCTCTAAGATTGTAGGTAAGTCTCGAAGGCTGTCTGTGTCCTCTGGTATTGATAGTATAGATTGGGTAGTACCTTCCAAGTGGTGGATTGGCTCAGGCACTCCATCCATCGCACGCCTACGAACTCTTCTAATTGGCCGCAAAGGGTGCACTCCTCCTTTGGGACGAGACATCACCTCCCTGGATAGAAAATTTTCCAGCCACACCCAATCTTTTTGTATATGATATTCAATTAGCTTGCAAGTACAATGCACGATTGATATTAACTTTTCTTACCGTTTGCTGAAAATCCAAGATTGTCTGATCAAGAGGACATTGCGGTTCGTGGTTCGTGGCTGTCTTCATCATCTTCCTTATGCTACGGCACCTTGTTCACTTGTATCACATTCACTCTATGACTCAGAACTACATCATTCCATTCATTAGAGTTTCTTCTCTCTTCTCTTCTCTTCTCTTCTTCATGTTTGCTGAGTTCACTCCGTGTTTCTCCCCGCAAACCCTATTGTCTCGCTGGTACGTCATCTTTTGACAATTATTTGATGGCTAAACTCCAAGACAAATGGTTCTTGGATTACATGATGAAGAATTTCCAAATGTCAAAGTGCATAATGGACTCTTATGGTTTAAGGGTAGAGTGTACTTGGTTCCTAATAGTAAATTCAAGCTGAAAGTGCTCCATGAGATGCACTCATTACCAATGGCTGGTCATTTGGGTCATTTCAAGACCTTTGACAAGGTCCATAAAAGTTTTTATTGGAAGGGGTTATGGAAGGACATCAAGGATCATGTATCCAAGTGTTTAGAGTGCCAACAAAATAAGGACTCCACTTTATTACTAGCCATACTCCTTCAACCTTTACCTATTCCTACAGGCAAATGGTCCGACATTTCCATGGAATAGTATCTATGTGGTTGTTGATAGATTGACTAAATCAACCCACTTTATTCCAACCAAAATACAATATTCAGCAAGGCAAGTAGCTGAGCAATTTATGGAAGGTGTGTGGTATGCCAATGAGAATAGTATCACATAGAGATACAAAATTCATGGGCAACTTTTGGAGAAGTCTATTCTCTTCTATGGGTACTTTTCTCACTCCTAGTACAACCTATCACCCCCAAACTGATGGGCAAATGGAGAGAGTCAATCACTGGGTGGAAGTGTACCTTAGGCATTATTGTCATGACACATAAGCTTTATGGGATTGTTGGATCCACCTTGCTGAATTTTTCTATAACAACACGCATCACATGAGCATAGGTATGTCCCCATTTGAAGCACTTTATGGGTACAAAGTCCAAATCCCATCAGTTTTGTTTCATGAAGATATCAACCCCCAATCAAAGGAAGAGTTGGAAAGGATGGAGATGCTTATGAGACAATGCAAGGACAGCATAAGAAAAAAACACAAGAAGTAATGAAAGCCTATGTCAATGAGAAGAGAAGATATTTTGACTTCAAAGTCGGAGATTGGGTGTTTCTTAAAGTGTCCAAGACGCACTATGCTTCATTGAAGGGTGGGAACAATAAGCTTGCTCACAGATTTTATGGACCATATTTGGTAGTGGACAAAGTTGGAGAGCTTGCTTATAAGCTCCAACTACATTCTTCCACTAGAATACATGATGTATTCCATGTTTCACAGCTTAAGAAGTATGTTGGACCTGATCTGCAGGTATTGGAAGAGTTTCCACCAATGGATGAAGTAGGACTTGTCATACATGAACCTGAAAGTATTATCTAAAAGAGAGAAAATGTGCTCAGAAATCGTATTCTTACTGAATACCTCATTAAGTGGAAGAGCTTACCTATAGAGGAATCTTCTTGGCAACCATCCACTTATGTGAATGATTTTCCTTGGTTATTGCAGGATGATACATGACAGACTATGTAGGGACAGCTTGCTGTGAGATATTTCTGTTGGTAATAAAACTGTCCTAACTTTATCAAAATTTGATTTTGATATTATGGAGTGATACTAGGGATTGTATACTTCATTTCTATACTTCATATGTGTCATTTGGAACACTTTATCAAAAGTTATGACAGTTTTTGTAAATCAGCCCTATTTGGACAACAGCCAGTTTACTCACAGTTTGGTATACATAAAGGTCTCTCTTATATGGAAAGTGCTTTCCTATCGTATCAGAGCTACATGGACATGATTACTATCATCCTTGGCTTGGATTTGGTCCATTTATCCTTGGTTTTGAGGACAAAATCATTTTAGGACGGGATGGTTTGTCATAAAAGAAAATACCTTGATATTTTTGTACTTTGGAATCATGCTAATTCCATACCTTTTAATTTCCAGCCCTTGTAAATTCAGCCCTTGCCTATGTAAATGTACCCTTAACTTTGGAGATGAGGAGTTAGGATAAAGAAGGCAAGAGGATAAGAGAAGACATCTTTTGGCTCATTCACAAAAATTTACTATTCACTTTCTTGATGTTAGCTTTCTTCTTACTACATGAAGCATCATCAGCCATGATTGTCATGTATTTTTGGGAACTTTCATCATTAATACATGGCAAGATGTTTTGGTACAATATTTCTTTGTTATTTTATGTCTATTTCAGTTTTAGTTAGATCTCTTTTCTTGGTTGAATGCTTCATTACATGTTTTTGTTTCCTTTGTTTTGGTTTTTTTATTTTGGATAATGAAGGTGTAGACTTAGGGGATTTTGTGCCTTTACTTAGTTTGGCAACTATATCATCGGACTACTCATTAGAAATATCTTTTCCTTTCTTATCCTTGTGTGGCTTCCTTAGGTCATGCCGAGTGATATTGCTAGGCTATGGTGATTCAATCGCCTCTTGTTTTGAAGAGTCGAGCCTTTCAACTGACTCTTCTTTATTAGGTATACTAACTATGGATGTGGGAAATTTTCCTTACTTGATTGGGGCTTTATCATGTCTAATTGTGTATGGCTCGTCCTTAGGGATTGTAGTCAGCATTGCCTCCCCTACTAGTTCCTTTTTTCAAGCTTTGTTTTATGTTTAGATTTGTTTTTCTTTCATTGAGAAGGCACTTGTGTGTGGTGTGATAGAGGTGGTTTTACACCTAGTTTGAGTAGCCACAACCAAAGGTTTCTTGCATATTAAGTGCCTTTCTATTGCTTGATTGTTGACAAGAAATATGCACCCATTGACCTCTAAGTAACCTTGACCAAGAAATAAGGATTGTGGGACCCATATTTGCATTCTAGCTCTCCATCCTCAATGTCTTCATCTGCTAATGATGTTTGGGCCTTTTCTCGCTATCTCCTATGAGTTTTGTGGGCCCACCTTATATCCTTTTGCACCACTTCCTAGGTTTTTTGTTTGAAGAATGGTCATACTAATAGGTGCTCTCTCTTTTTTGTGTGATTGAAGCAACTCCTCAAGTATTTCCCCAGTTTTCTCACTAGCTGGTATCTCTTTCAAGTTAGTTTTTCTTGTTGCCTTTCCCTGAGAATTGGCAAGATCACCCTTGCTAAAAATTGTGATTGTTCTCACATTTGAGGGTGTCGGATGTATCCATTGCAATATATAATTGACCTCGAATTTTGTTGCCCACTTGCAATCTCTATCCTAAAATATTTCCTTTCTCATGTCCTCATGGTTTGGTAGTATAGGAAACAAGATGGGTAAGCTTTCAGTTTTGATAATTGTGAGGATTTTGCATTTTCCTATGAGAGAATATGGTTTTTTCCCCTAGTGATTGAGGATTGCATTGGTCGATGTAAGCTCTGGTAGACCTATTATAGTCCATACTTTATAGGTTAGAAGACTAAAGTTTGCTCCCTCATCAATAAGAGTGTTTGCAACATGCTCTCTTTTTGCAATAAGTTTGACCTTGAGATAAGCAGTAGATATTATCTCATTGTCTTTTGGATTTAGATCTATAATCCCGACCTTTCAAATATAGATCCTTAAACTCCAAGGGTACATTATCGAATGGAGATTGCATACAAGGATTATGGACTTTCATATTTATTGAGTTGATTCATCTTCATTGTGGTATTTTGATGGTGTTGCATTCTATTCAAAACTGAGTGCAACCTAAATGCAATGTGCAGGTATTCATGCCGTGCCTAGTTGCCCTTGATGGCTAGCGTGTCCCCTTTGAGTTCTATGGTCTTTGTTTTTAGCAGTTATCTATAGGCTTCCTTGATATTAGAATGTTCCTTGGGATTTTTTATTTTGTCTAAGATATTTGATCTATCTCTAAGTTTGTTTTTTTTCCAATCTAGTTGTTAGAAATTCTCATAGTTGACTCGTTTCCCTTGCATGTTCTTGATGGTGCCTTAGTCTCTCTTGTAACTATATGGGATTCATTGTGGGTTGTTATTCCTTTGTTGCCATTTTTTAGTTGTGGCTCCTATTTTTCCATGCTTGATTTGTTTGATGTGGTGACATGTTGTTCTCTTTTGTGCCCTTTGTTATGTTTTCTCTCATAAGACATGTGATGTTTGTAGTTTCCCCCATTCTTATGATAACTGTGTGTATACAGAAATGATTTTCATTATTCTTAATTAAGTTGTTTGGGTCATAGTTCAAGCATGCTAGTTGCAACTCATGATCGATTAGGCTTTTCACTTTTGTGATCTATAGTGTGTTATGCACAACCACATTTTAGCACTGTGCAACATGGTTGTTGTCCTCAATTCTAAACATGCCACTATTCTCACTTGATTGTAGTCCCCTTAGCCATAGTCAAGTAGTCTTTTTACTATAGTGCAATCCCCCAAGCCCAATCTAGCTAGTTTAAATAATCAAGCCTAGTTATAGGCACTATTGGCGGTGCTTTTCTATCCCAGGGTTTTTGGAGGCATGCAAGTAATTGTTGATTCAAGAAGTCTGAATTTTGTGTGTGGCTCTTCAATGAGTCATGACGGTTTTCTTGATGTGCACAAATTTCAATTGCAAAAGAGTCCATGTGACCATGGAAATTTCCCATTTGTCTCTAATGCAGATCCAATGAGTTTCCTTTCTCTAAGGTTCTTGGTAGACACTAGTCTAATTCAATTACCCCTAGACTATTGATGCTTCTAATATCAAACACTCATTCCAGCATGTCTTGTTTTGTAGTGAGTTTGGAGCAACTATGATTACTCATAGAGTTTATGTCCTAGGTGAGAGAAATGATATGTTTCCACAATCACATCCCCTACACTAAGGATTCTTTACTTGATGTTAGATAGGGACGATTCCTTGAGCTAAGATTGCACATTGTTGGCTCAAGTAGTTAAGTACCTCAAGGATTCTGTTTGAAAATTGGATTAAATTGATATTGTGATTTATAGGAGTAGTACAAGTTATTGTTAATGCCTTTTATCAAACTAGTATCTTGAAGCTTGGACAAGTTGAGATGCTCCTAGGTAGGAAGTGTGAGGCACCTCAATTATGTGAGCACTTGTTGCATTAAGTTCCCTTGATGGTTTGTAGAGGTGGTTCTCCTTCTATTAGCTCCAACAACCCTGATTCATGTTTCCCTCTAAAATTCAAGACTTGTCTTTGTGATTTTTACTACTTTGCTTCTGTCTTTATGTTATTGTAATCTTTGAGCACGTTGATTTCTTTTTTTTTTTGTGTTTTACTCACGTCCCCCTTCGTGCTAGTAGTCCTAAATGCGATGCAACCTTTTTGTGGTTTAAATGTAGTTGGTTATGGTGTTGAAATGTGATTAGGTGAAATGTCAAAGATATGATATGAGTGTGCCTTGGGTTTGGACTAAGACATCTAATAGTGCAAGGTAAGATGGCTTTTGGTGGTTGTCTCCAAAGCACCAAGGTTTCAAGCAAGCCTTCATAGCAAGGTCATGAGGTTCTAAGATGCATATGGGTTTGCTTTTGCAACCTCAATTGTAAGGAGATCCTAGTTCATGTTGTAGCCCCTCCCACTCTCAATCATGTGACTTTTAACGAGCTAACCATGCTTCGATGTCCTAGAGTTGATGCAAGGAATTCTAGTGACCTCCAAGTTATTGATGTTCTATGAAGTATACACTTGCAATTTATGAGTGTGAGGGTGCATTATGTGTTTAGTAAGTTTTGACCCTTGAGTTTGAGTTTTTTATCAATCAAGGAGAGAGAGAGAGAGAGAGAGAGAGAGAGAGAGAGACTACAAGGATATGGAGGTATAGCAATGGTGCTTTTCGATGCAAAATAGTGGCGTCGCTATGCGACGCTAATAGCGATGCAAATAGCAATGGTGCTTAGACGAAAAAAATGCGGACCGAAATCCGAGCGCATTATTTTGTGCGCGTATACAAAAGAGAGAACAAAAGGGAGAGCGAACATCTTGCATTTGAGAGGGAGAGGGAGAGAAAGAGAGAAAGAGGGAGAAGGAAAGCTTCTCACCGCCGCTGCCGCCGTTCGCGAAGAAGAGGAGGAAGTGTACGGAGGGCGAAGAAGAGCCACCAAATCCATCTTCGAGCCTTTACAGTGAGTGCATTGTTCCTTCTTGCTTTGTTTTTGTGTTTTGTCTTTCTCTTTTACTTGTTTTTATTAAAATTCATGTGTATTGAGAGAGGGAGAGGAAATGAGAGAAAGAGAGGGAGAGAGAGAGGAAGGGAGAGGAAATGAGAGAGGGAGAGGAAGAGGGGGAGGAAAGAGAGGGAGGAAGAGAGGGAGAGAAAAGAGAGGAAAACATTAAACATAATAGGGAAGGGAAAGACAGAAAGAGAGGGAGAGGGAGAGGAAGAGAGAAAAGGAAACGAGAGAGGGAGAGGAAGAGAGAAAAGGAAACAAGAAATGAGAGAGAGAAGGAAAAAACATTAAACATAATAGGGAAAGGGAGAAAGAGAGGGGGAGGGAGAGGGAGAGGAAGGGAGAGAAAATAAGAGAGGGAGAGGAAGAGAGATTAAACATAATAGGGAAAGGGAGAAAGAGAGGGGGAGGGAGAGGGAGAGGAAGGGAGAGAAAATGAGAGAGGGAGAGGAAGAGAGAAAAGGAAAGAAGGAACGAGAGAGAGAGGGAAAAAACATTAAACATAATAGGGAAAGAGAGGAAGAGAGGGAGAGGAAATGAGAGGGAAAAGAAGAGAGAAAAGGAAATGAGAGAGGGAGAGGAAGAGAGAAAAAACATTAAACATAATAGGGAAAGAGAAAAAGAGAGGGTGAGGGTGAGGGAGGGAGAGGAAATGAGAGAGGAGAGGAACAGAGAAAAGGAAAGAAGGAATGAGAGAAAGAGGGAAAAAACATTAAACATAATAGGGAAAGAGAGAAAGAGAGGGAGAGGGAGAGGGAGGAAGAGGAAATGAGAGAGGGAGAGGAAGAGAGAAAAGGAAATGAGAGAGGGAGAGGAGAGAGAAAAAACATTAAACATAATAAGGAAAGAGAGAAAGAGAGAGTGAGGGTGAGGGTGAGGGTGAGGGAGGGAGAGGAAATGAGAGAGGGAGAGGAAGAGGGAGAGGGAGAGGGAGAGGGAGAGGTAGAGGGAGGGAGAGGAAGAGGAATAGAGAAAAGTAAAGAAGGAACGAGAGAGAAGGAAAAAACATTAAACATAATAGGGAAAGGGAGAAAGAGAGGGAGAGGGAGAGGGAGAGGGAGGGAGAGGGAGAGGGAGAGGAAGAGAGAAAAGGAAATGAGAGAGGGAGAGGAAAGAGAAAAAAAATTAAACATAATAGGGAAAGAGAGAAAGAGAGGGTGAGGGTAAGGGAGGGAGAGGAAATGAGAGAGGAGAGGAAGAGAGAAAAGGAAAGAAGGAACGAGAGAGAGAGTGAGAAAACATTAAACATAATAGGGAAAGAGAGAAAGAGAGGGAGAGGGAGAGGGAGGGAGAGAGAGAAGGAGGGAGAGGTTGTTGCTATTATTGTTGTTGTTTTGTTTCTTCTTTTCTTTTTTTATTGTTTGTTGTTGTAGTGGTAGTCGTGGTAGTGGTAGTGGTAATGGTAGTGGTAGTGGTAGTTGTTGTTTAATTTCTTATTTTCTTGTTTATTGTTATTGTGGTAGTCGTAGTAGTAGTAGTGGTAGTGGTAGTGATAGTAGTAGTTGTTGTTTAATTTCTTCTCTTCTAGTTTGTTGTTGTTGTGGTAGTCGTAGTTGTGTTCGTAGTCGTGACTGTAGTAGTACTAGTAGTTTTCTTATTTGTTGTTGTTGTAGTAATAGTTTTTTCTTCTTTTCTTGTTTATTATAGTGGTGGTGGTGGTGACGGTCATAGTCGTAGTAGTAGTAATAGTTTTTTTTCTTTTCTTATTTATTGTTGTCTAGTATTCTTATTTGGTGTTGTTGTTGTAGTAGTGGTAGTAGTAGTTTTTCTTTTCTTTTCTTGTTTGTAGTAGTAGTAGTAGTTGTTGTTGTTGTTGTTGTTGTTGTTGTTGTTGTTGTTGTTGTTGTTGTTGTTGTTGTTGTTGTAGAGAGAGATATATGTTTTATTAAAGAAAATGAGAGAGGGGAAGGAAGAGAAAAAGGAAGAAGGAATGAGAGAGAGAAAATAAACATACAGCATAATAAAGAAAGAGAAAAAGAGAGAGAGATGGAAGGAGAGGAGATAATGAATGGATAAAAAACAAAGAGAGAGGGGTGGCGAGGTCCGGTGAGGTCTGGTGCAACACCATGAGATAGAAAACACTCTGACATACGTTAATTTGTGGGTGGGTAGGTGGAGACTTTACATATGTTAATTTTTGCTGAGTTACAAGAGAAGAAATCCCTTCTCAAACAATTTAAGAAAGAAAAAAAGAATGATAACAAAAACAAATTGTTTGTCGTAATGTAGACAAAATGGAAAACGATGAAGGTTTTGATGTTCAAGATCGCGAGGCGTATCTTAATCAGCATGTCCCATGTCCTTGCTCTCAATGTAAGCTGGCAATTAGACGAAAACGTCGGTTGTCTATAGAACACGTACGATGCTTCGGCAAGTTTCAATCTAAGATAGACACTGTAGATAAAATGCATGCCCACATTCTAGATAACATTATCCTTTCCAGCCATGTATGCTATTTCAAAATCATATGACTGCAAGGTAGCTAGCCATCTCTTTTGCTTGGGAGAAAGGTTGGGCTGTGAGAGAAAATACCTCGATACCCTATGATCTCTTTTGACTTTAAAATGTGCTCCATAGAGATAATGATGCCATTTCTTGATCGCATCTAGAATAGCAAGCATCTCTTGCTTGTACACATGCATCTCCCTCTCTTTATCATTGAATTTTCTGCTCTCAAACGCAATGACACTATGCTCTTGAACCAAAACAAACCCTAAACCTCTACCACTAGCATCCGCGTAGATGGTAAAAGTCTTGGAAAAATCAGGGCAAACTAGTATTGGTGCTAAAACAAGCAATTGCTTCTAAACTGAATATCCAACTATGTATCATAAAATACAATAAACATACAATAGCCTACTGATAAAGAGAAGCATCAAATGGATCTCCAACATCCTCGTGTAAACATGTGGCATGTCTCAACTAGAGTGGAGATAGACTTGCACTCTTGCATGTGAAAATTCTCAACAAGCTACCCAATGTACTTAGACTATTGCAAAATAATGCCCCTACTCTCAATTGTAGTAAACGGTATGCTAACATAGAAGTGCAAGTGGCCAAGATCTATTACATCAAAAGCATGCCCCAATTCACATTTTAAGGCTGAAATATGTGTCTCATGAGGTGCAGTCAACAACATATCATCCACATAAAGGAGGAAAATCAAGAGGTTATTCCCATCTTTGCAAACATAAAGGGTGCTTTCAATTTATGAATCACTAAATCCAAGAGCAATCAAATGCATGAATCTTTTTATAATGTACCCTAGGTGCTTGTTTCAAACCATAAAGGCCTTATGCAAATGGCACACTTTACTTTTTGAGCCTATCAAAGTGAGTTGCCAAAGAAATGGCACTATGAATGGTAGTCATGCGTAAAGTGCATGCAAACATCTCATCATAGTCAATCTCATGCTATTGGGCATACCCTTTAGCAAAAAGAAGTGCCTTATAGCAATCAATTCTACCATCAGATATATGTTTTAATTTCTAAACCCACTTTGTGCCTATAGCACACTTGCCAATAGGCAAGTCACATAACTCCCATGTGTCGTTTTTATGAATAGAGTTCATTTTTTATTGCATGAATGCCATCCAATGTTTATTTTGTAAAGCATCACATAAAGAGATAGGTCATCATAACATGTAACAGCTATGAGTGCCTATGCAACCAAGTTACCATGTGCATAGCAAGTTGCTACTCTAGTTCTACCAAGAAGTGAAAGGTATTGTTTGTTGTCCCATAATATATCTAACATCCATCTGGGGACTGTTTTAGCTTCCTAAATAGCAGCCCTCTCATCGACCACTTTATCATCAGCAATGCCTTGATCAATGATCAGCAATTCTTTAGTAGAGCTACAATTCAGAACATACACTACACAAAAAATAGCATCAAGCCAAAATGTTGGAAATAGCTCATTGTGTGACAACATATAATGTGTCATTTCCATCAAAGTGTGGTTTTTTCTTTCAACCACACTATTTTGTTGAGGTTTGTAAGGCATCGTACACTAATGTATAATGCCCTTTTCATTCAAAAAGGAGTTGAACTCCCATGGCATAATTCCCTCCCTCAATCGGTACAAAGTATAATAAGCTTGCATCCACTACCATTTTCAACCAAGGCTAAGAAGGTTTTAAAGCATGCAAACACTTCTAATTTGTGCCTCAAAGCATATGCCAAACAATGATGGCATGTCATCAATGAAGGTAATATAGTATCAGCATCCTTCAATGGATTTGACATGCATTTGTCCACAAATATCACTATGTATAAGCTGTAATTTCTAATCAACACACATAGATCCACCTTTGGGAAACAAAGCATGATGCATTTTGCCAAGTACACAACTTTCACATAAATTGCGAGCATGTGCTTTTAACAAAGACATATCAAACACCTTTTTTTTTTTCTTTTTAGGCAAAGCAAACTATCATAATTAAGATGACCAACTCAAGCACGCCATAACTCAGTGCCATCTACAATGGTGGCATCAACTTGTAATCCATCCTACGATTCTTTTCTCTCATATAAATCAAGCTTATAGAGTCCATCGTACAATGTGTGAGTGACAATGAGGGCATCCCAATCACTACAATCATAGATATTACATCAATCCATGTGGAATTTAATCATAAAATGTAGCGTGCCCACCTATTAGCTGTCTAAGCACGTTTTAGCGGTCCATCGAGAAACGAATCTAAGCATCGCTGCCCGGCACTCCCATGAAATGTTACGGGGTTTTTACGCAAAGATACCCAAGTCGAAGCTGACCCATGCCGCACTTGGTTCAAAGAGAATGGGAAACGAGAGGGATGCACCACTCAACCTCTTTGCCCATAGGGCATAGTCCCATTCCGGTCCCCTAAAACAACATGAATTGGGTTCTAACCTCACGATACTTAAAGTTCAATGAATGATGGTAAAACCTTGTGAAAAGCCTCCCGGTTCTCTAGGACCACTCTACCATAGGACGATGGACCCATCAGGGTTCCACCCACCCGCTTTCCTTGATAGCTTTATTTTTCTAATTAGCTCCTATCACATTTACGAGTGACATTTAAAATCAGCTTCCTTAATTAAGCCTTTTAGGGAACAAGTTTCATTCACATAACTTATAGCACTGACACGAAAACAGAGCAAACAATCCTTTGACAAACAAGTTCAAACAAATTCCTTAACTTATCTTCACGTTAATCTTTGTCTCCTGTACATACATGAGAAATTATGTGTTCCTTCCGTCCAACAGAAGTACCCAGTCCAAATAACATGGCACCATAATTTCCATCCATTATCTAGAATAGGATCTTCCAACGCCCTAAAGATTGGGCTCATGGTAGTCTACAACTCTGTCCCGGACTAGGCAAGGGGTGTCTAGAGCTCCGCTGACCCCAGGCAACCTAGGAGTGAGACACAACTTCCATGATTGGCCTTTTTAGCACTCAACCTTCGGTCTGTGAATCAAGTAGTGCCCTCTCTGGTCGCGAGTTAAAACGCAGCATGACCTTGGAGATGATCTACTTGCACAAAATATCCTTCCTTAATTAATCCAATTAAGAATCAAGCACAATCAAGGCAATCAACCTGATATCATCTACCAAGAAAACATTCTTCTATTTTCCATGGAAACTTGTCATCATCACAGACCCCTGCCATGCATTTACCATCAAACACAAGCACTTGGAATAATCATCCAAATCACACCCCAACAATCAATTTAATGCAAAAGTATTTAGGACATTTATTGGATGATCAACCAACAACTGATTGTATCTTTTTCCAAACAATGCACTAAAGGTCACAATATCATTTCCATCGCATATCTGCTCTCCCCCTTGGGATCAAAGGGCGATACTATGCATAATTTTAATTGACTTTATCTTCCTTTCCCCTAACGAATGCAAGACAAATTTGTAAGGATGCAAGACTATCTTCTAATGCAAAGTAATCCCTGAATTATTGTGTGAGTTGTACTCAACTCATGGTTTGGCAGCACAAGATAGCCCTTTAACCATTACTCAATGCGAAATCTTCACAGGATGGATGCAAGACTTTAATGTGAGATCAACTTGTGTACCATCGATGTATGTTTCATATAATCTTTCCCATGCATGCACTGTCTATGTGCATAATCCTTAAGTAACCTTATATTCTTTTTATGCTACGTATGATTTTGTCGTGTAACACTGGGATGTAATGATTGTATTTGGATGCAAGGGTTTGTGCAATCCTCAATGTGTCATATGCATAAATCTATGCAAGGTCATCTATGGTTACGAAAAGAATTATCCTAAAATCCCCTACGAGTTTATTGACAATTAAGAAATGATTTCGGGTTACTTATTAAAATGAACTCATGCCCATGCCAAGGCGATATAACCTATGTCTCAATGAATAACAGAGAGGAAAATTAGTACCTAGATATTCAGATATGAATTATCCATACGCGACATTGTAATCATATTAGCTAAAACACCCTGGCTAGAGGCTCCATTGTTGGATGCAAGATTACCGTTGGTGTGTGTCTCCCTCCATTTGGGGGCCATACTTTCGGCTTATAAATCTCTCTCTCTCTTTTTCTCTCGTCAGAGAGGGAGCATGCCAGGGTGACTCTCCTCTATCACGAAGGGGGTTAAACCCGTGGGAAAAAAGGGAATAAGTTGCGGGGAAGAGACGAAGTGTGTGGTCACCCTCTAAGGAGGGGAAGGGAGGAATCTTCAACACCTTCTCTCTCTCTCTCTCTCTCTCTCTCTCTCTCTCTCTCTCTCTCTCTCTCTCTCTCTCTCTCTCTCTCTCTCTCTCTCTCTCTCTCTCTCTCTCTCTCTCTCTCTCTCTCTCTCTCTCTCTCTCTCTCTCTCTCTCTCTCTCTCTCTCTCTCTCTCTCTCTCTCTCTCTCTCTCTCTCTCTCTCTCTCTCTCTCTCTCTCTCACAGGCCAGCAACAAGGGGAGAAAAGATGGTAATTCCTTTACTTAAGGAGTGGGGGTTTTTATAAGGGTTTGGGGGTGTATTATTGGGGGGAAACATGGGGTAGTGGTGGTCTGGTGGTGGTGCCACTACCCTCCACTTGTCTTTGTCCGTGGTGGTGGCGGCCTATGGACTTGGCCATTAAGTCCAAGGGAGGGGTTCTTGGCCATGTGGCCTCGGCATTATCATCCTCTTCTCCCACTTCATCGTCATCCTCTACTTCTTCCACCTCGTCATCAACACCGTGTTCTCTCTCTTCGATGTCTCCTTCTCCTCCACGTCATCACCTCCTTCCCTCCCTTGAAGCTATCATTGCTGTCATTCTCCTTCTTACTTCCCCTCCATATCATTCGGCTAACGGTGCCATCTTCTCCTTCCTCCCTCACCCCCCCCCCCTACCACCTATTCAGCAACAGTAGGGGATAAGGTTTAAAAAACTTTCAAATATTTTGAAAAAACAAGGGAATGCATTTAATGCGGCGGGGGATATTACATCCTCTTCCCCTTAGAGAACTCGAGATGTCCTCATCTCGGAATATATGGAGAAGACAAGTGTTAATTGGGCTTAGGGCCTATTTGTTAAGACCCACCATGCATCCATTGCGCTACTTTTAAGGATTCAAGTAGTGCAACTCATATATTGCAAGTAACTGTAGGTACAAGAGTAGGATTTATTCCCAATGTAAGTTGTATTACATGTCGATAAACTTCTAGGATTTCTAGTCATCCGAAAGAGATGTAGTGGGTTCTATGTCCTCGTCTTCATCTAATTCCTTTATATATCCATAGATTGTGCCTGTGTAGCTTCGTTTCCTTGGGGGCTTGATATCTTCTGGACTTAAGTCAGGGCAATCTGCTTGGACGTGTCCTAGCTCATTGCAGTGGAAGCATTGACGATAGGGACACCATCGATGGATGTGCCCTATCTCTCTACATATGTGGCATCTCTTATTATCCTAATCGTGGAAATCATCTTTGCCACAATTGCCCGAATTAAGTTCTTAGATGATTGGCTTTGCCCGAAGTAATGCATCTTGCAAGTCTATTGGACACATTGCTTCCAGATGGTGGTTTAGAGGAGTGTTCAGACCATGGCAAAACTTGGATACTTGTTGCGCAATATCCATAGGCGATGCGTATTTTAATAGGGCTACAAACTTCGAGTAGTAGGCTTCCAAGGTTAATTCCAGCTGCTTGAGCTTGAAGAATTCATTCATCCTCAAAGTTTGGTAGGTTGGTGGAAGGTATCATCCACGTACAACATCTTTAAACTGAGCCCAGGTGACAGTGGCTCCAGAAATACCTTGATTCTTCCACCATAATCGATCCTGGCCAACTAACTTAAGTTTGGCTATCATTGCTTGATTGGAAGAGGCAGTTCCCATGGCAGAGAAATAGTCACACATCGACTCAATCCATATCTCCGCCTCTGCTACAATGTCTATCCCTTCTCCATCAAACTCGGGTGCCTTAATCTACTTGAGAAGGAATTTCTTCTCTTGTATGTCAGCATTCATGGTTGTAGAAGATGCCTGACAATCAAGCCATACCACTTAGGTTATTTTGTTTAGGATATGTCTATGAACCATACATTAATCAATCACATATCATTACGAAGTTTTACTCTAATACTAACTATAACATGCCCGTCTATCGGCTATCTAAGCATGTTTTAGTGGTCCATCGAGAAACCAATCTAAGTGTTATTTCCCGGCACTCCCATGGAATGTTCTGGGGTTTGTCGCCTAGGATTTTCCGAGTCCACCTCGCAACGGAATGTTCACGGCCGAAGAACCCACTAGGATTGACCTAAAATCTGGGTTCCTAATGGTCAAGATCTCCTGGTAGCATTCTAGCGTCGCATCCTGGACATCCTATTTTACGCAGAGATACCCAAGCCGAAGTAGATCCATGCTGCACTTGGTTCAAAGAGAATGCGAAACGAGAGGGATGCGCCGCTCAACATCTCTACCCGTAGGACATAGTCCCATTCCTATCCCCTAAAATGGCATGAATCGGGTTCTAACCTCACGATACTTAAAGGTCGAACGATGGTAAAACCTTGTGAGAAGCCTCTCAGTCCTTTGGAACCACCCCGCCATAGGACGGACCCGTCGGGGTTCCGCCCACCCGCTTCCCTTAATAGCTTTAGTCTTCTAATTAGGTCCTATCACATTTACGAGTGACATTTAAAATCATCTTCCTTAATTAAGCCTTTTAAGGAACAAGGTTTGTTCACATAACTTATAGCACTGACACGAAAACAGAGCAAGCAATCCTTTGACAAATAGATTCAAACAAATTCCTTAACTTATCTTCATGTTAATCTTTGTCTCCTGCCCATACAGGAGAAATTATGTGTCCCTTCTTTCCAACAGAAGTACCCGGTCCAAATCACATGGCACCATAATTTCCATCCATTATCTAGAATAGGATCTTCCAACGCCCTAAACGTTGGGCTCACAACAATCTACAACTCCTTTCTAGACTAGGCAAGGGGTGTCCAGAGCTCCACTAACCCCAAGTGACCTAGGAGTGAGACACAACTTCCGTGGTTGGTCTTTTCACCACTCAACCTTCGGCCCGTGAATCGAGCAGTGTCCTCTTGGGTTGAAATGTGGCGTGACCTTGGAGATGATCCACCCACACAAAATATCCTTCCTTAATTAATCCAATTAAGAATCAAGCATAATCAAGGCAATCAACCTAATATCATCTACCAAGAAAACATTCTTCTATTTCCCATGGCAACTTGTCATCACAGACTCGTGCCGTGCATTTACCATCAAACACTAGCACTTGGAATAATCATCCAAATCACACCCCAACAATCATTTTAATGTAAAAGTATTTAGGATGTTTATTCGATGATCAATCAACAACCGATTGTATCTTTTTCCAAACAATGCAATAAAGGTCACGATATCATTTCCATCGCATATCCGCTCTCCCCCGTGGGATCAAAGAGCGATACTATGCATAATTTTAATTGACTTCATCTTCCTTTCCCCTAACGAATATGAGACAAATTTGTAACGATGCAAGACTATCTTCTAATGCAAAGTAATCCCTGAATTATTGTGCGAGTTGTACTCAACTCATGGTTTGGCAGCACAAGATAGCCCTTTAACCATTACTCAATGCGAAACCTTCACAGGATGGATGCGAGACTTTAATGTGAGATCAACTTGTGTACCATTGATGTATGTTTCATATAATCTTTCCCATGCATGCATCGTCTCTGTGCATAATCCTTAAGTAACCTTATATGCTTTTTATTTTATGTATGATTTTGTCGTGTAACACTGGGATGCAATGATTGTATTTGGATACAAGGGTTTGTGTGATCATCAATGCGTCATATGCATAAATCTATGCAAGGTCATCTATGGTTACAGAAAGAATTATCCTGAAATCCCCTACGAGTTTATTAACAATTGAGAAATAATTTCGGATTATTTATTAAAATGAACTCATGTGCATGCCAAGGCAATATAACCTATGTCTCAATGAATAGCGGAGAGGACAATTAGTACCTAGATATTCATATATGAATTATCCATACGCGATATTGTAATCGTATTAGCTAAAACGCCCTAGCCGGAGGCTCCATTGTTGGATGCGAGATTATCGTTGGTGTGTGTCTCCCTCCGTTTGGGGGCCATACTTTCGGCTTATAAATCTCCCTCTCTCTTTTTCTCTCGTCGGAGAGATAGCATGCCGAGGTGACTCTCCTCTATCGTGAAGGGGGTTTAACCCGTGGGAAAAAAGGGAATAAATTGCGGGGAAGAGACGAGGTGTGTGGCCACCCTCTAAGGAGGGGAAGGGAGGAATCTTCAGCACCTTCCCTCTCTCTCTCTCTCTCTCTCTCTCTCTCTCTCTCTCTCTCTCTCTCTCTCTCTCTCTCTCTCTCTCTCTCTCTCTCTCTCTCTCTCTCTCTCTCTCTCTCTCTCTCTCTCTCTCTCTCTCCCCTACAGGCCGGCAACAAGGGGGGGAAAGATGGTAATTCCTTTGCTTAAGGGGGGGGGGAGGGGGGTTGGGGGGGTTTTATAAGGGTTTGGGGATGCATTATTGGGGGGAAATGTGGGGTAGTGGTGGTGTGGTGGTGGTGCCACCACCCTCCACTTGTCTTTGTCCACGGTGGTGGCGGCCTGTGATCTGGCCATTAAGTCTAAGGGAGGGGTGCTTGGCCACGTGGCTTCGACGTTATCGTCCTCTTCTCCCACTTCATCATCATCCTCTACTTCTACCTCGTCGTCATCACCGCGTTCTCCCTCTTCAATGCCTCCTTCTCCTCCACATCATCACCTCCTTCCCTCCCTTAAAGCTATCATCATTGCCATCCTTCTTCTTACTTCCCCTCCACATCATCCAGCTGACGGGGTGCAGTCTTCTCCTTCCTTCCCCCCCCTCCCCGCCACCTATTCGGTGATGGCAGGGGAGAAGGTTTAAAAAACTTTTGAATATTTTGAAAAAAGAAGGAGAGGCGTTTCATGCAACGGGGGATATTACATAAAACTAGCACATACATGACTAAAACTGAAACCAAATTTTTCTTTATACCTAGCACATATAAGACCTTTTCAAACATGATGGTTTTTCCATCTACTACAATAAGGAAAATCTGACTCTTGAACTGGATAGAAAGCATTGTGTGGGCATATAATGAATCCCCCCTTTTGTATATTTGCATATGATAAAGACAAGTCACGGAAGGATGTTATGTGCTTAAAAGCTCCATTGTCAAAATACCATGTACTGCAATTTTCAAGCATTGAAAGACTATGCTCATGTGAAGAAGAATCATACAAATAATGCACAACAAAATCATAAGATTGGCCAACATCCAAGCTTATTAAATGTGATATTGCATCCATTAGTGCCATCCAAATTTTCAGAGTTCCCAAACGTATTGAGCAAAACATTTTACCTTGTCATACTTGCAACAAATTTCTTATTTTTTCACAAATGTTGATGTAAAAGGTGTAAATGGCCTCAATATCTATGAATCTAGGGAAATTTCACAAAAGCCCCAAATTTAGTTGTTGAAATTTTGTGACATTTGAGCTCGAATGTGAAATGCCCCAAATTTTTAGCATGTGATTAGACCATTTTTCGGTACCGACCACAAAAATCCCCCAAATTTTGGTGAATTTTGGGGTTTTAACATAAAGGCCCCAAAATCTTTGAAGAAATTTGGGGGGAAATTGATGCCTACTACAAAATCTCCAAAATTTGGTGCCTGTGAAGGTGCTGCGCGGGAACAAGAGTTTATTTGTTGTTGGGCTAAGAATGTTGATTCCTAAGGCCAGAGGAAGCTGAATGTTTTAATATTTAAATATGAATCAGACAATGAGATGATGGCAGGCAAGGCGTTGAAGGCGCGACGTGTCGGCAGAAAACGTGGACCAGGGCATCTCAAACCTTGTGTGCTACTTGACTGTCAGGCAGCGTGATAGGAGACTGACAGCTGCCTGTCGAGCCGGACAATCGGGCAACGGGCAGCATCACGGGAACACAGACTGACGTCGAGACTGGAGCGGGAGCGGGACAATTGGGCAACGGGCAGCATGCCGCCGCAAAACTTGCGTGCTGCCTATCGAGCAGGACTTCTGTCGGGTAGCGTCACGAGAACACAAGCTGACGTAGAGTGGTGTGTGAGACGCGCAAAATTGTCCTACAAGCAATGCAACAAACCCATTGACAACTTGTCACATGCAGGTGCAAGCCTCAACTTAAGCCTACCAAGACAGCTCAACCATGCCCGAGAGTGGCCGAGCACAAGGCTCAATGCCATCCGTGGTGGCGACGGCTTACCTTACCAGCTAAGTGGTGGGGGTTAAGAAGAGGAATGGCTCTAGTACCACTCTTATGTTAGGTTAGGGTTCAGGTTCAGTAGCAAGCATGCATGCACTCACAATCAACAACAAGAGCTCTTACAAAAGTAGACTCCATATATTTTAGATCCAAAGAAGGTTATTACCACATCAGGGGCTAGTGCCTCTATGATTTCTAACTCCCTATGGAAGCAGTTGTGCCAATTTCTTCAAGATAGGTTTATGCCTACCAAAACCCCGTCTCATTACCTCTCCAAGGAGTTGTTTACGGCTTCTCGTATGGTCTTGAAAGGGATTGCCATTGATTGGAGTACCTATCTCCTAGCAAAGATGGATCAACATTTCATTAGAGTTACTAGAGGAAATGTGACTAACGTCACACTTGGATTGTACCTTTATGTATTCCTAATACATGCTGCCCCTCAAAAGTCCCTTTACCTCCAGTTGATCCTCCAGAGGTTCCTCCTCCTCAAGAAGATGATGATGTGATCATTGAGGATGATGGTTCTTCCCCACCTTTAGTCATTCAGAGAAAGTGCCTGAAGCGAGCCACTAAATCAGTGACAGTTCCTACTCCTTTAGTTTCAGTTACAATTCCTGCTCAATCTTGCAGCACATTGCCTGCATTCCTTCAAATGCCAAATATTTTCAGAGTGATGGGTGGGCAACTATGTCTTATTATATTTATGATCTTGGGTGTGTGGTAACATTATTATAGTTTATATTGAAATTGAATTGTTGCTAGCAAATATTGTACTAATGTATCAATCATCAACTAGCATGAGAGCATTGCAGGTGATTGCAATGTGCTAATTTAAAGAGGAGGATGAAGAGTCTCAAATCTCATTTTGGAGAAATTTGAATTCCATCATGGTTCAATGTGGCCATAATCCACTTGACTTTGCTATCCACCCAATGAGCCAAGTGTGAATTGACTAATTAAGAAAAGAGAAAACAGAAGGTTTTGGTTGCTGCTAGAAACAGGAAAACAGGGGACCAGATTCAAATTTTTGGGAAAACAGGGAAAGGGAACTGGCTTTAAGGTTTTGCAGTGTTAGGAAAGGACCTTAAGAGGCTTGGGAGGCCAGGGCAAATCTCATTTCACTGGTTAGCTTTGTGTGAGAGAGAGAGAGAGAGCTTCTAGTTGCCAGGAAGAGGGAGTGCTATCACGATTCTGGGTGCCATCGATTTGTGCTACTCCAGGTGAGTCTGGTGCTTCTTAGTAGTGCCTTAATCATATCTGGAAAGTCTCTTGTGATTGTGTGTAGTAGGCATCAAGTGGGATCGAAACGCGTCGAAATTGCGCCTACCGCCAGATGCAGTTGGACCAAGTCTCAGTGGTCTGATTCCCAGAATCGGACCACCCAAGTCCTGGAGTCGGACCATCCGATTCCAAGAGTCGGACCATCCGACTACTAGAGTCGGACCAGTCCTGTCCGATTCCCAGAATCTGACAGTCCGATCGGACGTGCCACATGGCACTCGGACCGCCCATCATAGTCAGACCATCAGACTTTAGGAGTCGGACCAGCCTTGTCCTACTGCTGGACTCGGACCACTCTGTCCGACTGCAAGAATCGGACCATTCGACTACTAGAGTCGGACCAGCCCTGTCCGATTCCCAGAATCGGACAGTCCGATTCGGGGAATCGGACAGTCCGATTCGGGGAATCGGACCATCCTACCAGAAGGAAAAAATAAGGATCTTTAGTTGACCATGCCACAGACCTGACCCCCAGGACAAACCCTGAACACCCCCAAGACCCTGTTTGACCATTAGAACCTCAGAGACCAATCGAACTTAGAGCAGAATAGAAAACACAGCACAGACCTTCAGAAAGACCATAGAATACCCGGGAACCGAGCTTAGAACTCAAATCAGGCTAAGAATGTGGAGAGAAATAGAGTGGAGTTCGCATTAAACGCTTTCTGCATCAGGACTTCACTCTTGTGTTCCACTAAGTTTGCACTGCAAGAAAATAGAAAAGCATGTTTTCGCACCAAGCACCACGAAAGCACTAAGCATAACGTGTGAATAAGGATTGCAGCTGCTTTCAAATAACAAGGAACACATCAGGATATCTAATAACATTAAGGAACCCACTAGTAGGAGAAGACCCCAAGACTTAGACAGGTGCCTGAGTGCCCTACTAGTAGGACCTGGAGAAGACACGAAGACACGGAAAGCAACAATATAGAGGATTGGACGCTGCCGTGGAGCTGCTTGGATTTATTGACAACCTCGTGGAGCTGGAAGCAGAAATAATGTCGGGATCAAGAGGCGAACGAGGAGAGGACCAACTAGACTTAGGAGAATTTCCAACCTCAATCCAAAAATTTGTCCACAACTACGATCTACTCACTAGGACCGTGATCCAGGGCAGACCTGTAGAGGAAGTGGTAGCAAACCTGGAAGAAGAGAGAAGAGCAATCAAGAGAGCGCTAGAAGGCATAATTGCCTACAACCATGAGCAAAGGGCTAGAAGGCTACAACAAGACGTAGATATGTATGAGGCTAGACGAGTGCTAGACCTAGCTGGAGTGACTAAATTTGGACCGAATGTAGAGAGGGAACGGGCAGCAAAGGCTGACATGACATTGAGCGAACTGGTAGCAAGGCAACTCTTGGACAATACGTCCGTTGAACACAGCACTACTGCCCTAGCCACTGCGCTACTATCGGGATTGGGAGTCACGCAAGGGACTAAAGGGCAGGCTAGAATCCCCATCATAGCAAAACAACTAGCTAGATACGAACCTAGCAGTGACATGTACAGCTTCATGGAGCAGTTCGAGCAAGTATGTGAGGCAAACGGTCTTACTAACCCTGCGCAGCGAGCTCAAGCTTTCGGCCTGTGCTTAGGCGATAAGGGGAGGACCTGGTATTCTAGTCTAGATGATGCAGAACGTATGAACTTTGCTCGCCTTAAGGGCCTCTTCATCAAGAGGTTTTCGGAGGCAGGGTATTCGGAAAACCTCATCGTTAGGTTGATGAATATCAGTCAAAGGGAGAAGGAAGACGTTAGGGATTACGTCACACAGGTGCGTAGTCTCTACAAGAGAATCCCTGCCAATGAGCGACCTACCGAGAGGGCAGTGTCTACAGTGTTCATGAACGGGATTCGAAGTGAGGAGCTCTACAAGGCTTTGGCCAATAACTCCACCTTGCAATGAGACATGCTAGCTAGAGTTTTCGAGGAGGCAATACGCGTAGATGATCAACTCAAGGAACGCAGCATGAGGACTACCAACCGAGAGAGTGCAAGCCAGAGGGACCCTGAGAGATCAACTACTTCGGGGGAAAAAGCAACTGCTAGTGTGCAGGATAAGGGAAAGAGTGTAGACCACGACCAGGGGATGGCAGAAATGAGAATGGAGATTGCACGGTTGCAAGAGCTGGTAAGGAAGCCTCTGAGATTGCATGTACAATGTATATACTGCAGTGGCAATCACCTCCCAGTTGAGTGCCAAGATCCTAGATCTCGACCATGCTCAAATTGCGGTAGATTCGGGCATGATGCAGTGCATTGCAGAATGCCGAGGAGATTCCCATACACGCAGCAGTACAACCCTCCATACTTAGGTAATAGGCCACCCAATTTCTTTGGGAGGGGAGCCCAGTTAGCTCTCCCAGCACCGACTGACGCAAGACCTATCGTACCTAGGTTGGAGATGAACCCAACTGGTATACCCAGACCACCAGGGCCTTTTGTAACCCACCCATCTAGTGATGCTCCTGTTCACTTTGTGGAGGAGCCTAATGAGGAAGAAACATATGTCAACCCGTACATATCCTATCACAAGGAGGCAACCCAGTCCTGATGGACTATCGGCCGGTGCCAGTGATGGCTTTAGGAAGAGGAAGAGAGAGAGGCTTTGGAGGGCCAAGCCAAGATCCAGTCACATGCTGGACTTGCGGCCACCCAGGCCACATTTCATCACGCTGCCCAGAACGAGAACAAGCTAACAAGGACAAAGCGGATCTCCGATGCATAGAGTGTGGAATCACACATCCGTTTCCTAACTGTCCTAGGCGGAAGCCATCAACCAGCTCTGCCAACATGCCATCGGTGCCTTTGGGGCTTTTTGGAGTGGAAACCTTTGACAGTAAGGATACACCCATCCCACTACATGTTATGATGCGAGCTCAAACAAAACAGGCAGGCATCTCTTTGCCAGGGCCAAGTAACCTTGACGCAACCTCAATAGGAAAGAAAAGCCGGAGGAGACGGAAAAAGAGAACCGATGCAAAGATAACTCTTAAAATCGAGGAAGCGACTACGTTAGTAATGGGAAAGAGGGTCACAGACGCAGAGGCGGAGACCTCAGCTCCTAAGATAGTCGAGCTAGGGAGTGCCAAGGTAGGGGAATATCCCCATCCCAAACGATAGCAGCTCGAGGCTATAGCTAAGGTCAAGGAGTGGGTCAAGGACGCCCAAAAGCACCTCAAGGATGCTGAACCCATATTAGAAGATCCTATTGACGATTTCTCCAGCACGAGCACACCAGTCTCACCTTCAAAACCACAAGCTGCGAGCATACCTGCACCATTGGGGGCAACTCAGCAACAAGGCCAAGGGGAAACTTGCCAGGGTAGACAGAATGCATGGCCTAGAAATGCTAGTCTCAGGGGAAGACAAGAGCCCAGTAGCCTCCTCACAACCTTGTTGTCTACTCCAGTAACTCTAAGCTTGGAAGACCTGCTTAGGCAGAATCATTCCTTATGGCAGGAGTTAAAAGACTTGATGGTGGGACACACAGGACTTGCGGGTGCTGATCCGCAAGATCATGATGCGGTTACACAGATCCCAAGTCTAACTCTACACTCAACTCCTAAGTCTTTGCACATCAATGCTTTTTGGGAAGGCACTGAAATGCATGCAATTTTACCCATCCTAGCCTTAGGAGATATGACGCGAAAAGGAATTGTAGACACAGGCGCAGGTGTTAGTGTACTAAACCATGCAGACTTAGAGGCATGGGGAAACCCTCCTGTAGAGACTGCTAGGTTTAACGTCACGTTAGCAAATGGAATGAAGGTAAGACCATTCGGGGTCTTAAAGAATTGGCCAGTAAAGATTGTCAGTGTTGTGCAGTTTTCCGTAAACTTCATTGTCATGAAGGGAGTGGATTATGACATACTATTAGGCCGACCTTGGATGAGGAATGCGCGTGTCATTGAGGACTGGGGAAATGGTTTGATTTTCCTAGGGAACAGAACTAGTGCAGTAAGGGTAGAGATGGACACGGAAGACGACCCCTGTTGACCTAGACGCCATCTCAGCTATGCTAAAAGGCGATACTCAAACGACCAAACCCTATGGATCACTCACTAAATATATTCCTTGCCCTGAGGATGAGAGGGATTGGATGCACGTTTTGGCAACCATTGACCTACCATTCTCGGATGAGGAAGAACTATATCGGCAGGCTGCTAAAGCCGCAGCCATGCCAATTGAGGAGCCAATTGTGCCACTCTGCATGATGACAGGAAGCTCACTCAACCTAGGCAAACCAGCCTCGTTCCATATCCCCAACAACAAACTAGAGCTTCAGGAAATCGTAGAGTATCTGACCAATAAACTGGAAGGCAACTTGGCTGCTAACTTAAAACCTCTACGTGATCTATTAGCTAAGCCAGAATGGAAATGGACCAAGGTCCACGACCTGAATTTGTTATATAATTGGGCTTTAGTTACTGATGACAAGGAGACTAGAGAGGAAAGCTTAGATGATGATGAGCAGTCAGAAGGACAGGACTCTGGACGAGGAGTATGAGGACTGTCGCTCTACGGGAGAGGAGAGTCAAGAAGAGATAGATACAATCGAGTACGACACGGAAGGAAAAGCGATAGAACAAATCAAGGCAGACTCGAGGCCTAGGAGAGGAAGGACCAGTCAGAACAAAAAAGGAGTCATGCGAATGGAGTGTGACAGATCCTGGCTAGAACACATAGGAGCCGTGGATTACGAGCAAGCCAGAGTGGCACGACCATGGATAATCCCAGTGCTCAAGACGGATGCACCTATACTGAACTACGACCCCCTAGGGAAACACCTTCCTCAAGTGAGGGATGCGAGTTTAACTCAGAGTCGAAAGTCAGCACTGAGAGTGATCCCGAGATACCACAACCTTCTAAAGTCAAACGCACCAAGGGAGACTTGCCAATCCACCTAAGGTGCAGGAGGCTAAAGGAGGAGGCCAGGAAGCAAGCAAAGGACTCAGAAGCAGAAAGGCAAAAGAAACCGCAGGATCTACCCAAACGGTTTACAAAATTTAAAAAGGGTGACAGAGTGGTGATTCTGCTAGGTGCAAAAAGACAAGGCCAAACTAGTGAACCGATCAAGGGACCCGCCAAAGTCAAGGAAGTTAACTTGGTTGGGGAAGGTGAAAAGCCAAGACCTGTATTCATTGCAGATGACTTGACGGAGGATGAGGAGACCAAACTTGTTGCACTCTTGCAAGAGTACATTGACGTATTTGACTGGCTTAAGGGAGTCGACCCTAGGGTTGTGACTCATTATATCCCAATGGTCCCTGATGCAGTGCCAACAAAACAACGACCTTACCCCATGAATCCCAAGCACGCCCATGCAGTAAAAGAGGAGATTGATAAACTCATGAGGGCAGGATTCATATATAAGATCGAGCACACGGACTAGGTATCACCTATCGCGATTGTCATGAAGAAAAATGGAAAAATTCAAGTGTGCGTGAACTACAAGAAAGTGAATGCCGCTACAAATAGGGATAACTATCCTTTACCTTACACAGAGCACATGCTTGAGAGGGTAGCAAGTAAAGAAGCCTACAGTTTTCTGGATGGTTTCTCAGGCTATAATCAAGTGCAAGTGCACCCGACGACAGGCACAAGACTACCTTTGCCACGGAATGGGGTGTATTCGCCTACATTGTCATGCCTTTTGGGCTGATGAACGCACCTGCAACTTTTCAACGTCTAATGTGCACTATCTTTAAGGACATGCTTAGGCGCGAACTGGAAGTGTTTGTAGACGACTTATGCGTACACTCTAGTTAGGCCGAACACTTAGAGAAATTGAGAGCTGTCTTTGAAAGGTGTAGGTTGTACCACCTCTCGTTGAACCCCTTAAAGTATCAGTTCTGGGTGAAACACGGATGCATCTTAGGGCACGTAGTATCAAGGAATGGCATTGCCACTGACTTTTCTAAAGTCAGAGTCATTGTTGACTTACCGCCACCCGATAACTACAAGGGAGTTCAGTGCTTCTTAGGACACACTGGATATTATCGACGCTTTGTACTAAATTATGCACTAATTGCTAGACCATTGTACAAGCTATTGATAGTGTTCGAGTGGACTGAGGAATGCCAGCGCGCATATGAGGAGTTGAAAAAGGCTCTTACTACTGCACCAATCTTATGAGCCCCAAACTGGAACATAACGTTTCATGTACACATAGACGCCTCTAAGTTCGCTATTGGAGCCGTGCAATGCCAGCCTGGTGAACATAACTTAGATTACCTGGTGAGTTTTGCCAGCAGGCAGCTCACAGAGACCGAGATGAACTATTCCACGACAGAAAGGGAGGGGTTGGTGGCCATGGTATTTGCGGTAAAGAAATTTAGGCATTACCTGTTGGCCACTCCCTTTGTCTTCTTTGTTGACCATCAAACCTTGCTATATCTTGTGAACAAGCCTTGCACTATGGGACGCATAGCTAGATGGTTACTCCTTCTACTAGAGTTTGACTTCTCTGTGGTTGTACGCAAAGGAAAGCAGCATTACATGGCTAACCACATGTCCCGCATACCCACAGGAGAAGCCGCTAGACAAGGCATACCTGGCGATTTACCGGATGCTCATCTCTTTAACCTGTCTAGAGAGAGAGAATTATTTAAAGCTGATCTGACGCCGTATTGGGCCGATGACATAGTGCAAGTGCTAGAGATCGGACTACTTGAGAGACCCATTGAGAAGGCTAGGCTGAGAAGACTTATCCTGAAAATTCAGCCATACCAACTGATAACCGGCCAACTCTACAGGTTGGGACAAGAGGGTTTATTACGCAAATGCGTATGTGAGCACGAGATGCATGATGCATTGAAAGAAGCACATGGCGGAATCACTAGAGGACACTTTAGCGGGGACACAACAGCCCGAAAGGTGATACAATCCCAACTATGGTGGCCCACCCTTTTCCGCGATGCAGCTAAATTCGTAAAGCACTGCGATGAGTGCCAAAGGACCAAAGTGCTTGTGCGGAAAGACAAGATGGAGTTGACCCCTGTCATAGCCCGACAACCATTTGAAAAATGGGGCATCAATTTTATTGGACCTATCAGTCCTGCGGCACAATATTCCCAAGCTCGCTACATCATAGTGGCAATCGATTATCTAACGAAGTGGGCAAAGGCATGAGCCACGAGGAAGAATGATGCTAGAACCACTGCAAAGTTCTTGTGGGAGCAGGTCATTTCACGGTTTGGCTGTCCAATCAAACTTGTAAGCGACCAAGGCACGCACTTCATTAATGAGGTGATTTCCCACCTGCTCTCTACCTTCCTAATAATTCATCGGAAGTCCTCTCCCTATTACCCTCAGGCTAATGGCCAAGCCGAATCCATGAATAAAATCTTAGTCGACGTGCTTACAAAGGTAGTGTCTACTTCAAGAAGTGACTGGGACAACAAGCTAATGGCGGCCTTGTGGGCCTATCGCACAGCTTATAAAATGGCTATAGGACAGACACCTTTTAGGCTGACCTACGGAACTGAAGCCATTTTACCCTTAGAATTCTTCATCCCTAGCTTAAGGATAGCAGTCCAGGAGCGTTGGGAGGGAAGAGAGGCTTGGACCAATCGCTTAGTGGAGTTAGAGCGCCTAACGAAGACCCGACTCCTCGCCACTCACTCTCTGATTTGTGAGAAGGCTCGACGAAAGATGTGGTTTGACAAGCATGTCAAACAGCGAGACTTTGAACAAGGGGACCTTGTTCTGCTATACTCTGTAAAAGGACATAAACAGAAGATGAAGTTTCAGGGGCTAGGGCCTTTCAAAGTGCGCATGATTGGTAGAACAGGGAATGTTGAGTTAGAGACACTTGAAGGCGAAGGAATAGGCTTTTTTAATGGCAGCCGCATAAAGAAGTACTATCCTCCTTCCCATCCATTACATGAGCCACCCATGCTAGTACCCCCAATGAATGTCTGCATGGCTACTATAACCGACCTTACAGATCAGGACGAAGAAGCAGTGGCACCGGCGTATCTATGAATCACAGTCACAGCAGGAGCGACGTGCTGCAACTGTGGTATGTCTTACGACTCCAATGGGAGAAAAAAGGCCGCCGAAACATGACTAATGCTGAGCAAAGGAGCGCAATCAAAACAATTGAACGCGACCCTACGTACGTGGCACCTCTTTCATTTAGAGTTCTGGCCATTACATGCAACCTACACTTAGATGATCAGGTATTGGCCCATCCGTACATTGACCAATTCCTCACAGAGGAGGAGTTGCACATTGCTAGTCGCCTCAACTCGGGAGACATCTTTCATGATGTCTTAACCTACATCACTCAAGCTTCCCCGCAACTAGGCAAACTTGATCGCCATGCCCAGTTTGAATACAACCCTAACCTGTATACCTGGCTTATGGCCAAGTAGCTCACCCCACACAGCCCATGCAAGCCTTCCCTCCTCCCCGTGCCACAGAAAAGAGGGGGGAAGAGCCAGCGACAACCAAGGGATTGACCAAGTGATGTACCAAAAGCATAAAGGCTAACAACGCTCTACTAAATTCAATTAGGAAAGAAAGCAAGGAGGAAAAGATGTTGGTTGTTAATTATTTCTAAAAAGTTTCATCTCCTTAAATCTGCCTGGTAAACTAGCACACATATTTTTTCTTGGGATATGCTAGGAATGAATCAAATCGTAACTCTAACGTTGACTTGGGTAATGACAGGCACCTACCATGGCAGGACAGGGCAGACTTCCATTTACGGAGACAGAGATGATGAAATATGGAATCAGTATCGAAACACGGGGATCCAGCCAATTCACTTTCGAGCATAGCACGAATCTGGATGAGGCTACCTCGGAGGAGCCGACCGTAAGAGAGCTGGTGGGCAAATGCAGCCTCCAAAAGTACATAGAGAAAGTCAGGCAGGATGTAGACTACAACATATGCGCAGAGTTCTTGAGAAATTTCAATGAAGGACGAAGCTGTAGCACGGTCACAGTAAGGGAAGGTAATCAAGAAAGACGGATACAGGTGCCCCTTAACGCAATCACTGTCGAAAGAGCCCTGGAACTCGTGCCCAAAAAAGAAAGACACCCAAAAAGGGACATGTACGCCATGCTGGGAGTCAAAAAGGAATATGTGCACACGGTCGATGGAATTAGTCTAGCTGACATTCCAGACCCGGCAACAAGAATGTAGGCTAAGATGATCCATTCTCTCTTCTCCAGCCACAGGTACAACGCCCTCATGAATAGGATCAGCGTGCCACTGCTGGAAAGCATTACGGCAGGAGTCCCAGAGGAGGTGGACTGGAACGGTTTCGTCCAGAAGACTATAAAGAGTTCAGCCGCCCTTCTAGCTCCAACCGCAATGCCAGCCGGTGGGGAATCCCCAGCCTCCACCGTGTGATCCACGAGGAAAAAACCTGCCAGCAAGACCTCTACAATCAGGTACGGAGGTATACTTACAGCAATCATTGACAAGGCCATCAAGGGTGCTGGCATGGAGGGAGAGCAAATTGAGCACCAAGACTCACCATGTCGAGAGGAGGAAGGCTCGAGCGAAGGACGGCTAGCGATGTAGGAGATCATGAAGTACCACCCCCGCAAAAGTCCGGGCCTCAAAAGCAAATGAAGAACGGCAAGGGCCAAAAGAAGGCGAAGACATTGAGCAAAGGGGAGCTGGCCGAGGTGAAGAGGGCTCGAAAAGAGTCATGTGGGTTGGAAGAACAACTGCAGAAGGAGGAGGAGGAAGAACTCGCAAGAGTTAAAGAGGAGTCAAAAAGGGCAGAAGAGGAACGGCAGAGAAGGGCGGAAGAGGAAGCCTACGAACTGAGCATGAAGGAACTGGCCAAGTTGGCTGAGGCCACTCGCAGGTCTGTTGAAGAAACTCACAGAACAAGAGAAATCAACCCCTATGGTCCTCACCATGAAGCCAAAGCGAGTGGTAGCGCGAGGGCAGTCCCAATGATTGCAGGCAAGGGAAAGTCGCTGTTACACCTTCGTGCCGACGCCAACAGACACCCCAAATGCCCCACAGCCCACGCCTTCTCCGGACACGGCCCAACTGATGAGCATGATGCAGATGCTCGTCAGTAAGGTGGCAGAGATTGTCCCAGAACCTGGAGAGAAAAGACCTGCCACCACTTATGCTGAATCCAAGAAAGACCCTAAACGAAAAAAACTCGAAGCATCGACCACCACAGCTCCCATCTCCCTGTCATCGGGAGCAGACTACGATGCCTACGTGGCCGAGCTCCTAGAGCAGCTGGAGGCGGCAAAGGAGGAAAAGAAGGTGGCCCTACTGGAGCTAGAAAAAGAAAGGGAAACCTCAGTGGCCCTGAAGCTTGAAGTTTCAAAGCAAGAGGCTAACCGGCGAAGGGAGGTCAAGGCGTTACAAGATCAATTGGAGGCAAAAAAGAAGGAGGCCCAGGACAATGAGAACCACCTACGACAAAGGCTGGAGGACGAAGAACAGAACCTAGTGGCCGAGCAACGGAGCTTAAAGTTGCTGGTGCAGCAGTATGCCGACCTAGAAGTAAAGAACGGCCAGACTGGAGGGGTATGGACTATTGGCAACTCAAGAAGGTGAACCAAGCGAGGGGCAGGGGGATGCCATGGCAAAGCTTCAGTATGACCTCGAGGAGCAAAATAGGCTAGAAAGAGAGATAGAATTCCTAGCACGGGGCCGGTCCACAACCCTCTCAATGGAAGCGCAAGAACAACAACAGGAGGTACAACGGTTGCAAGGGGCGTTGGAAGTTGCCAAGGAAGACAGTGAGGCCCTCATGGCCATGCCTTCATACAACGAAGACTGCACTTTGCAGAGATCCAGAGCCACGAGCAGCTGGCATGGGAAAGATCAGAATGAATTGATGAGGCAGAGCACAAATTCAGTATCGCAACTCAAGAGAAGGAAATCACCGAAGAACAGTTGGCTCGAAAGTCCAGGGAGTGGCACCAACTCTGGGCTTTAACGAATGAACAACAACAGGTGGTGACCACACTGGCGAGTGCAATGGAAGAGGAAAGAAAAAAGATGGATGAAAGGGCCAACGCTTGGGAAGCAAACAACTTTGACAGAATCAGGCAATTAACGAAGCGCTTGGCGGTGCCAGAGTGCGAGAGAGTGCTTACTGAATCTAGAGCTTAAGCAGCCAGTGTATGCAACCACGCACAAAGGCAAGCCTTTCTCAGCACCATGCTACATGTCACCCAAGCACAAGGCAATGATTCAGTGGAAAGGGTGAGAAGAAAACTAGAATTGACTACCCGGACGCTAAGGTATGACCTTCAGTAAGAACGGGAGCTCTCCACCAGCACGGGACTCACTAAGGAACAGCAATTCAGCTACCTGCGTAGTGCCGGCCTCTCCACTGTTGAGCTCAAGGACCTGGGATTGGAAGAGAAGGAACCGCCCGTACCACCATCGCAAACAATCCCAGTCGTGGCCGAACAAGATATCGAGGAAGGCCCGGACTCGGACCAAGAGGCCGACGAAGAACTACGGAAAGCGCCCAGCCCCCCTCTCCCAGACCTCCCACCAGACGAGCCTGAAGATGCCCACATGTCGAAGCGCATTGTGGTAGCCACGAGAAGGAGGCAGGAGCTGGAGAGGATGCACAACGCAGAGCCCAGTCACTACCCAGACAATTCTCTGACGAGCCAATACCACTACGAAGGGACCCCAACCCCATTGATTGGCCATAGGAATTGGTCATCTGGCGTGATTGAGAGTTCCAGACGAGGCCTTTTGAGATGTCCTTCTCCTACCCACACTCGCTAGACTGGGCGTTGCCGCTCAGTATTCTATCCAAAATCAAGGATCTAGCCAATGACCTAGCAAACATATGGGTGGAAGAAAGGAGCCTAATTATGACTAGGTGGAGGCAGGAGCCTGCAGACTACTGGCAGGACAAGGTGAACCGGATTCCCAAATCCGTCCAAGGCTAGAGGCGCAACCAAAGTGGCAGAGGAGGATTTGGGATGCCAATTTTAACGCCTAGACCGCCTTCTGTAGCTCACTCCCCGAGGAATGAAATGACCCCTCCTACATGCCCTACCCCTGCCAACATGAAGTGGACTATGACCGCACCATTCATGGGGATTTTGATTTTCCTAAAATATATAATGTAAATGCCCAAACTCCCGAGGAATGCTTAGTTTTTAGACAACAGGATATCCTTCCATCCATCACCCGCTTCCTCGCGGACTTCTCCTCCTGCCCGGATCCTGCCTTTCTAACCACCTACAACTATCTTAGGTTGCTCAAATTCCTATTAATACAAAAGCCTACCGTTGAAGAAGCTCACCTCCCCCTACTCTTTTTTGACATCAATCTAGGAATCGATAGTAGAGCTATGACTAGATGATAGGGACTCTGGAATGGGAAGAAGCCTGCTACAAAGGCTGAGAAAAGAGGGCGCTGTAGGAAGTTGCAAAGGTCGCAACTCAAACATTAGAATGCCAATTCAGTGTCGACTCCCTGGGGGCTAATCTAGTTGCTCTCATTTGGCGATGATACCATGTGAGAAGAGAGATAGGTGAATGCAGAAAATGAAAGAATGGAAATGCACTGCTCTGAGGAACAAAGTGGATACAGCATTGCACTGACCAGCCCCTGCATACTACTCGTATGCATCAGTGGGACCGCCAGATGAGCAAAAATATGCTAGAACAGCAGATTGAAAGCAGAGAGTGGAGGTGACTGAAACTGAGAGAGAGCAGGCTGAGGCCAGCAGCTATTTGTAGCTAAGCACACCTAAAACTGGCCAATCAGCTGCCATAACAGGCAAAAATGCTCTCCGACTTGCAGCTAGTCTGCGACCTCCCTGCGCTTCGGTTGACAGTAATCGGCACTAGCCAAACGCCTTCTATGTATACCGCCAAAAAAAAAAAAAATTGCTCACCACACCTAGGGTTCACCCCTAGCCCCTCTCCCCACTTCACGCTTAGGGCACATCAAGGGCATGACTTTCAGACCTGTCACCCTAAGCTCTGCACTGCACTGCACCTCCAACAACGCACAAACTGGGTCCTCAAGTGTGAGACATTACCAAGGCCTTGCCCAAGGTTCGGCTCATCTCCCAGTTCCACTGCACATGCACTTACACCTCACCGGAAGGCAGACACACCCCTTAGGGAGCGCACAACCTTCTCTTGCAGGCCATTTTAACTCAGACGGGGCCCACCATGGGCATAGACCTTGGAACCCCGTGTTTATCCACAGTTATGGAGCCCCGATTATGACAGTTATCGCCAATGCCGACTCCAACTGGGTAACAAAGGTCGAGCACCTTCAACAAGATCAAAGCGAGCCGGAACTTCTCCAAATCATCACTAATCACCACCACATCATGTCTCTTTCCCAGCAGTACCATCTTGATCAAGGTCATCTGCCCACCAATCCCACTTAGCAACCGTTCCCAGCGCTGCTGCTGCCCCCCACCCCAGTGCCATGGGACTAGCACTCCACTAGGAGGGGGTAATGTTTACCATAGCACAGAGGAACGAAAAATAGAGCAGAAGTGCGGAAAAATGGAAGTCCAGAATTTTGAATGATTTAAACGTCGGTGTCGCCTCAAAAAAAAACAAAGAAGAGAAAAAAGTAAAAGTGCGCCATTAGATATGAAGGCACTTTCGAACCTTTGTAAAAAAGAGCACCGGGCTCACTCCTGTGCAAATTGTATACAGTAGTGGGAACAGGATAGGTGGGAACGGTGGGAAATAGGAAAAGAGGGCCTAGGCTAATGGCCGGCCATGTAAAAAGTGTAGATGACTGCCTAAAAGGTAGGGCATGTATATAAAGTTCAAAGTGAATGAGAAGCTCATTCTTGGGTGTGGCTAAAGCTTCTTCTTCCTCTTCTCTTGCTTCTTACCTTCTTGCTTGTGCTTGAGTGAGGGATTGAGGGAGTGTGAGGGAGTGAGAGTATGAGTGTGTGAGAGTGAGGGATAGTGGAGAAGAAGATCCCCATCTTCTCTCTTCATCTTTCCTTCCCTTCTTCTCTTCTCTCGTCTCGCACGGCTATGGAGGATGGAGCTAGACGGAGAGGGCTTGAGATTGCTTGAACTTGCCACAAGGATCGTGGAGCTACCGGAGAGTGAGAGAGAGGAGGGAACTCGATCGAGCATCAAGGTAAGCTCACTACACCCGCAAGGTAGGCATTGCGCGTCGGCTATGTGAGAGGTAGCCATGGCCGCTCGGCTTGAAACGCTTGATCAATAAGCGGTCCATAGGTCTCGGGATAGAGCTCTGTAGCTCCCCTACATTTTGTCTTCGCATGGAAGACCGGATTCTTGGCTAATTGAATAGCACTCATAGAATCTGAATGCAGTGTAGGGATAGCATCAATACCAAGGTCAGCAACTAAACGACCCAACCAAATGGCCTCCTTGCAAGCCTTAGTGTGGCTGCAACATACTCAGCCTCTGTAGTAGAAAGGGCCGTGCATTTCTGCACCCTGGACATCCAAGAAACAGCACCTCCAACATAGGTGAATACATAGCCGGAAGTGGACTTCCTACTATCTGTATGTTCTGTATAATCAGAGTCAATGTACCCCACGACTCCTGTATCCTGGCTGCCATAGCATATGCACATATCTGCAGTGCCCTTCACGTACCTCATGATACCCTTCACGGCATCCCAATGCTTCTTGCTAGGTGTAGCCATATAGCGTGCCACAACACCAACTGCAAATGCAATATCTAGACGAGTGGCTATCATGGCATACATAAGACTGCCCACTGCGGATGCATAGGGAAACTTGGCCGTTTCGGCCTTCTGCTCTTCTGTCTGCGGACAATCAGTCTATGATACCTTCACATAAGAAGGCAATGGACAGCCAATAGGCTTTACGTCTTGCATGCGGAAGTGCTCAAGGACTTTATGAATGTACTCCCTCTATGACAAGTAGAGGAGTCCCTGATGCCTATCGCGTGTAATGCGCATACCAAGTATGTGAGTGGCCTGTCCCAGATCTTTCATCTCAAAGCTCTTCTTGAGCTGAGCCTTAAGAGTATCTAGCTCATCATGAGCTTTCCCTGCTATCAACATATCATCCACATAGAGTACCAAAATCAATAAAGAACCATCACGAGCTTTCTTCGTGTAAAGACACGGATCCATAGCACTCCGGCTGTAGCCCTATGACTGCATAAAGGCATCAAACTTATGATACCACTCCCTAGGTGCCTGTTTCAAGCCATAAAGACTTTTCTTCAATTTGCACACTCGGTGCTCCCTGCCAGGTTTTGCAAAGCCCTTAGGCTGCTCCATATAAATCTCATCATGCAAGTCCCTATGTAAGAAAGCCGTCTTGATATCCATCTGGTATAAATCCAAGTCAAGCTGAGCAACCAAAGCCAAGACTAAGCGCAGGGTAGTCATCTTAACATCAGGAGAAAAGACCTCATCAAAGTCCACACCATGCTCCTACTTAAAACCCTTTGCTACCAATCTAGCCTTGTATGCTGACTTGGGGTGTCTAGGGGTACTTTTTAGCTTGTACACCCACTTGCATGGCAAAGCCTTATTTCACGTAGGCAAGGAAACCAAATCCCAAGTGTCATTCTTATGCAGGGAGTCTATCTCAAACTGCATATCCCTCTCCCAGGAGTGATTGTCACCCCTGCGCATAGCCTCATCATAAGTGAAAGGCTCTCCTGCATCTGTAACCAAGACATAATGCATCGAGGGCTGAAATCTATCTGGTGGACGTCTGTCTCTAGTAGACCGTCTCATACCAGGCTCTACTCCCTGCCCAGCTACCTGTCCAATGCCCTGACCATGAGCATCTACTGCAACTGTAGGCTGTCCAACTGGCTGTGTGGGAGCTCTCGGCTCCTCCTGAAATATGACCCTGCGGATCTCTACAACTCTTTCAGGCTGCCTATGCATCTTATCTTCATGGAAGACTACATCATGACTTTGGATGACTTTCCGCGCCTGCGGATCCCAAAGACGGTAACCCATCTCGCCTGCATCCCCATAACCAAGGAAAATGCATTTAACACTCTTGGGATCCAGCTTACTGGGCACATGGCAAAATGCCTCACATCCAAAGACACGAAGATACGCATAAGAGGGGGGTTTTCCAGTCCATACCTCCTCCGCAACCTAGAAATCCAAACCACTAGAAGGTGATCTATTTATGACATGCACATCTGTACTAACTGCCTCAGCCCAAAAGCTGTGGTAGTCCTGCATGACTAAGCATACTGCGTACACGCTCCTGGATGGTTCTATTCATCTGCTCAGCCAAACCATTCTGGGGGGGTGGTAGGGGGCCGTCAACTGACGCTTAATACCCCTCTCATCACATAACTGCTCAAAAGCACATGAGACATACTCACCCCCATCCAGACTGGTTCTCAACCAATGCAAGCCATCTCTGAAACACAGCCAAGACATCGGATTTCAGCTTAATGGGATAAGCCCAAACTTTTCGTGAAAAATCATCTATGAACGTAACAAAATACTTTGCACCACCCATTGACTGACAAGGCATGGACCCACAAACATCCGAATCTACCAATGCCAAGGGCTCACTCATGCATGGCCTACCAGACTTCTTATGCGTAGACCTAGTCTGCCTGCCATAAAGACAATGCTCACATGAATCAAAACATGCATAATCAAGAGGCGGTAAGTACTGCAAACTAAAAAGCATTTTCATTCCCTTCAAAGACATATGGCCCAAATGGGCATGCCAAAGAGATACATGTGGGATAGAACCCACAGACAAAACATGATCAAGGGAAGAAGCTGATACAATCAAGGGGTAGAGACTGCCAGCCTTGGTACCTCTCGCAATCACAAGTCTGTCCCACGAGTAATCTTCCATGCAGAGTCTCCAAAAGATACATGATAACATGCGTCATCAAGCTGTCCAGTTGACATGAGACTGCGTGTCAAAGCAGGTACATGACATACATCCTGCATAACAGCTAGAAGAAAACTGCATCCTAACATCACCAATGCCCACAATATCAAGAGAGCTGTCATCACCTAAGCGCACAGTACCCGAAACAGTACGGTATGAATGAAACCACTCTCGGCAAGGTGTCACATGAAAGGATGGACCTGAGTCCAAGATCCAACACTGTGCATACATAGAGTATATCTCTGTCATCTGCGAAGCACTAGAAGAAGCTGCAGGGATATAATCATCATCATCAACATCCTTAGGTTGCATAACATTGATCTCTTCAATTTTAACACTGGACTTTGCAGGCACTATGCTGCGATTAGAAGACTTATCCTGCACTTTGTCTTTCCCCTTATCTTTGCACCTTTCATTGCGCAATTCATGGCATTGTGGCCTAATATGTCCCTTTTTTCCACAATGGTGACAAGTAACATGTGCATTCCTGCCACAGGATTTGCTACGTGACTTGGACCGAGATTTTTGAGAATCCCATCCACGGCCACTGCCACTGCCATGGTTTCCATATCCATCATTCCTGCCTCTAACTGTCATAGCATGTGACACACGAGAGGCATCCAAATTCTTACGGTTAACCTCTTCTTGCAGAAGAGCACTCTCAACATCAAATAATTTCAAGGTAGCAGTAGAGGCACATAATGCAGTGCGGAATACATCCCATGACTCATTAAGAGTACCAAGCAAGAAAAGAGGAGTGACATCCTCTGCAAAAGTGATGTCCTGCGAAGTCAAGTTCTTGAGTATAGCATGGAACTGGCTCAAGTGAGCAGACATAGTCACATTCTCCTCCATATGCAGATCCATAAGCTGCTTCAGCCAATACATTTGACTCGCTAGACTTTTCTTGTCATAGAGATTCTTGATTTTATCCCACAACTGCCATGCACTCTGTTCTTCCTCAAATACATTGTAGTGAACATGTTCTGTGAGAGACAATACAATGGTGGACTTGCATAACTCATCAAGCTCAAGCCATTCCTCATCTGGCATAGTTGCAGGCGGATGCCCGCTTAACCTCAAAGGTTTGATCTGTGATTTCTGCACCAACACCTGCCAAATCTGGCTCTTCCAATAAGAGTAATTCGTACCATCAAGCTTAGTGATGTTGAAAATAGCATGATCAGTGGACGAACTCGCCATAATGCAGACTAGAAGGCTGTAGACAATTCAAAACTGCTTGCTGTTTACTACAAAAAATGACCAAAAAATCACCAAAATCGAGGGAAAATGGCGAGGAAACTGGAACCAAAGTTGCTGCCCACCAAGTACTAGTGAAAGTACATCATTTCAGAGTGTTTCAGTATGAAAAATCCATGTCAGTCCATATATATATGCTTGCTGTAATAAATTTCAGATTTCAGTAAAAGAGAGCTAACAGTGTCAAAATCGGATCCCAAGGCAATCAGATATTGCCAAGACCAAAGCCAGCATGATGCGGGCATAGCATAAGCATATGACGATCAATAAGCATGAATCCAACACCCAAGTATGTCATACAAACATATGCCAATGAGTAGGCACACCCCCCAGTCAACGGGGCAAAGTGTTCCTGCCACTACCAAAACTTGATACAAGTAGGTGTCAGATCACAAAGATACGGATCCAAAACTGAGACTTAGCTCATAAGCATACAGTGAACCAAGACATATGATGTATCATCCCAAAAGGTAAGAAGTCTCCAAGTCTCAAGTGTCTGTAACTGCTCAATGGCATGTAACGGCTCAATGCATAAAAGTATCGCCTGCTCAATGTCTGATAAGCATTCAAGAATGCTCCCACTGGCACAAAAGTCATATGTCACTTGGAAAATCTGACATCACCATCGCGTTTGGAGCATGTCAAAACCCCAACTTAGACTCTTACCTTGTTTGAATCGGGTTCCGAATGCCCGAGATATGACAAAAAGAGTGATTTTTGGGCCAGATTTTGAAACAGGCGCAAAAAAAACGTGAACTGGTTGGGGGGTCTGCTGTCCCACGTGTCAACAATGGGGCCCAAAGGGGGCACAAATGAGGGCCAAAGAAGGCCTACACCAAGTCTCAGCAAGCTTTGATAGGCTGGAAGCAAGATCCAGGTGAAGGAAGCTCCAAGAGGTGTGAGCTATGGCTGCCCACAACTTGTTTACAGCCTGTGAGACCTGAGAACTGAAGTAAACCCTGAAGAAAATGATCAAATACCTCTTAGTAATGCCCTGAAGTTGCCCAACAATGCCGAGAAGGTGCTCGGGAAGTCGGGGAGTGACGGGAGCTCGAAGAAGTCGGATATGGCTGCCGGGAAGGAGACCCAATGCAAGTAGGGAGTCGATGGGATGCTGAGAATGCCACGAACCAAGCTCAAGAGCTGGAAAGCAAAGCTCTGATACCAGTTGAAAGGGAGCGACGGATCGAAGGTTGGACTCAAGAGCTATGGCGGGAGAGCAAGAGCAAGAAAGGGAGAGACTAGAAATGGGAACTCCAACAGTCACAATGTGTGACCGGGCCTTCCTTTATTCAAACTATCACTAAAAGAATAAAGAATAAAGTGACGGTGACGAGCGCCCGCCACTTGCAATGTGCAGTGGTGGTGACTGTCAGTGTAGTAATACACGAGCGGCTAAGCAGAGGCACCTTTACCCCAACAATTTGCATATTTGTATTCTTGTGAAGATGTTAGAAATTATAGGGGGAGACACGCACACACATGAATTACTTAATAAAGAAAAGAAAAAGAAAAAAAAAGCATAAAAATGAGACAATTAAAAATGGTTTGGAATGCATCCAATGCATGCCATGTAGGCTTGGGTATTTCTTTTGCCAGATTCTGTAGATTCAAAAATAAGTAGCATCACACACACACACGCACATGTTGGCATCCCTAAGCACTAACTACCACCACATATTTGTCTAGAATGGATACGTGGTTACAAGGGGGAAAATCATATGTCCAACTCTAGAGTTAAAAAAACGTGTATAAAGATGCCAAAATTAAATGAGGTGCACAAAGTACATTGTTTGCTCTTCTTTGTGACTACTTTGTATGTCGGTTTTGTAGACTCATTGTATTTATTAGCTTTCATTCTCCTCACCCAATCAAGTATTAGCTTTCATTCTCCTTACCCAGTCAAGCTAACATCAAGTTGTGCATAATTTTTTGGCTAAACAAAGAGGTGACTCTTTTGGCTAAGATGTAGAAGGGAGCTTACAAGTAACAAGCTCTTCAACTGAATACTGTGAATACTTGTTTAAATGTGCACAAGGGGAAGGGACAAAACTTGGACTAAATGAGACATGTAAGTATGATAAACATTAGTGAGGAAAAGAGAGATTAAGAGTGAGGCAAAGAAATTTTTAGTATCTAATGTGTGTCGGTATTTTATCAATAAATCAAAATTCGAGTTTGAAAGTTTACTGAGGGATACGCGAGGTGTTTTTGATATCGATTGTCTACATTTGATAAGGATTCACCATAGGTTTTAAGAGTTTGAAATATATGAAGATGTCAAAATAGTTCACAGAGAGAGAGAGAGAGAGAGAGAGAGAGAGAGAGAGAGAGAGAGAGAGAGAGAGAGAGAGAGAGAGAGAGAGAGAGAGAGAGAGTGTGTGTGTGTGTGTGTGTGTGTGTGTGTGTGTGTGTTAAAAAACATCATAACAATTATGATCTTTACAAAATATCATCATTATTATTCTTTTATGGCTCCATGAACACTAAGGGGAATATAGCATTTCCTACAACTCATGTGCCATTATGAAATTAGCATTTACTTCATGTAATCAAGCCTCTAAAGCATGAGTATATACCCTCGAACAGATATTTTACTTTTTAGAGGCATTGATAAAAAAGACCATAGCTACATCTCATGTTTGGCATCACTATGAGGATGTCTCTAGTGTGATTAGGAAGTGCAATAATTGTAATGGAATTTCTCAAGGTTAATTAGGCCAAGAGGTTAGGCTATTCCTTAGCAAGGTTGTCTCTAAAAAAAATGAAAACCAAAGTAACTTTGCCTCTAAATACACAATTGGCCTCATCCATTCATGTCTTTCTTTATCTTGTTATTGGCTCTTTCATCTACACTCTTGGACTCTACAAAAATCTCTTGAACTGATGGAGGACTTATGAATCATCCATTCATCTTTCTAAGTCACAATTTGTAAGTCCTATTACAGCTTTAAGTGGGGAATTGAATTCAATCATTACTTACAAACTATCCATTCGTATTCATTTCATAGTTCTTAAGTCCTATCAAAGTTTAAGTGGGAACTCAATCATTAGTTAGGAATCATCCATTCATCTTCTCCATATCACAATTTATGAGTTATGTTAAAGATCCTAGTAGGGAATTCAATCATAGATGCCAACTTTTCTACATAGGCCTCAAGTTGTCAAGTACAAGCTTGGGACCATATAACGCTTAAGTCAATAGATTTTTGCAATTTTTTAGTACTCACCTAGCATTTTTTTATGAAGCTGTCTCTTTAATTATTCTCGAGTAGTATTTAACCACTTCTACTAGCTTTAAAGCTTCAATTATTGGGAATTGCAACTTCTCTTAAGAGCAAGAGGTCATCACTGTCAAAGTTGTAGCTTCTCATGTTCCAATGTGCATTTTGGCACTATCCTTTTGTTCCTACCCTCTTCATTCTAAATAAAATAGCAACTTTGAAAGGGATGTACACGAGTCTTAAGCAACATAAATGTATTGAGAAAGTGCTTAACATTGCTTTAAGGTTAAGTGTTTTTCCACTAATTTCTATGTTTTCAAGCTCATTACAATAGGTTTCCTCGACACTTAGGCTCCCATTAGTCCATTGTGCAAATAATTGTGTTAGTTTTAGTTTTGACCTCTTTCGTAAATTTTACTTGCTTATGTTGGATGTTTTATAAATATCTCCTTGCAATGATATATAGGAATTTGTGAAATTTTTTATCATAGCTATTACAATAACTAGTGATTATATATGTGTGTATGTGTATCAAGTTCTGTGTTGAAAGAAGGAACTTTCCTAGATCCCAGTCAATTCTAAGCAAGGTGCCCCTCTAATATTTTCAATATGTCCAACCCACATGTGCACGTGGTTGAAACTCGATCTACATACCATTTTTTATCATATGGTACTATTGACTTTTCTCCCTCTCATGTTGAGAAAAACCATGAAAGAGATCTCCTTCAATAGAAATGGGACATGTGTCCAAGTATATACAATGTGGCATGATACGATTGTTAAACATGAGGCTATCTCATCATTTCTTAAACATACATAGGAGCTCACTACTAAAGGCATGAAATGGTTGATCTCCAAGCTTGAATAAGGATGCTATAAATCCAATCTCCTTTAGTCTCTTGCTCCAACCTACTAAAAATCTCAAGGAGTTCTCAATTGCCAAGGACCTCCCAAGTTCTAAATGATCTCATCCCATCTCTAAAGCAATCGCTTTCTTACAAGGCTCCTCACTTGAAGTTTCTCTAGTAACTAGCGAGAAGTCTTTACTTGCACCTATAAGTTCAATATCTCCTAAGCCTCCTATAGACTTTAGCTTACAAAAAAGGATCCTAAGCAACCTTAATTCTAGTTGGACTTTCATCTAAGGTAATAAACTAATGCGACACTTCACATAAGAAAATATTGCTCCTTACCAAAGACAAAATGTAAAAAATACTAAAAAGAGAGCAACAGTTTACACTCACAAGCAAATTCTTTTGACAATACAAAAGTAGATTAAAACTGCACATAAATATCCAACAATGTGATCAAACCAAGAGTAGGACACCTTTGCTAATGAGCTCCAAATATATTTCCTCATTGTTTAACCAAGTCTCATTTGTAATAAAAATCATAACTCCTTTTTCACTCTGAAATAACAAAGATGCATGGTACAATTAGGCTTATGCTGACACAAAGCTTAGTGCTTTTCCATAAAGCAAAGCATGATAGCGCTTACCCAATCAAAGCACGAAAATTTTGCAAAAACCATGGCACCCATTTGTTAGCACACCATAACAATAATGAGCTAAAATGCCAAAATTGTCAATAATTTGGAAGTTGAATGTTAAAAACTTCAATAAGAGAATATTAAAAACCTCTTAGGAAAATCGTAAATTGATTGGTAGGAACACTTAAGTTCTAGAAGTTTTCGAATTACAAATTACTTGATTTAAGAGATGCCAGAATTCTATTTTCAAAATAAGGAAAATTTAGTGCAATTGAAACCCAAACCCAACTCAAAAGACGATGCACCATCCACGACTCTATTTTAATACATATCTCCAACAAGTTTAGCCCCTCACCATGACTGCATACATAAATATCTTTGACATGAAAAGTGTTAGTTCTACCAACACCTCTTGCATCCACCTCAGTTCTAAGAGCCAAGTCGCACCCAACTTTATTGAGGGTATGGCAATCCCAATCCCCCAGCAAAAATGGTGTCGCCCTCCCAAACAAAAAGGAGGGGGAGGGGTTGGTTTTGAGTTTCGCTAATCCTCCACAAGCCCTCAAAAGGGTAGTTCTAATGCAAGGCTTATGGGGCTTACAAGCTATGGCATTGTCTCATTGGTTCGAGCTTTCGTCTGTGCAATAGTCCACCATTGCAGTGAAGGGTAACAAATTGTCTAGCAATAAAGTAATACATCTATCCATTGTGCTGCTCTCCTTCTCCCTAGCATGATTGCAAGGAACTGTAGAGCATTAGAAACTTTGAGCTAGCCCTGTGAGAGCTGGCATGGCTCAACCCTTAGTCATGATATTGTAAGATGCTATTCAATTAGGGCTGGGTCACACCGAGGGGGTGGAGGGGTAGTAGGGGTTGGATATCCCTGCAAGCATGTAGTGGCATTGACGAACAGCAAGGGGAGCGGGGTGAAGGTAGCCTATCGCTACCCCTGTAAGCACAGGGATGGCACTTCCCAAAGAATTTTAGCAACACTAAGAAACGCCATTGGCCAACCGAAAAGGTCTATGATATGTTTTGATAGCGACGATAGTGCTCCTACATTGTGCTTGCTTCTGTGACCACAACATAAGCATGAACAAAAATTTCCATGGTACCCCTATAAAGGCCAGTGCAACACGGATCTTAGGTTGGTTACACACCAAACGGCGGACACCCAACCCCTGCCCAAAGTGTGGACATGCAATTTTTGAAATTGGGCATGGACATGGACACGAAGCCTTTACACACCAAAAGGACACATTTTGCAAAAAAGGGCAATCATTATATTTATAATTTTGGGATTGGTTGCAAATGCAAAAAGTGCACCCTTGTTCGTCATTGTACAAACTGGGCGGGGGAGACGCCCCGTCCAAAAGTGAGGGGGAGTTCACCTGTTAACAAGTAAACAAGAAGTCATGTCCTCTGGTATGTAAAGGACTGCAGACACCCAACCCCTAAAGAAGTATTTTGATTGATTAATACTTGTTAAGTGGGCGTTTGCCATTTGGTGTGTAACCAGCCTTAGACCACCATAAAAATCCACCTTGTTTGGCACGTTTTGTACAAACAGCCCCTGCTATTGGTCTGTCACAAAACCCTGCTGCACACTTTCAAAGTTCACCCACAACTTGGGCCCTGTTCCAACACACACACTTTGCATGTACTTACCCTGACAATACATGGATGTACAAGAGAAAGCTGCCTTCTGGACAGGACTGCATGAATTTATATACTAAACAGTAGATCACACTGAATTACTACCAGTTGACTGTACTCCTGGATACAACTGCAATTCTGTCAATGCATCCTGATGCACACGTGTAAACCTAGTGGAAAATATAGTACTCTTTGAAAGAGAGATCAACTTGCTGAACAAAATGAGTGAAATTTAAGTTGCACCTATGAGGTAAGAGAAGATATTTTGCCACTCCAGAAACGTTTTATAATCTTCTTCAAAATCAAATCATATGCCCAACATCCAAACAAAATCACAATGTGGGAGAAAACATGAAAATTTGCAGTCCTTGTTTTGGTATTCACTAACTGAAACACAGATACTTCGTCGCCCAAGGTTCTAACATGTAAGGACTGGGCATATTATAACTGTACTATCTTGACATTTGAAAGGGCGAATCAAAAGCACCACAACACTTATCCCCAGAACATTTTCCACAGAGAATTCAACTCAAAATCATCTCTCAAGTAAAAAGAATAATGAGACCACAGCTTGATCATGCCCAAGGAGTGGCTGACCAAGGCAACAACACAAAATCCACCCTGTGCATAAAATACACAGCTCCAGTAGAGCAGAGATTCGAGCATAGGAGTTATCATCAACCTCTAAAACCATAATATAAATTTACAGCCAGACTCCTATCAAATGTTCTAACTGCCACAACATGTGAATGAGCGTGCACCATCTGATGGATCATTGTTAACATCGATCTTGTTGAGCTTGATACTGTGTGGCTGTAAATGGCATGAAATATGTTAGATCCATATCAAACAGGGATAGAATTCGCCATCAAATGTACAACTTCATACCAACCTCAGATTTATGAGCACTATCTGCAAGCCGCAACTTTATGTCTCTTGCTATGGAGAAGAATACGTTTTCCACATTTGCACTTGTTTTGGCACTCTGCATTAGACAGCAGATAGTTGAGATGAAGAGGTTTATCTCCTGTGCATTGACAAGGCTATGTAGACATGCTTTCTAAGAGTTCCAACTTACAGCAAAGTAGACATCAGCTTTGAAATAACAGAACAAATCTGGACATATATAACAGAACAAATCTGGACATATAGAATTATTTTAACCAGCTTACATGATAGCTCACTCACAGTTTCAAAGAATTTGATGCCAAACTCATCAGCCAAAGCTTGACCTCGAGCAGTGGAAACAGCCTGTGATTCCATGTAGCAGTAATGTTGAAAATAAACTAAGCCTTGCACCTAGATCAAGACCTATCTGTGAATCCAAAAAGAAAACCTTGATGCCTACCCTCTTGCTGTCCATATCTGCCTTGTTGCCAACCAAGACTTTGTTTACACTATCAGATGCATTCTGTTCAATATTCTTGATCCAATTTCGAATATCTTGAAAGACATGGTTAAAAGTTAAGACATGCATCACCTTACTATAAAGACCACAAGCATCAACAGAAGCAATGAGATAGGATACTCTGGAAAGATGTTTCATCTGTCACATCATAAACTAGAAGAATTCCCATGGCTCCACGATAATATGCTGAAAAACACAGTAGAAACTTATGTTATCCACAAAGATCAGTTACACAGAGTGATTGTATTTTTTCAAAACCATAACAAATTGCCTGTGGTAATGGTCCGAAAACGCTCTTGACCAGCTGTATCCCAAATTTGCAGTTTTACACGCTTTCCATCGAGCTCAACTGTTCTGATTTTGAAATCTATTCTGGAAGTGTAAACATCGAAAACTATTAAGAGGAATTAATCATGACTTAGAAATCAGAATAGAGTCTATTGAACAGTTATCCAACCTGAATACACAAAGGGGAAAAATGCAGACAAAGCAATAGACTACCACCAAAATGGTGCCACATCCATACACAAGTGAGGCTAGTAAATCTCGTAATGAGTTCTATCTAATATGGCAACATCATAGTTGAACTTGGGATGTATTCCAGCTCAAACCACAGCTTACTCATTACGCTCACAACATTTCAGCAATCAAGATACAATTTCACATCTATGAATTTTGAAATGTCCAGGAATAACAAACAGACTTGATTAATGTTAACCAGCAGGACAGTAAGGAAAATAGGCTCTCCCACTTCTACAGGCAATACAGCCAGAGTTTCCGTGAACACAAGATACCTGGCACTACATTGGCTTTCAGATTTATGACATGACAATGCACAAGAGCTAAAAGGGACAAAATTGCCTTAGAAATCCTAGTTTCTAAGCCCCACTTGCAACTCCATCATGGTGAGCTCATGAACCCGTCCACCTACTCCAGAAGTTCACTACCTTTCCAAGGTGAGAAAAATCTCTGACCAACAAACCAAGTTTACATAAAAGATCTTGGGGTGGGCTGCCAAATCCTAATAAAGGTCTATCGCAATAAGCTGGAGAACAAGACCTGTCACATGGTCATGAATTTGTAACTTATTTCATTGTAACAATTAAGTGCACACGTGTGGTGCATGTGTGAATACGTTGGAATGAGTAACAGTGGCATGCAAACCCTAGCTTAGTAGTGGGGGACATTGGCATAAGTATTAGCAATCATGTGTGTTTTGCACAGTCATCTTGTGAGCCTCAATCTGAGTCAGATAAGGACATTAAGAGATTTGACACTTAGTCTATCATGTGTTTTGATGGAGGAGGTAGCTAGAGCATACATTTCTTTTTTAGTCGGTTTTAGGTGGGTTCACACTGCTGAGGTTTATTTCCAGCGTGGAGGGTGTTTTCACACCAGATTTGGGGCAATCAGCTTTTTTTTTTGTGGCAGCATTTCCTGAATGCAGGTCAGCCAGCATTTAATGCATGGCTTGACGCTGATTTATACCTGCCTCTCCCCCCCCTCTTGGCTGGTCATTCTGCTTTTCAGGTTTCAACACACTCCAACATTTAGGGGCTCTCCTCCATCTTCCAATGCTACCTTCCATCATCAGCCTGATCCAATGCAAGGACCACTAACACCTTGGGCTGCGTACAAGGACTAATCAATCCACCTTGTATTCAGCTTTCATTCACAGTCCAGTGCAGATTTTCTTCTTTCATTCTCTTCTTTCATTGCAATAGTTCTCTTCCTTTCTCTCTCCATGTTTGTGTTTATCATGGGGATGTGAAATTTTTGAGATGCTTCCCTCTTGCTAGTAACATTTTATTAATTTAATAATGAAATGTGCAATGTTGTAAGGCACATATGATGCACATGGCAGTTCTTTCATGGTAACAGGCCAAGGAACCCGAGGAAGCAATGGGTGTCAAAGGCAAAAGTTATGATAAGTTATGTAAGCTGGGTTCTAGGTGAACGTTGGTATCAGTTTGGCCCCAAGTCAATTAATTGGCTCATAAGTGTCAATGGTGACATTAGGGACTAAGCATTAATTAATTAATTAATGCATGTCCATGGGTCAATAAAGGCTTGGGACCACTTGAGGTTGCAAATGGCCTCACCAATTAATTTGTGGAAAGGCACATCGAAATTTGGGTAGGGTCAAAAGGGCTGAATTAATTTTCAGATTTAATTAATTTTGAAAATTAATTAAATGACTGAAAATTGCTGGAAAACGGATTAAGAAGGCTGATGCTTCGCAAAACTACCCATGCAAGAGAAGAGAGGGCTGTTTGGGGCTGTTGGAGACTCATTCTAGGCATGCAAGCTGTGAGAGTGAGGAAGAAGGGGCTGTTGGTCGGCTTCCCCTACTATGGAGACCTTCCAAAGGCTGAAGACTGCAGCAAATACCTTCCAAGTTCAGGCAATAACATTTATGACTCCTCCAGCAGCTGGCGACAGCATTTAAGGGCTGGCCACAGCAATTTCTAACTCTCCTGCAGCAAGCAACAGCTTCTAGGGAAGTTTTGACAAAGCAATAGCCATTTCTGAGGGTTTCTTTGCGAAGAAACTATGAAATTTCTCTCTACACAGCACTCTCTCACCTTCTCCAACCTATGCTTAGCTATTCTCAGTAATTTTCAGTCATTAGCAGATCTCAACCAAATTGTCAAAGTGAAGCAGTGCAGAAGCATATGACCAAGATAGAGAGTGAACAGAGTGAGAAGAGAGAGAGAGAAAGAGACAATGGAATGCTATATAAGGAAGCAGATATGTACATGGACGCAGAGTGTATGTCTGCGTATGTCTCCACCTCGAAGATCTCACAATCTGTGAACCTCGAAGCAGTCTCCATGGTCAGCAATCTAGAAACCTGTGATCAGAATCTACGAAAGTGTGTGCTGAAAATGGGCAATAAATAGCCTGAGAAAAAATGATAAAAATATGTTTTCGGCTGCATTTATTGCAGCCGACTGCACTGTCCAACCAGTAAAAAAAACAGTCCAACTACCTGCTAACATGGCGATCTGACTAGCACTATCACGTGGCACACCTACCTACTAATGTGGCACACCTACGCAATCTGTACACCTTACCATCAGAAGAACAGAAGCTTGGAGGCTCCTCAACATAGATCTGCTCCTTCAACTCCCCATTCAAGAAGGCAGACTTCACATCCAGTTGACAGACCGGCCATCTCTATGGCTAGCCAAGGCAAGAACAATACGAATGGTAACCATCCAAGCTGTAGGGGCAAAAGTATCATGGAAATCAATGCATGGGCGTTGTGCAAAACCTTTGGCAACAAGGCAGACCTTGCGCTTGTCCAACGTGCCATCACTACAGCACTTGCTCTTGAAGACCCATTTGACTCCAATTACCTTCATTCCTCTCAATCGACCCTAGCTCCTACGGAGGAGGCCGGATCTCTCCGCTCACTATCTGCTCAAATCTTTGGAAGGTCCACCGACTGTTGGGGCCAAACCAATGAGGCGGGTGGTGGCTGAGAAATAAGCTCCTCATCCGAAGAAGATTCCTCAAGAGGCAGGGGCTCCAAAGGGATAGTCGTTGGAGCCCAATTATCACCAAGATCTCAAGAACGAGGTGTTCCTCACCCCCCTCTAAGGCTGGAACTTTCATGAACCGAACAACACGGCTCGTGTAGACATCTTGCTTAACGAGGTCATACAATTGGTAACCTTGAGACTGTGAGCTATAGCCCACAAACACCTATCTTTTGGAAGCAACTTCAAATCTGGCATGTTGTGTTTTCGAGATGTGAATATAGGTATCACACCCAAAGACCCTAAAATAAGAATCATATAGCTTAGACTGAAAATATGCCTCATAAGGTGTCATACCAACAACAACGGAAGTAGGGGATCGATTAACACCACCTTGCCCATCTGGAATAAGATGCATACTACCCCATCCTTGAATAGGGATAGAAAAACCATCACCAAATGAAAATCTATCCATGCAAAGGCAACAAATGAGTAACGCACGCTGCAGGAGTCATGTGCCAGGAGGCACCACTGTCAACAATCCACTCCTGAGTGTATGGGGCCATCAACGCAGCATCAAAGGCCTTCAGGGTTGATGCCTCAACCACCTCCAAGTGGAGAAAGGCAGTTGATGAGGGAGCAGTCACTGCTCCGGAATCCTTTGAAGATTTCTCCTTCTTCTCCTTGTCGAGGCAATCCTTCCAGTGACTTGTCTTGCCACAAATGTGGCAAGTGGACTCCTTTTCCTTGTCTTTCTTTGACAATCTCTAGCATATATTTGGTGGACAGCAGGAGAATTTTTATTGTAAACCCTAATTTACAATAGATATTCAGGTTTGCCAAGCACCTTGGGACTTGTGCCAGCAATTAGAGGCATTGAAGACTGAAATCAGCAGCTGGAGTTTGAAGGATTGCCAGTGATTTTAGGAGCAAACCCATCCCAATTGATTTGGGGTAACATTTGGCCAACCAAGGGTCAATTTGAAACAAGTCTTGGGGGAAATCAAGGGGCAAGCTGACCAAAAGGCTTGCTGGTCATTCATGATAGCAAGAGGCACTTAGATTAGTGGAGGAGATTGAAGAATCTCAGTTGTACTTCATCCAATAGCAATAGAATATGGCAAGGGGTGCTAGTTTTGGGGCCAACGAGGTGTCCAATGTCCAAGATTGTATGGTAAAGTTTGTATATCCAGTTTTGTAAAATTATTCATTGTTGTAATTATGTGCTTAATCATGACTTCACCACCCTTTCCAAGAAGGAAGGCTAGTTTGAGTGTTCCACTTCCATCGTCTTTTGACTCCTCAAGGAGATTTGCTATAGGGTCTTTATCCATCAAATGGTATAATCATTATCGGTGACATTTCTTTGGTGCCTATTAGCGGTGTTGGCACTTTGCCGCCGATATTGCCTAACTGTATCGAGCTCCATTTTGGAAGTCCTATATGTTCTAGATTTGGGCTTCCTGCTCCTCTCTATTCATGGCCTTACTAGTCTTGGTACCTGGGTTATCTTCACCAAGCAAGTCGTCTCTATTGAGGATTCTTCTACACAAGCCATTTTAGCCACAGGTTGGCAAGAGAGGGGACTATATAGGCTCCATTTCCCTTCCATTGTGTAGGCACCTTCAAGGTACTCTTCCATAGTTGCACACATTCCCATTTGTCCACCACCTATCCCACAAGTTCCATCTCATCCCCCATCATTTTCTCTAGCGGCTCCCTCATAAAATCCATCCCTTTCACAAGGAAAGAATATCAGTGATGTGGTTGTGGTTTCCCTGGCCCCTTGTGTTTCAGAGGGGGGATTCCCAAGATCGTGAGGAGCTTTTTCATCGATGGCCTTCACAAACATTGGCACTTCTTCTGCCACCCCTGGATCCATTTCGTCTTCTTTGGTGTTCCACCACATCTAGGATCTAAGAGAGGGTGTTAGCAATCGTGTCTATCGTGCACAATCATCTCTTGCCTATGAGCCTCAATTTGAGTCAAACAAGAACACTAGGAGCTCTTAACACTCAATCTATCATATGTTTTGACAAAAAGGCAACTCTGTTTAGAGCATGTATTTCTTTCTTAGTCGGTTTTAGATGTGTTCACACTAACTGAGGTTCATTTCCAACCTTGCATTTCTTTTTCAATTGTTGGAGGGTGTTTTCATACCAAATTTGGGACGATCAGTATTTTTTATTTTACACCAATCTTTACTACATTAATGAATGCACATTGCCCAGCATTTAATGCGTAGGTTGGTGCTCATCAGCCAGTTTTTGGCATTTTCAGCTATTTACAGCTGCCTCCCCCCCCCCCCCCCCCCCCCTCCCAATCAGCTGGTCATTCTACTTTTCAGGTTTTAGCACACACTGACATTTAAGGACTCTCCTACATCTTCTAGTGCTACCTTCCGTCTTCAGCCTGATCCGGCGCCTTCAGTAACACCTTGTGCTGTGTGCAAGGACTGATCAATCCACCTTGAAATCAGCTTCTTCTTCCATTCTCTTCTTTTATTGTAGTCTTTCTCTTCCCTTCTCTCTCCATGTTCATGTTCCTCTTCCATTGCACACTCTCAATAAGTTGTGGTGGACATGTGCCAATCGGTGCCTAGTGTTAAATCTTGGCCAAAGACATTAAATATGCCCTTGCGCATGTCTTATGGTGTGATGGAGTTTGGAGAACTAAAGCATTTAATACTTTGGACTACTATTAGTGGAAATTTAAACAATTTCAAGTTTATAGGGCTTAGTAGGAATTTAAAATTGGGTTGGGCAATGGCCAATTCCTAGGCAAGGCCAATCAATTTTCATTTTACACAATTTATTAATTGCTGGAAATTCAGTTCTAGAGGCTAAGTTATGCATAAACAAGTTTGAAATAACGCATTCATGGAGAGAACATGCATGCAAGGCTGAGGCAGCCTGTTGGGAGCAGATAGAGCTGGTTTGGCAGCAAGTTTGCAAGTCATGTGGCTGTTATGACAAAGAGAACGAGGATCGAGACATGCAATGCTTTCTCACAACACAGAGAGAGAGAGAGAGAGAGAGAGAGAGAGAGAGTGCAGAGTAGAGAGGAGAGTGAGCACGACACTTGATGTTCAGTACAATGACGAGTGTACCTCTTTAGGTTTTAGATAGATATATATATGAAAGTACAAATGTGCTAAGGGTGTGTTCACACCCGTGCACATATAAAAGGCAATGTGCCTTAAGAGGAGAAAAGAATCAAGGTATGTACAAAGCTGAAACACATATACCTATCCAACTCCCATCATTTTTCGGCAATGAGCAAACCGCTCTGCTGGAAGACCCTTCATGAGAAGATCTGCAGAATTATCATCTGTATGCACTTTGACAAGCTCAATGCTCCTGCATGTCAAGTACATCTCTAATGAAGTGATACTTCACCTCTATGTGCTTCGTCTTTGCATGAAAGACGGGATTCCGTGCTACCATGATAGCACTCTGTCTATCACAATGGAGAACAAGTAACTCTGAAATGTCGAGCTCTCCCACCAGACGTGAAAGCCATAAAGCCTCCTTGCATGCCTCAGTGGTAGCCACATACTCTGCCTCTGTAGTAGACAACAACACACTTTTGTAGCCTGGAGATCCAAGAGACTGCTTCTCTTGTGAAGGTAAACACATACCCAGAAGTGGACTTTCTACAGTTCGCATGACCAACATAGTCCGCATCCATAAAGCCAACAACAGATCCCTTCTGCTTTTCAAAGCAGATGCACAAATCCTTTGTGCCTTTGAGGTATCTTATAATACCTTTCACTGCTTCCCAATGCTTTTTACCAGGGTTTGCCATGTATCTGCTAACCACTTCCATTGCAAAGGCAATGTTAGGACATGTAGCAACCATATCATACATCAAACCGCCAACAACTGAAGCATATGGTATCTTGGCCATTTCAACCTTCTCATCATCAGATGTAGAGTTGTCCTCTGCATTGAGTTTCACGTATGGAGGCAATGGAACCCCAATTGTTTTCCCCCCCTCCATATTGAAATGTTGCAAAACCTTGGAGATATACTCCTGTTAAGATAGATAGAGTAAACTTTTTGACCTATCTCTGAGTATTGGCATGCCAAGAATGTGATTTGCATCACCAAGATCCTTCATGTCAAAGTTGCCATGAAGACTTTGCTTCAGTGAGTCCAAGGCATGAGTATCCCTGCCAACAATCAGCATGTCATCAACATACAAAACCAAGATAATCAGGCTGCCATCTGTTGCCTTCTTGGTGTACAAGCAATGATCCACTTGACTTCTATGAAAACCTTGAGACTACATAAATGTATCAAACTTATGATACCATTCTCTCGGTGCTTGTTTCAGTCCATACAAACTCCTTTTAATTTTACATACCATATTCTCTTTCCCTTTTGCCACAAACCCTTTAGGCTGCTGCATATATATATCTTCATGCAGATCACCATGTAAGAATGCAGTCTTTACATCCATCTGTATGAGCTCCATATCTTCAACTGCAACCAAGCCCAAAATGGTTCTCAATGTAGTCATCTTGACTACAGGAAAAAAGATCTCATCAAAGTCAACTCTGTTGGGAATAAAAGCCTCGTGCCTTTAAATGTGCTCGGGTGTAAACACACCCTTAGCACTTGTACTTACACATATATCTATCTAAGAACCTAAAGGTACACACTCGTCATTGTACCTAAAAACATGTTCACTCTCTCTGTCTCTCACTGCGCGTAACAACTAACTGTCTCGATCTCCATGCCTAACCCGTCACTACAAACTCGTATCAGAGCTGGCAAGAGACAGCTTAGATGTTGGAGGAGTCTCAGGTGGACTCGACGAGCAGGAGTTGTCATAGTAGAGCAATCGGTTGCGGCAGGCAAGCTCGTGAGCAAAGGAAACAGTCTCAGGTGACCAGCGACACGGGCAGGACCAGGCGACTGGTCCAACGTGGACCAGTGGGCAGCAGTGGGCAGCATCACTCGGTGTTTAACTGTCCAGCGCGCGACGGGCAACGACTGTTGGTGCGGACAGGGACAGGTCCAGCGAGGTGAGCGTGCGATCGGGATGGGACCAGCTGAGCGAGGACAAGCCTGACGGCTCAACGGACCCGTCATCCAAAAATTCTTTTTCTCTTCAAAAAAATCTTTTTTCAAACTCCTTCCTCTAACCGGGGTTCGCGCGCGCAAGCAGAAAATGTCATATTTGTGCAATTTTGGCCCAGAAATTTGGGGTTTCTCCAGACTAAGTACTATTCATGCAAAATTGAGGCATCTGCATCAGAAATTGCAGACATTGTGCGCATTTGAATTGGGGATTTCGCCAAAATTATTGAAATTTTGCTCATCTGAGTGAAATTTCTCAACATTGGACCTATAAAATTTGGGGTTTTTATCGTATTGGTGAAATTCTGTTCAACTGAGTCAGATTGCCTGACATTGGTGCACATTTGGACCTGAAAAATTCGGGGCTTTTGCAAAATTTTGTGAAATTTTGCTAATTTTGCATGGTTTATGCTTTCTAAAACATGTATTAATGCAATTGGGACAGATTGGTCAATAAAATTTGGGGGTTTTATTGAAATTGCTCTATTTTGGCAAAATTGGCCTGTTCTATGCATAACAGAGAAAATGCAAATGTGTGGTTGATGTTTTGAGCACAAAATTTTGGGGATTTTGGCCATTCGTGTCAAATTTTATGCCCGTGGGTACATGTACAACAAAAATTGCAGCTAAAATTTGGGATTTCTCATGTAATGTGATGCATATGACCTTGGAACAGCTGTAATCAGTTGGATAATGCTGTAGCACGTGGTTTGGTGCTTCTGAAAATTTAATTACAGATCTGAAATCCATGCTTCTAATTGGTTATTTTCTGCCGGTTGGTACTTGTTTGTACCTTGGTCACTTAGGTGACAGTTTTGGGCCTGCATCTGCTTTTTTTTTTTTTTTGTCACATTTGGGCTGAAAATCATGGCTAGCACCAATGACAGTAGTAATCTGATGCACATAAAGAAGCTTTAAGGCGCACATAACTTTGCAGTTTGGCAAAAGCAATGCTACAATATCCTAATGCAAAAGAAGCAGGCAAAGCCGATCAAAACCAAAGGGGCAAAGCCCGCAGACATGAAACAAGACGATTGGGATGAGTTAAATGAGCTTGCACGCTCAACCATAGAGCTATCGATTTCTGATGCCTTGCTGTTCAACATTGAAGGTTTGGATTCTGCATATGCTGTATGGACTAGACTGGAAGAACTGTATGCACAGAAGAGTGTTGCAAGCAAAGTGTATTGGCTGAAACAGCTTATGGATTTGTGTATGAAAGAGGGTACAGCAATGTCTACTGACTTGAGTGAGTTTAACTCCATTTTCAGCCAGCTGGTTGCCTTGAAGTTCATGATTGATGAGGAATTTAAGGCTACTTTCTTGCTTTGCACTCTACCAGAGAGTTGGGATACATTCAGGACTGCTATGAGCAATTCTAATGTAATCCTTTTGTATGCTGATGTAGAGAGTACTTTACTTATGGAAGAAATGAATGCTCGCCACGCACTGGAGCCTCACGCGGTGCTTGTCTGGCGTTGTTCGTCAACCGGTCGTCACACCTGCTTGGTCTTGGCCGCCCATCGACTGGTCGTCACGCAATTGACACCGTCGCCTGTCGACTGACTCACACCGTCGCCTTCTGCAAACCAGCAGCCTGCTCGCCTAACCGTCCGCTGCCTGGTCCTGGTCGCTCCCTGCACGCAACCACTGTACCTGCCCGCCTGCTCTCCAACAACAATTGTCGCCTTGGTAGTCGCTTGCTCACCCAGCTCGCACCTGACGTCTCGAGAAGTGTGCACGCCTTGCATGCTCTGATACTAGTTTGTTATGCCAGAGAGCACGAAGATCAAGACACGCAGTGCTTTCTCACAGCAGAGAGAGAGAGAGAGTGCAGAGTAGAGAGGAGAGCGAGCACAATACTTGATGTTCGGTACAATGACAAATGTACCTCTTTAGGTTTTAGATAGATATATATATGAAAGTACAAATGTGCTAAGGGTGTGTTCACACCCGTGCACATATAAAAGGGTCACATCCCTTGTAGTATTTCTTTATCTTCTATTGCAAGTGGATGAGTACATTGAGTTTGGTCCAATCTCCTACACTTTTCAAAGCCTCCTGTCAAAAGTGACCAGCAAGGCTTGTAATCAGTTTGCTGCTTAATTCACCCAAGGACTGCTGACCTTCAATTGACCACTGAAGGGTCAACTCTAGCCTCAAATCTGATTGGGATGGGCTGATCTCTTGGATATGCTGAAATTACACAATTTCCAGCTTCTATGGGAAGAGCCAACTCTGCTTGTTTCGAGCACAAAGAGCGACTTAAGGAGATTGGTACTAGTATATCCAGCCTTACTAAGGCTTTTATAGCAGGTTCCAAAGAGGGCAACAAGAAGGGTAAAAAGGCAAGCACAAGAGGAAGAATAAGCAAGTTAAACATTCAGAGCCTTCCTCGGGCTCTCACACAGATACAAAGTAGCCTAAATGCCCACACTGTGGAAGGGCACTCATCCAGAGGAGAAGTATTGGAAGAAATACCCTCACCTTTGTCTAGGAGCGAAGGATGGAGCTAACACATCTAAACCCTCCTCTACTTCTACACCAGTAGTTACCAATGAGTTCATGTTCCTTCACATCCATAAGATGGAAGAGCCTTCTTTCGTAGCTCTCTCATCTTCTGTAAGGCTTTGGTTTCTAGATAGCAGTACTTTGAGTCAAATAACTCCTCAAGGAGATTTACTACACAATCTTCAACCGTTTGAGGAAATAGTCACTATTGGTAACATCGTTCGATGCATATTAGTGGTGTTGCCACTTTGCCACTATTGCCCGTCCATCCATTGAGCTCCGTTTCGAAAGCCCTACATGTTCCAAACTTAAGCTTCCCACTCCTCTCTGCTCATAGCCTTACTAGACTCGGTACTCAAGTTGTCTTCACTGAGCACGCGGTCTTTGTTGAGGATTCTTCCATAGGAGCCATTTTAGCGGCAAGTTGGTAGGAGAGAGGGCTATAAAGGCTCGATTCCCTTTCAATGTGCAAGGTCCTCCAAGGCAATCTTCTATAGTCACACTCATTCCTAGTTGTGCACTATCTATCCCATAGGTTCCATCCCATCCCCCACCATCTCCTTTGGTAGTTCCCTCATACCCTCCATTCCTTTCAGAGGGGGATGATATTGACGATGTGGATGTGGATTCCCTCACCCCTTGTGTTTAGGAGGGCAAAATCGTGAGGAGCTTCTTCATTGATGGGCATCTTCCACATAGGCACTTCTTCTACCACCCTTGGATCCATTTCCTCTTCTTTGGCCTTCAACCACATCTAGGACTTTAGAGGGGGTATTAGTAATCATGGGTGCTGATTATTTTCCAACTCAGTGCATTTCTTTTTCAGTGGGACTGGACTGCATTCACACTAGCCAAGATGGGGCAACCATCAATTGCTACGGCAATCAGCATTTTCCTCATTATTTTGTGCAGTCAGCCAGTATATTTATGGCCTTAGGAACAAATCCACCAAGTTTGGCTGATTTTGGCTATTAATAGAGCCAGCCTCCACACTTGGCAGATTAATCACAAGTTCATCCTCTCCAAGTTTCAGCACACTTTAACGTACAGGGACTCTTCTCTATCTTCCTGAGCTGCTTTCCGTCATCAGCCTAATTGGGTGCCCTCATTGACACCTTGGGCTGTATTTGGCTAACTTTCAATTGACCCATTGTCCAATGTCTAAAGTTATTGGAGATCATTATCCTCTGCCAAATTGAGCATCTGGTTTTATACTTTTTCCAAGCCTACAGCAATCCAAGAGTTTGGCTTCAATCCATACATCAGTATGAATGGGCTAAATCCAATAGCCCAACCCTTGCAATAAACCAATTAAAAAAGCCATTCGGATACTCTGCCACTTGGGATCAGGTATCTCCAATTGCTCAAGTAACCAGCCCTTTTAAGTCCCTACCTTATTTATGTGGCATTGGTAATGATTTCAAACATAGTTATTTATGTAGCATCACATTTTTGGCCACTAGAAAAATTTTGACCAATGCAATGGTTCATTAAATGTCTGGGTGCCCAGCACTAGAAACATTATCACATTCAAACAAAATCTCTTACTGAACATCTCAATTGCCCATACAGACTTTTACATTGCAAGACAATAGTCCACTCCTGATATATTACTGTTTCTGTCTTATCTCTTCAGCAATAGTCAATTCTAGATTCAACATTGTTTCTGTCTTATCTCTTCAACATGAGTCACTCAAGTTTCTAGAATTCCCAAGCTTGTATGAAAGTCACAACCTTGTTCCAAAATCATTCCAGATTTTGTGAAAATAGCAATCAAAAGGACACAATCATCAAAGAGAGACAGAAATATATCAAGATTTTAGCCATCGACAAGGCATTAACCTAACCAAGTTCAAAAATTTGCAGGACATCAAAGTGCCTGATTCAGGGCTTCTTGTTTGGACAGTTTGAATCAATTGGCCCACAGCCGAATATGGCCAAGGCACTAGGCCCAATTCGATAGAGGTCCATGTGTGTGCTATGGACACCCTTCTGGTCTTGCATTTTATCATTCATTGGCCAATGGCCCAATGGTGCTCATTATTACCTTTAACTCCTCTCACCCTCTCTTCTTACAAGTTTTTTCACAATAGCTAATATGTTCAGCATTCTCCATCTTCACTGACAAGATTCGTCCATCAGCTTTCTTTAAGAGAGCATTCTCGACAAGCTTATTTCACAATAGCTTCCAATAAAATTTTTCTGCGATTCAAAATAGCCTTGGCCCACATCAGCTCACTCAATGATGTGATTTTGTATGTCTTTAGACTGCAGGTAAATATCCTATTTGTTTGGATGATAAAGTAGCATGTTGAGTCACGTTCCCGATATCTTTTGGATTTTCAAAGCATCCTCATTGCATCTCCTCTTTTTCATTTCATAACTGTTTTCAGGACTTGTGCAGATGATTCACTTTTTCTAGACCAAATGCAGTGGAAAAGAGCATCAAGGTGCACAGGACTGTCAAACTTGGCCTTCATACCAAGGTGAGACTCTCACTTGACAATAATTTCATGAAACGAGGTTGACGATCCAAAGGATTGTGAAACCTGAGCCTGATCCAACGTAAGATTATATTATCGGCAACGCTTTGGCTCACTACAGCGAGACCAGCCTTCCGCCAAGCAACAACATAAGTTTCATTTTCAAGATTGGATAAAACAATGAAGAACGCTATACCGGAAAGTCAACAAGCACATCATTAAGATCAGCGCAAGACGAAATGTAATGGATTTTTTGGCAGTTTTTGCTTTCTTGCACTGATCATCAAACGTGAAGAACACACTCTGATCTTGATAAATTCAGGAGAAGAATACAGACAAAGAAGAGGAGGAACGTGATCAAGCATGGACCGTAGTGTATTGGCGGCATCATACCCTATGGTTGTAATGAAGCTCGTGGTAAAGGAATCGTCCGAGAACCGGAGAAGGAGGCAGCTCTTTCCAACACCTGCGATTAAATCATGTCAGAGAGGCGAACTTGCAAGAAATGCTTCGCACGAGATCGAGTGTGCAGAGTCGTACGCACCGCTGTCACCGATCAGAAGAAGCTTGATCAGGTAATCGTAGTCAGCGCGAGGCCGTGGCGCAACTGCAGCCATGGCGAGAAAGACAACCTCTCTTCTCCAAGTACAACGGAAGCTTTGTCCGGAGAGAGAGAGAGAGAGAGAGAGGGGGGGGGACGAAAAAAAACTAAAAGTTAGCCCAAAAAAATTAATCACATTTTGTTTCTTTCCCTTTTGCTTCGGTGATATCTAAATCTCGTAGCTAGGATGGGGTTCACCCGACACTCACTCGCAAGGCACCGGTATTAGGGCGCCTATCAATCCCTCGTCCATTTGTTAGTCTTGATCTTTAGAGAAGGGCCATAGTGTCAAAAATATCAAGAAGGGCCGTACGTAGTGATGACCCTTGTGTATTTGTTATCCTTGCTCTTCAAAGAAGGGCCATAGTGACAAGGAGATGAGCACAATATGAATGAGAAACAAAAAAGTCGATATGGAGAAATTAAAAAGTCGACAGGGACATTGAAAAACCAGAACACATGAGAACATTTCTAACTCCATAAATTCGAAGTCTATACTTACCTTCTTCTTCTTCATTTTTGGTCTTCCTTTTAGAGGACCATAGTGATGAGGAGGCCTGCGGCACATGAATGAGAAAAAGTCAATATTTCAAAATCTAGAATGATAAGAATGTTTCAAATTTTATAAATTTAAAATGTTTGTTATTTTTTCTTTGTTACTTCGGATGTTTGAAGATAATGTGAGAGTACAAAAGACTCTTATTGCCTACTCGGGGAGAGAGACAAAGAGAGCATTAGAGAACCAAAGAGGTGTGTGTGAGGTTGTCAAAACATAGAGGGGCATGAGAAAGAGAGAGAGGGTGTTCAATAGATTAATTTGAGAGAGAGAGGGATGTATTTGACAAACACATAGAAATCATATGTGAGAGAGATATTTTATGTGAGACTTTTTAAAGGAAAAATAAAAAGTGATTTGAGTTTATTATATTTTTAATATGTTGTAAAATAAAAAAAATTGGATTAAATACATTGCAAAAAGTTTAAATATCTCGTGCACGTTTATTTTAGATCTTGATTAAGTCTATCTATAGGTATTAATATTTATAACATATTTATATATATAATTTTTTAACTTATAATTATTTGAATAAAAGGCTCTTGTAAAAAGTATTATCACATTAACAAAGGTATACATCGATCTATTTGATGTTGACTTAATGGGATGCTAATATTGTGTATATCTCTTAAATTCCATTCCAATTATTTTGTTAAAAGGGATACAAATTAATCAAAGATTTAGATAGTATTTATTGACTAGCATTCCATGCAACGGACACTAGCTCACTTTGCGACACAACTTCACACGACCATGTAGAGCTACTTATGAAGTAGCCATGCGACCTTCGCTTTCCTTACTTCATCATAAGCGATGTGAGGTTGCATTTCTCTCTCTCTCTCTCTCTCTCTCTCTCTCTCTCTCTCTCTCTCTCTCTCTCTCTCTCTCTCTCTCTCTCTCTCTCTCTCTCTCTCTCTCTCTCTCTCTCTCTCTCTCTCCACACACAAATACATATGCATACATATATAAGATAATTATATTAATTATTGAGGAAGTGTAAGAGTCACTTGCAAACTAAAAGGATGGTAGGGCAATGCATATGGCATGACACTAAATCCTCTCGGAGCAATGGCAAACTAAAAGGATGGCAAAGCAATGGAGGAAAGTGTCATATGCCATGAGACCAAATCCTCTCAGGGAAAAGCCCTACATGATGCACAATATTAAGCTACCGAGGAACAAGGCCTTTCATTCGAGCCATATGACTTTGAACACTTGAATGGGAGTTTAAAAAAAAAGCATTTTGGGTCAATTGGTTATATAAGCCAATAATCCTAGTAGTGCTAACAGTGGAATGCTATCTTCAACTACACAAGATATGAAAATTTTGGCTTGTCATAGGGATGCAAAATAGGTGCCACCACCCATCACTAAATATCTAATAAAAGATACCAAATCTTCATTACTATCAGACAAGAGGCAAACTTGTTAGCGCAAAGGAAGCACGAGCCATTAGAGATATTTTGTTAAGAGAGGTTTGAAGCAAGGGACAAGCAACCAATCAACATTCACCAAAGAAAAACTTTACATTTAAATGGAGTTTTATTGATCCATCCCTTCATTATAGTCAATTTCCACTATGACTTGCTTTTATGAATGCCCCAAATGAAATTGCCCTTAGCTACCAAGACAAGTGATGATCCTTAATAAACAAACAATAAATATGATTACCTTGGGCACACTCCAAAAACACAACTGCTGTCAAGATTGTGGGAGAGAAGGAAGGAGTCTCACTTGTAGCTTTATTGCTTGCACAATGGGGGAATACACACAAAGGTGGAGGCTGAAAACAGTTTTTCTCTTCTTAGTTGTGTAAGCCAAAAAGAAGTCAAGTACAAAGAAATAGAAGAACCCTATATATGGGTCTCAAACCAAACTCAACTAACTAAGGTGGCATACTAACTGAGCCACGAACTAGAGTAGATAAGGATAGCTGTCATCTAGCTATTATTCATGGGCGGTGTACCAATCGCATCTACAACTGACAAGTCGATGACATAAATGCACAATGGTCACCCTGGCATATCACGAGTGGAGCTCGATATCTCAACACTACCCCTCGAGCTCAATCCCAATTCCTGCACACCAAGCAGGTCTCTGAACTTGCGCAGCTTCTTTGCGCCCAATGCCATCGTGAATATGTCAGCTACCTGATCCTCTGTGCTGACATAAACTAGATCAATAAGACCTAGTAAAACCCTCTCCCGCGCATAGTGATAATGCACCTCAATGTGCTTTGTTCTAGCATGATAGACTGGGGTATTTGCCAAGTGTATACTACTCATGTTGTCACAATAAATGACAACTGGCCCATCTGTAGGCTGATGCATATCATAAAGTAGCTTATGCAACCAAGCTACCTCACATGGAGCCATTGCTGCGCCCCTGTACTCAGCCTCTGTGCTCGACAAGGCAACTGTAGGCTGTTTCTTGCTGCTCCAAGTGACTGCAACACTCCCAAAAGAGAACACATATCCACTGGTAGATCGTCTATCAGAAATACTACCAGCCCAATCAGCATCAGTGTATCCATGCAGCTGTATCTGAACCCCAGTCTCATAAAATAGTCCATACTGCAATGTGGACTTCACATACCTGAGTATGCGTCTAGCCGCATCCAAATGCGGTTTCCTTGGAGCCTGCATAAATTGACTTACCAGTCCAACAACATAGCTCAAATCTGGCCTGGTAATAGTCATATAAATCAAGCTTCTTACTATGCGTCTGTACATAGTAGGGTCTTCCAGAAGCTCACCTGCATCTGCGCTCAGCTTCACATTCTGCTCCAAAGGAACTGAAATAGGCTTACAGCCTGTCATCCCATATTTGGACAGCATGTCCAATCCATACTGCCTCTGCAAGAGCTGTATCCCACTTGGTGATCTAATCACCTCAATGCCCAAGAAATAATGCAGCTCTCCCAAATCCTTCATCTCAAACTTTTGCTTCAATAGCATTTTCACATGAAGGATATCTTTATCACTGTCACCTGTCATAATCAAATCATCAACATAAATGACAAGTAGCATAATACCTTTCTCTGTTTTTCTCACATAAAGTGAGAAATCTGCCTTGGAAATCTGAAAGCCAATAGTGACAAGATACTGTCCTATCTTGTCAGACCATGCTCTAGGTGCTTGCTTCAAGCCATACAAGGCTTTCTTCAACCTACAAACAAACTCAGGATGAACAGCATGCACATAACCTGGTGGCTGCTCCATATAGACCTCTTCTTGCAAGTCACCATGCAAGAAGGCATTCTTTACATCCATCTAATGTAAAGACCATTCCTTTGATGTAGCCATAGCAATGACTGCTCTTACGGTTGCCATCCTTGCAACCGGACTGAATGTTTCTTCATAGTCAATGCCATATGTTTGTGCATACCCCTTGACTACTAATCTTGCCTTGTATATGTTCACAGAACCATCTGCATTGTGCTTCACCTTATAAACCCACTTACAGCCAATTGCATTTTTACCTTTAGGCAAAGGTACCAATTCCCATGTAGCATTTGCTTCCAAGGCATCCATTTCTTCATCCATGGCTTTCTCCCATTTTTCTTTTTCCATAGCTTGCTCAAAAGAAGTGGGTTCTGGTTCCTGTATCACTTTGACCATATATGCATAGTGAATGGCTATAAATCCATCATATTTCAGCCTGTCCACATGATACCTAGCTCTGGTAGACCTATGCAAAGTAGATTCACTCCCAGGTGCTCTCAAAACATCCCTAGTCTTCCTTACTCCAGGTGTAACAATAGAAGGAATACCCAACTCATCATCAATGCTCTGTTCTGAGCCACTGGATTCACCATCCACAAAAGAGTGACTTGCATTCACATCAAACATGGACTGATCTACCTTCTCTTTTCCTTTTCGTGAAACCTGCATACCACTATCTGCATTGTTTTGAGGAGATTCTCCTGATCTCAATCTGCCTGTCCATGGCGAAGAATATGAACCACTGCTAGAGGATACTCCAGGTCCACTAATATTTTGTGACTGCTGCTGTGAATTCTGTGCAGCATTACCATTTTGTGCATCTACATCATCAATCACATTTACTGGTTTATACCAGCTACTCATCTCATCAAAAACAACATCTCTGCTCACTGTAAACTTACGAGTAGAAGGGTTATAGCATCTATACCCTTTCTGCTGCAGAGAGTAACCAATAAAGATGCACTTCTCAGCTTTTGGATCCAACTTGGATCTCAACTCATCTGGCACATGAACATAGGCAATGCAACCAAAAATTTTTAAATGAGAAATATGTGGTTTCCTACCAGTATACCTCTCCTCTGGAGTCATCCCATGTATTGCTGCAGTGGGAGTCCTGTTCATTATATAGACTGTTGTAGCAACTGCCTCAGCCCAATAAAAATCTGGCAGGTCTTTTTCATTGAGCATGGCACGAGATACCTCTCCAATATGCCTGTTTTTCCTTTCTGCAATTCCATTTTGTTGTGGGGTATGACTGCATGAATATTGCTGCTTTATGCCATGCTCCCACAGGAACCTTGCAAACTCATTTGAGAGGTACTCTCCCCCTCCATCTGACCTTAGGCATTTTATTTGCAGGCCTGTTTCTTTTTCAACCATAGCTTTAAGAGTTTTGAAATGCCCAAAAACTTCACTTTTCTTTTTCATAAAATACACCCAAACTTTTCTGCTATAGTCATCAATAAAAGTGACAAAATAATGACAGCCTCCAAGAGATGCAGCTTTAGTAGTCCACACATCAGAGTGGATTAATTCCAATGGCTTCTCACTCTCTTAAACATGTCTAGGAAATGGTTTCCTTGCCTGTTTTCCAAATTAACAGGCTTCACATACCTTATGCATTTCTGCAACCTTGAATTTAGGCAATCCTACAACAATATTTTGGGCCTGCATTGATTTAAGTCGCTGTACATTAACATGACCAATGCGTTTATACCAGATATCAATATCTGCAACTACACCGGTCCCATGTGCAAACATTGCTACACTCAATTCAGACATGTCTGCATCCAACGTAAACATTCTGCCCTTCTTCTTTCCTTTTGCTATCAAGCGACCTTTATTTTTCATATACTCAACAAAGCATCCATGAGGATTAAATCTGACCTGCAAGCCCTGCTCAACCATTTGACCAACAGAAACCAGATTCTTGGTGATATTTTGGACATGAAATACATCGGACAGGTATTTCTTTTTCCCATCCTGCATAGACAAAGGAATTTTTCCAATCTGCACAATAGGATGTGCAATATCATCACCAGTCTCCACAAATCCTGGTTTTTCCATTTTCCTTGCATCCTCCATCCATTCTGCATGACCTGTCATGTGGTTTGATGCACCTGAGTCAATATACCATACATCGTTGCTTTCTTGTGCACTTATCACAGAATTATTCATGTGCTGCACCATAAACAAATGCTCATTTCTGTCATCACCCTGTCTACTAGAAGATGCATAATTCCCTTGTTGCAGTTTTCCATTCATGATGTCATTCTGCTTTTTATAGCAGTCTTTAGCCATATGACCCATTTTACCACAGTAGTAGCATTCAACATTACTGTTTGCATTTTGGCCTCTTTGCCATCCACCACGATCTCTTTGGCTCCCCCTACCTCTAGAGTTACCACGTCCTCCTCCATAGGATTGGTTTTCTTGAGTTTGCTGCATATTCTGATTTCTACCACGGCCTCCAAATCGCCCTCCAAATCGCCCTCCTCTACCTCTGCCTCTACCTCTTCCAGCATTTGAGTAGAAGACAGTTTCTTTTGAAGTTCCTCCTAAAGAAGATGCACCACCATTTCTCTGCTCCTCAGAAATTAGAAGAGCAATCAACTCCTCAAAATCATGAAATCTTTCACGGACGGAAATGGATGTTCGGAACTGTGCATAATCCTTTCCTAGACCATTCAAGGTCACAGAAACTAAATCATCATCTTCCACTGGCGACCCAATGGAAGCAAGTGCATCTGCAATCTTCTTCACCTTCATGTGGTAGTCATTGATGCTCATACTTTCTCTTTGCACATTATGCAACTCTTGCTTGAGCTGCATTTTCCTGGCTTGAGTATTTGTGCTATACATTTTTGACAAAGTATCCCATGCCTCCTTTGGCGTACTTGCATCCTGAATATGCACAATCATAGAGTCTGAAATACTGATAGATAGCCAGTACATAACTTTCCTGGCTCTCTCATGCCATGCTTTGAATGCCTGCATTTGTTGTTGATTGGGAACATAAGGAATAACTGGTTTTTCGTCATTTCCTGCAACAAATTCCCAATATCCTTTTCCCATAAGGAAATTCGTCATTCTAAACTTCCATGCTTGGAAGTTGTTCTTGTCAAGCTTTTCAGTGACAATCTGTGAAAGAGAATCAGATGCCATTATAAAACACTGCAAAAAATTCTGTCACTGCAAAAAACACAGCTTCACCCTCACAAGGGCAAATCTGCAAAACTGGCGAAAGTGGTATTTGACCACACAGTCACTTCCTAGTGACGATTTTGCATAAACAGGAACCAAGGATGATTTTGTAACTCCCAATGTCTCTGCACACAAGCATACGATGCAATTTCTGTGGTAACTTTTCACTGACCTGTAGAATAGTGGTCGCACAGCATAAAACAGGGCCTTTTCTTGAGTGCATGCAGAAAACTTCCGCCTCCAAAACAGGCCCCGAAATGGCCTCAAATAAAAAAAACAGGGTCGCCAAGGGCTAAAGCCCTGTCCCGCATCATATACTACCCTCTTGCTTCACCGCGAAGGTCGTCTCAACCTGAGACAATGAACTCTTGCAATTTCCGGATGTGCTACCTGCAGAGATCTACTCCCAAAACAGAAAATGAAAGCAACACTGCTCCTCTTACCAGAACACCGCAAGCTTGGCTTGCTTTCTTGAGCTCCTTACCACGAACAAGGCTCTGATACCATGTCAAGATTGTGGGAGAGAAGGAAGGAGTCTCACTTGTAGCTTTCTTGCTTGCACAATGGGGGAATACACACAAAGGTGGAGGCTGAAAACAGTTTTTCTCTTCTTAGTTGTGTAAGCCAAAAAGAAGTCAAGTACAAAGAAATAGAAGAACCCTATATATGGGTCTCAAACCAAACTCAACTAACTAAGGTGGCATACTAACTGAGCCACGAACTAGAGTAGATAAGGATAGCTATCATGTAGCTATTATTCATGGGCGGTGTACCAACCGCATCTACAACTGACAAGTCGGTGACATAAATGCACAACGGTCACCCTGGCATATCACGAGTGGAGCTCGATATCTCAACAACTGCCCCATAAGCCTCTAATCCTACTAGAGATTGTCTAAATAGAGTCTAGGAAAGGGCTACAATCACATAAAGATGAGGAAAGCATGCTCCATAAGTCATGCTATACTCAAGGGATACAAAAAATCTATTGACTCTACGAGGACACTACTAGAAGGACATCAATACACGCCATGCCCCAACAAAGTTGCATCGACAAAAGAAATTAATCCAAGCTCTCCCATTCAATTAAACCTAGGTCTAATGTTGTGTCTTCCTTCCCATGAAACTATCTTAGAAACTATGAGCAATTCAGCCTACATAGAATTGGCATGCAATCAACTGTTTAGTATTTTGTCTTCCTTTACATGAAACTATCTTAGAAACCATGAGCAATTCAACCTACATAGAATTGGCATGTAATCAATCCTCACCTAGGTGCCAACTCGATTTTTGAAGCATGATGTTCCATGAATAGAACAAATGAGACAAGATTGAAGATTCTATACTAACAACTTGATCGACATTGAGGATATGCCACCAAGAACCCCATATATAGCATTCCCATGTACAATACCCCTATCTTCAAGGAAAAAGCAAGCTATGGAGACCCAAGGCTTATAACCAGATTATAGGGCTTGAAACAAGGACTATCTGAGTGCCACGATGTGAGTTTCCATATCGAAAATGGCTCCATCTCCCATTCTTTTGGGTGTACAAATATGGCCCCATGAAACCCAAGAAATTCCATGCATAAAATCCTTTAAAGCAAATGGCTCAAGTAATATTCCTCAAGCTAGTCCTGGATGAAGGTAATAGTGGCAAATAATATGAAACCATAGGCATCATAATTGTCTATGCTACTTAAGGCACACATTGAAAGGCCATGCTTGCAATTTCCAATAAGTAAATTCACCTTCCACAATGGTAGAAATGCATCCCATTTCTTGGGCAAAACATTCACCTCCAAAGGATAACCCATGTGCCTTTCAAGCCTTCCTTTGGGTATCACCTCACCTTGTCACCCCAAGGCCTGCAATTTATGTCCCATGCAGTTGATATGAGATGATTTGGAGCTGTTAACATGCAGCTCAGAAGCTTGGCCAAACAAATCCTAAATGTCTAATACTTTACAGAGGTTATCCCAATTAGCCGATCAAGTGTTCAAAGTGTTTGCAACCTACCAATAAATTATAAAAAATGATCGTGATGTGACTCCTACACATTAACTTCAAATACAATAGCTCATAGGAGAAGTGAAGCAATTGAATGAAATCATAACTCAAACAAATAGTTAGATTATCACAATGCAGGATGCTACTCATGACATTGGCATCTTGTACGAGGAGGCAACACAATAATTGGACAACCTTAGAAAGATCAACATCAAGCTAATATAGGAGCACAAATGAAAGAAAAAGCCAATTAATGAGATAATTGTGAACATTGGATAGTGGATACATCAAGTATTTGTGAACATTGGATAGTGGATACATCAAGTATGCAAGATGAAAACCTAGGTGAGGATGAGCTTTAAAATGCATGTATGGAATCTCCAATGGTGAAAATGCAAAATATATGTGCCTATATTCCTTGATAGAGAGGATGGAAGGAAAGGACAGGAAGAAGAATTTGCAAAGGGTAACAAGTACTGTACTGACACGTGATACAAAAGATCCCAATAGATCAGATTCTCATTTGTTCATTGTATGATTTTGTTAAAATTATAGAGAAAATATTTGTTTGCTAGTAGGATGCAATTGAAAAAAGAAGCCATTGCAATGTGTAAGAATGTGGAGCGAGTGCTATCAACATTTGTTCATTATATGCTTTTGTTTAGCTACATAAGCATCAAGTAACAATTGAAAAGGACGAGAACGGATGAGGAAAATGTGGTAACTTGCTAAAAAATCCTTGCTTTAGAGGAGCAAAGGCTTGCTTAAAAAGCCTTGCTTTAGAGGAGCAAAGGCTAGGAAGTTTCTTTCAGCACCTATCAATGAGGAAGGGAATGTCATAGTTCATAGGCCACAAGACTATGATGGATGGAAAAAGTTGTATGTTGTAGTTCCTAATCGAAATAATGGAAGAAAAACAATGTTGGAAAGAGCTAAGGTTTGGATTAATCTAAATAAATTGGCTCCTTTACTTTGAAAGATGGTGTTTGACAATGGAGAAAATGATGCTATATATAGCTTCTATGAAAACATGGTGCAAGCATGGGATAAAAGTTCTATCACACATTGTATGGTGTGTGCTAAGTGAAGATTTTAGAAGTGTGTGCATTGTATAAATTAGTATGCATATTTTTATTCATGTATGTTATATGCTTTTGTGGCATATTCTTGAGGTGGACGGGCCATACTTTACAAAAAAGGGAAGCATCAAAGTTTGGTTTACACAAGGGATGAAAAATTCACATTAGATAGCACGTGTTGCATACTAAAGAAAAACCAATCATAAGGGAGGAGTGAATGGTAACAATCCAATAATCTAATTGTTATTTTGCTAGTACAGGATCATAATAGTATATGAAGCTCAACTCTTGTAGAAGAAAGCAAATGAAAGTACTGATGAATCGGCTACAGACATGATTAAATCATGTCATGTCACTAAAAGAGTGTGCTATAATGCCTCAAATGCAGAAGAAAACCATGTTAAATGGTGAGAAACAAGGCTTCAAGAAGGTAGCAAATGGGTTTGAAAAGAGCTAAGATAATAAGACAAAGAATGCATTTTGTATGAATGTAATTCAATGTTTAAGAGAGAAAGAGAGAGTGTGTATCTATGTGAATGAGTCTTAAAGTTTAAGCACCCTATATTAGGGTTTTACTCTATCTTATTCATTGAGTTTTTAGATCTCTTACTACATAGAAAAGATGGCTAGATGGCCACAAGGAAGCTTCGTCTTCGATCCCCATATTGTGTTCAGCTCAATGGAACATCTATTGTCTTAAATGCAATCTTGGACAATGACACTTCATAACTTGCCATGGACCATCCCCTTCCCAACCTAACCCAACTTCTTTAAGTCACTCTAAAAGGTGCCCTTCTCAGCATCCCCACAAGAAATGCAAGTGGAGGCTAAGTACAATGGCCTTAAGAGAAACAATGACATATTATCACTCTTTTAATCTCATCATTCCAAAGGCTAGAGTATTGAGACTTGTTTGTGAGATTGTGCAAGACTTATATTGAACATAAAGCAAGATTGGTTTTTGGCACAAGGTTAGGATAGATGCAATCACTTCACAAAAGAATGACTTCATACTCTGCAGTGGGCTACTTACAAAGGAATTTTTAGTAGACAATTATTGATACTCAACATTGTGCAATACATGCAAAGCACATGATTGTAATCCCCTGAGAACTTCCAACTTGTAAGAAATCTTTATGAAGGATGTGTTTATTCTAATGGAATGAATTCTATTTGTAATGTTATCTTTTTTGAAATCGTGTTCTACGTGTGCACTAAACACGTGATAATGTCCCATTGCAAAATTATTGTACACTAAAAGGATATAGGTGCACAGCGATGAGTGGTTGCGATGCATATTAGTGGTGTTGCTATTTGCATTGTAAATGTGATGCAAATAGCGACGCAATTAGTGATGGTACTCAGAGAAAAAAAAAGTGGGCGAAACCCAAGCGCAGCATTTTGCTGCAAAGAGCGAAAGAGATCGTGCCTTTGGGAGGGAGAGAGAGAGGAAGAGAGAGAATGAGAGTTTCTCATCACCACCATCGCCATTTGCAAAAGAGAGGGGCCATCGTGAAAAAGAGATGAAGATTTCATCCTCGGGCATTTGTGGTGAGTACATTGCTCCCTCTTGGTTTGTTCTTGTTCTTTCTTCTTTTCTTTTGTTTATTTTTGTTGAGAATGAGGTGCATTGAGGGATAAAGAGAGGAAATGAGAGAGGGAGAAGAAGAAAATAAGAGAGAGAGAGAGAGAGAGAGAGAGAGAGAGAGAGAGAGAGAGAGAGAGAGAGAGAGAGAGAGAGTAAACATGAAAGATAACAAAGAAAGAGAGAGAGAGAGAGAGAAAGGGAGGGAGAGAGGAGAATGAGTGAGAAAACACAAGGGGGTGGAGAGAAACAAAGAGAGGGTTTGTTGGGAAGAGGAGATGAACAAACCATCCTCCTCTTGGTTTATTCTTGTTCTTTCTTTTGTTTTTTTTTGTTGAGAATGAGATGCATTGAGGGATAAAGAGAGAAAATGAGAGAGGGAGAAGAAGAAAGAAAAAGGAAGAGAGAATGAACATGAAAGATAACAAAGAAAGAGAGAAAGAGAGAGAAAGGGATGGAGAGAGAGAGGAGAATGAGTGAGAAAACACGAGGGGGTGGAGAGAAACAAAAAGAGGGTTTGTCATGAAGAGAGAGAATAAAGGGATGGAGGGAGAGAGGAGAATGAGTGAGAAAACATGAGGGGGTGGAGAGAAACAAAAAGAGGCTTTGTCGTGAAGAGAGATAATAAACATGAAAGATAACCAAGAAATGGGAAAATAGAGAGAGAGAGAGAGAGAGAGAGAGAGAGAGAGAGAAAGAGAGAGAGAGAGAGAGGAGAATGAGTGAAAAAACATGAGGGGATGGAGAGAAACAAAGAGAGGCACAATAAAGAGAGAGAGAGAGAGAGAGAGAGAGAGAGAGAGAGAGAGGGTGGAGAGAACATAGAATGAAGAGCACAAAGAAAGGTGCAAAGAAAGGGGGAGAAAACCAAGACTTTAGTTAATGTTAATTTTGTTGAGTTACAAGAGAAGAAATCCATTCTCAAACAAATTAAGAAAGAAAAAGAGAATGAGAACAAAAACCAATTGTTTGTTGTAACGTAGAAAAAATGGAAAATAATTATGGTTGTGATGTTCAAGATCATGAAGCGTATTTTAATCAGTGTGTCTCGTGTCCTTACTCTCAATGCAAGCTGGCAATCAGACGAAAGCGTTGCTTGTCTATAGAACACGTACAACGCTTCAACAAGTTTCAATCAGAGATCATTGATAAGACAATCTCATGCTTTAACAAACGATAAGAAAAATGTGCATCAATCATGCCTTATATTCACAAACTAATTGAATATCATACACAAAAACATTAGACATGGTTGTAAAATTTATACAGGGAGGTGACATCTCATCCCAAGGAGGAATGCACCTATTGTTGCCAATTAAAAGAGTTTGTGGGCGTGCGATGGATAGAGTGCCTGAGCCAATCCACCACTTAGAAGGCACGACCCAATCTATATAGTTAATACCAGAGAAGACAAGTAGCCTTTCAGATTTTTCTACAATCTTGGAGCTTGAGATGGAGACAATGATCGATGCATTGATACCCATGGATGTTGAGACATCTGATCCGCTAAGAGAGGAAGCATCCATACCATTATATGATGGGTGTCGAGTATCTCGCATGAAGATGATGCTTGTACTCCTAAGTGTGCAAGCAAAATACGGTGGAGTGATGCGAGCATGACTGAGTTGTTCAGGTACCTTCTACATACGCTTCATTGATTTCTTTTCGATACTATTATAAAAAAATGATTGTGCTTTTTCAAGGTATTTTATGATTTCTTTTCAGGTTGGTAAAGTATCATATATTACCACTTGGAAATACCATGCCCGAGTCTCGTGATGATGTGCAACATGTTTTACGAAAGCTTGTTGGCATTGACTACCATAGCATCCATGCATGTGTCAATGATTACGTGCTATTTCGAGGAGAGTACGAGACTATGGAGATATATCCAAAGTGTGCTGCTCACAGGTATTGATAGGACTTGCAAGGCCAAACCATCCCTTAGAAAGTTCTTATATACTTTTCACTTATCCCCCATATACATCACATGTTTCGTATGTCGGGCATGGCGAGCTTGACAACGTGACATGCACAGAATAGATCCAAGATGGAGTTCAACTAATATTAATGGATTCACACGCATGGAGCCACATTGACTCTACCTTTCCAGGCTTTGCACGAGAGCCAAGGAATCTTCGGCTCAGTCTTGCTACGGATGGTGTGAATCCATGCGGTCTCCGCTCAACTTCTTACAGTGTGTGGCTTGTAGTCCTTGTTAACTACAACATCTCGCCATGGCTTTCTACGAAAAAAGGACACCTAATCTTTAGCTTGCTTATTCTTGGCTGCTACAAAGTCAAGAATATGGACATCTATCTCCATTCATTAGTCGATGAGCTTAAGATTTTGTGGGAGAGGAGGGGGTTGCCATGGAAGATATGAGCAAGTGCAATGGTCGACAGTCCACCAATATACGAGCCATTCTCATGTGGACCATGTATGACTTTTTGGGATTCGGGGAGTGCACAGGTAAGTAGGCTTCCATTCTTGTTGGTCATATCTATCATAGCTTGTTCAAGTTTGTGATCACTAAATAGAGGTATTGGGACATGTATGGTTACCTTATGTTGTCATGCATGTCCATTGTGTAGGCCCTCTCGAAGGTCACGAACCATGAAAAAGATGGTATATCAAGGATATGCCTCTTTCTTGCCGGAGGATCATGAACTGAGGGAGGTTTTCTTAGACGACCTTCGGTACTAATGAATGCCCAAAGCTAATACGAGTTGAAAAAGGTCCACACGGAGTTGCATCCAAACGGAATGCGACAGTTCTTGGTTTTCTATGAGTTGCCTTATTGGACCCACTTATAGATCAACCACTTGTTGGATCCCATGCATATTTTCAAGAATGTGGGCAGCTTACTATGGGACCACATCATAGGAAAAAGAGACACTGTAGGGGCATGAATGGATTTGAAGGAGATAGGTAAGATGGATGCGCTTTGGCCATAGTCTTGGCCATAGTCAAGTGCTGATGGTTGCTTGCAACTACCTCTCGTTCCTTGGGTTTTTTCCACTAAAGAAGAGCACATATTGTGAAGCAAATTATCAGGTCTATCCACGCTCTGATGGGTATGATGTGATCTCTCATATCCACTTTTTCTAAAGATGACCAACTATCAGGGCTAAAATCCCATGATTCGCATAAGATATGTCAGGTTTGTACTACGAATGGATTGTAAGTGGCTCGCATATTTTGCTATTTGGAGTCTAGTCAGTGTTCGTAATGCTTCTTCATTTGTGGTAATTTATACTACCGATCACAATCACAAGATGCCTTACTCCAGAAATACGTAGGGCGATTTACAAGTTATCAAATTTAGTGCAATGGATCTCACAGAAGGAGATCAAGACATCCTCTATTGAATCTGCAAGGCGGCGAGTAGTGGAGATGGTCTGTCTCTTTGAGAAGTACCTTCCCACCAACATGCTCATGATACAAACCCACCTCCTGGTGCATCTTGTAGATGAAATGGAGATTGTGGGACCTGTCCATATGCGATGGATGTTCTTCTTGGAGTGCTTCATGAAAACCATGAAAGGCTTTGTGTGACAACGAGCTCAGCTAGAAGAAGGTAGCATGGCTGAAGGTTGGTTGGTGTATGAGGCGTTAGTGCATATTTCACAGTGGCTATCAACGGTGGATTTAGACAATAGTATGCTATGGTCACTAAAGGATGATGATAGACTGATTGGAGATGTGGTGGTTGGAAATGGGGTAGAAAAAAGGATGGATGTTGCAATTGAGGAGAAAGTGAATCATTTTTGTATGTTGTACCATGCATCCATGGAGATGTGGCTCACTAGGTACAAGCAAGCCAGGAAAGATCAAGAAGAAGCGCAATCGGAATTTCGACGCAGTACGCACCATCGACCGATTCAATATCTCAAGGGCATGGAGGAGATGCCGCGGCTTATGTATATGCAATGGTTACATGGAGCTTTGATCGCAGCCTCTCGCGAAGGGGTGGAGGTCTCTACTGAGGAGGGAATTCTCAAGGGGATGTAGTCCAAAGATGACCACATGTTTTATAAGCTGTCGTATCTAGATTTTATATGTGACAACTAATCTAACTATTTCAATGTACAATACAAAATATACAATGTGGCGTGGTCACGCGGGCCCGAGTGCAATGACAAAATGTGCTCCATAACAGATTGTGGTGTCATGGCAAAGTTCGAGCAAGAGAGCCGACGGCGAGCCACGGATCCAAACACTGTTATAGATGAGATTGAGTATTTTGGGAACTTGCAAAGTGTTATCACAGTGGATTATCATAGCTTCTCCATGATCATATTCGATGTGCAATGGTTCAAAGTGGTACTAGAAGGAGCTGGAGCAACCATTCGATGAGGTCCATCTGGATTTCTTGAAATAGATTCTGAAAAAAGATGGACATTGCGTGATACGTTTATCTTGACGGCCCATTGTGAACAAGTACATGAACTGTTTTTTTAAATTTTATTATGACATGGTATGTGTCACAAATATTGAATCTCTCCGTATGTGATTTTGAATAGGTAATTTTCTATCCAAGCCCTTCACAACCTCGATGGTGATATGTTGTGTCTTCAGCTCCCTGAAGTACGAGAGTGTATGATGAAAGCAATGTTCCCATTGTAGATGTGGACAATATGTAGATGGAGGGGTCGATATTGTAAGGGGTGGATATCAAAGATGGCTTGGTTGGAGCGTGTAGAGGAGGTAGAATCGAGTAACGATGACAGAAAGACAGGGGGCCAGGAATTCTTTGAGAACGAGGTGGACTCATCCTTTTATGGTAACTTGTCTATCAACCTTCTAGTGTATGCGGAGTTATGCCAAGAGATTGACATGGGATCATAGACTACGTCATGCTTGCAACATCCACCTACACAATTCGTTGATGAATTACTTATCATTTTTAAAAGAGTTTTATTACCGTGCTTTGCTTGAATCTTTATATTGATTATGCTAACATCACTTTTTGTCTATGCAAGTGACCTTTTTGTTTTGAAATGCATAGCTAAGATTTTATGTTTAACATACATAGATATCAGAAGTAGTAATATGTACGAATATGAGTTATATTATAGCCTGTATATGATTATAGGTGTATGTACCACATGTTTACATAAGTAAATCTAATTACGTCAATGTATACAAATGCATCATTCATGTACCACACATTATCATCACACTTATACAAACCACACATTTATTTAATAAATTTATATTTATTCAAACAAAACAAAATGGCTTATATTTGTCAAGAAAAATACATGTGATAGCTGATAGCAAATACTAATACAAAGAGCCAATATCCAATATAAGGACTCTCATTCATTCCTTGGCTTTTTCAATGGTAGTGGAGAAGAGAGGCCAACTTCGGATGAAAATAGAAGTTTGTTCTTTGCTACAAAAATGACATGCTTCCCCTTCAGCTCTTCCTCCATGAGAAGTGGCTCTAACACTTTTGTAAGGCTATTTAATGTAGTGAGTACATACATTACTCCACCAGTTGCTTGATCAAACAAGTAAAGAAGCTTTGATTGGCACCACCTTCTCCAAGCTAGATACTATATGTATTGCTAAAAAAGATCCACACTTGGTCAAGGACCAAATTTTCATGATTATTTTTTCCTCTCATCGTGAGTACTTCTTGTGGAAGGCCACTACATTAGCAATAAGGTTGCTAATATACTCCTTCAAAGCTCGATCCTTCTATCTAGATACATGCCGAAATCCTCCTTGCCTCGATGCAAACTCATCTATATACAATATATCTTGAATGACATGGTTAAATAAAAAACATGATTAGTAACTGACCTAGAGTTATCGAAATGTGAGAAAACTTAATTTAGGATGCATGGAGTCTCCAAGAGTCCACTAGCTCTTGGGTAGCTACCATGTCCAAAGTCTAGCATTTGGAGCCATTTCTTGGTATCATTTTGACCCAATATTTGATTACTAGATTCTTGGGGATCCAATGCACGCTATAGTTAGCTTTTTTTACATGAGAATATATGGTAGTTAGAAATCACACATTTTTTAGCTCATCATATATCTTCAATTTTCTCATGTGCAAGGTAATATTGCTTAGCCATGGTAGTTTGCTCCTATGCTACTATCATATCAATGATTGTATCTCAGCTTATGCCATCATATCTTCCTATCTCTCTACCATCATCGTATGCAATCCATATAATCATAATCAATTAGTTCTTCCATCAAATCCCTAACTAACACAAAGAATAACTCTTCTTCTTTTATTTCCAAGTATTGCAACACATCCTATAGAAGAAGCAAGTATTGTGAGCTATCTATTTCAATGTTGTCAAGGAGGCAAGGTTGTATTTTTTGACTTGTGGCTTTTCTGAAGAGGATGGCACCATGAAAGCAAACCCTTTCTCTGACCGCTGCTTGATGTGTTGAGATGTTGAGTTTTACACAAGCTAGCATCCACTACGTACCTTGGTAATATGGTAGGATATTATTCACTGGTGTGTTAGGTGACCAACATGAGGATACACTAGTGATTCTATAGCTGGACTATACCCACATAGTCCATCCTTGGCTATGACACATTCATAGTGCCATGTTTTCTTTTATTAGCGGTTTTACACTTAGTGACCACATGTACATATGTTGTGGTACTTTCATATTAGTCTTTTATCATGTTATAAACTTAGTTTTTTGTGTAGAAGAAGAAGAAGAAGAAGATTTCAACCATATCTCTCTTTGTTCTTAAGTCTCCATTGCTTTTGTGTATGTGCTCTTGGGTCCTCCACATCTCTCCCCTCGTCTGTTTACATGGTATCGTAGCCATCCCACAGCTATATGAAGCTCAATTGAAGGTTGAGGTGAAGGCATTGGAGCAAGAATGATGGGACCTAAAATGGGCCGACACTGGCAATGGCACTAGCCGGACCTCATGCACACAACAAACAACCCCACTACATGACCTCGCAGGCCATGAGCATCTATGACCCACTCTACACTAGATGCTAATGTCGATTTTGCGTTTGTATTAGGTCATAGTCCAATGTTTACCATCCCTTCTCCTCATAGGGAGATTCCATAACATATAGGCATAATACCTCATAGCACAAACATAGGGAAGCACCTCTCAGTTGACTGCCGCGGCTCACTGCAACTCTCCTACACCTCAAGGATTGGCCCCAAGATGCGTCGCTCCAACATAAAGTACATATGATACAAGCTCCACTCTTTCATTTTGAACATATTCCAGGAGATACCATGTGTCCTTACCAAACAATTCCCCAAGAAACGATAGACTAATCTACAACTTAGGTTGTCTCACACACTCACGCGTAGGTCATCATAATGGAAAACATGTGCTATGCATCCAGTTCTTTGTATTTTGATACCATGGTTGATATGTACATGCAAAAGTGGATGATCCTAAAGTGCTCAAATATAATTTTCAATCAAAAACGTGTCGTGCACAATCAGGCTTTCCAATGCTCATTTACTAACTCGTTGTTGCGATAATGTAAGGATAGCATCGAGACAACGCTCATGTTACTATCCTCTTAATTAAAATACAATGAATAGGAAAAACTAAGGCTAAACCTCATGCTCCGCCACTACCATACATTCACAAACACTAATTATATTTTTCCTTATTTTTATGAAGCGTATTTCTATTTTTTCCTTAATTTTCCTTATTTTTTAGTATTTATTTGTTAATAATCACTATTAATTTTTTATTTTTCCCATAGCAATCATTTCAGTATATTGAAATTCAATTTAATTTTCCATTTTTCCCCATAGGAACACATTTCACCCACCCGAAATGACAAAACTATCATTCTACCCTTAAAAACCGTATTTTGGGTTTTGCGGGATTTAAATAGTGCATGTAAATCATTATGAAATCAGAATTTTTTGATAAATAGTAATTAAACATGATGTAATCAATACTGAAACAAATTTTCATCGCATAAGAACATCATTTCCATCATAAAATGTCGAAAAACCTTCATTTCCTTCATTAAAAATAGTCATACCGTGTTTCTATGAAACCAGAGACGCATTGAATGACTGCATGACTAGCGGACTAAGCCTTCATCGCCCTCAATTCCATTCTGCACATCAATCTTTAGCATCTTCATTAATCTCCATCATCATTTTCTTCAATCTCCTTCCCGATTCCTCCTTCAAAGTAGTGCGCATGAATAGCCCATAAAGGGGAAAGAGAAGGAGGAGAGAGAAAGACTAGAACAGGAACTCAGCAACAACTAGGCAGTCACTGGAGGAGCGGAGAGTTGCGATGGAGGGTGAAAAGAAGTAGCATTTGCTTGGTATGATCAGTTTGGTGGGTTACATTTAGGCACCATAGCCCCCTCCCTCTAAAAAAATCGATGCCTTGCAGGACATTGCCATTTTCCTCCACACATGCAAAAGAAACACCCTCCCCCCTCCCCCCCCCCCATTCGTCAAATTTTCGGGGGGTGGGAGAGCCCAAGGGTCACCCCCCTTCCTGCCTAAGTCCTTTTACACTTTCCCTCTTTTGATCCTCCACTTTGCGTACCCCCATTCTCACACTTAGTGTTGGATTTTGGATTTGTAAATTTTTGCTCGACCTTCTTGAGGTCCCCCACTATCTAGCACTTCTCGAAGTCCCATTTGATATCCTGAGAAATTATGAAAATTTTCCAATCGTCGATTGGTGGGTCTTTAAAGCACTTTTGGCACTTGTCGACTGCTTGCTGCTTAAAATCGACTCGATTGCCTATTCCGCCTTCAACAAAGTTTATTTTTTCCTTGAAATGCGGATTTTTTGGCAAATTTTAAGCACTTATTGGGTGCAAAAATCAGCTCTCAAAGAAAGTAAGCAAGTACCTGGTAAGAAGCTCTTTCAACTTACTTGATTTATCTTGGATTATAGCTATAGGAGATTATTGAGGCTAACAGGGCTATAGTCTTCGATTGTAGTGAAACTTGGTGAGGAGAAAGAATAGTGTATATATTGTGAATATGTCCTTTAAGACTTTTTCACATGTAATTTTTGGCATTTGAGGTCATTTCGCCTTCGTTCTGGACCTACAAAGTAGTCTCGATAATAAATTTTTGGTATACTTAGTTTCAGCTATGTTTGTTGTTTACAATAGGTGCACAGATTACAGATTTTGAATCTACATGTCTTAACTCCAAATAGACCCAATGGTATAGATGGCTCATTTGCAGCACTAGAGGGTGGTCTTTGTGTAGGGCATTCGGCAAATAGGTGAGTGATTCCACACTCTGGGCATCTAAGATCGGCCTTTTCCCGATTAGCTTGCTCCCATTCGGGGCAGCGTGAGGAGATATGTCCTGGGTATCCACAAGTCCAACACGAGATTGGTTCTTGGGTCTGCTCTCCAAAGCCTTTGCCTCTACCTCTACCTAATGCCATCACTAGTATAGGTCGGTAATCCATAAGGATTGCATTACCCTCTTCGTCATATGATACATAGGGGTGCACATAAGGCTCTTCATCGTTCAGCTCCTCCACATAGTGGACTGAAGCGTCACTCGGTGGATGTGTTTCGTAGGGTCCAGGTGGTCTAGGTATGCATGTGGGGTTTATCTCCATCCTAGGAATGGCTGATTTGGCATCATTAGGTGCCGAGAGAGCCAATGGGACTCCCCTCTTGAAAAAGTTTTGTGGCCTATTCACTAGGTAAGGTTGTCCATATGGTTGCAATTACGAAAGCCTCCTTAGTAGTCTGCAGTGCATGACATCATGACCAAACCTACCGCAGTTGGTGCAAGGTCGGGATTTCACATCCTGACACTCGACTCTAGCAGGTGGTTTTTGCCTCAATACATGCATTGGACAAGAGGGCGTGTTGGTCATCTCATCATTTCTTGTAATTTGGCTAGCTCTGTCTTCATCTCCACTAGACTTGCGTCCATGCCCTTCCCCTTTATCCTGAGTACTCAGGCCTGATTGATCTCTCAGAGTTTCTAGCATTTGTCTCCTCTTGGGTCGAGCTCTTGGAGCTTCTCTCTTAGCTAGTCATCCACTCTAATTGCCTCGTCAAAGACCCTAGCTAGCACGTCTCGCTACAAGCTTGAATTGCCTGCCAAGGCCTTGTAGAGTTCCTCACTTTGTATCCCATTGACGAAGACTGTGTAGTCATCCACTCTAATTGCCTCGTCAAAGACCCTAGCTAGCACGTCTCACTACAAGCTTGAATTGCCTGCCAAGGCCTTGTAGAGTTCCTCACTTCGTATCCCATTGACGAAGACTATGGAGACCGCTCTTTTGGTGGATCACTCACCAGCTGGGATCCTCTTGAAAAGACTCCACATGTGGGTAACGTAGTCTCTTATGTCCTCCTTGTCTTTGTGCTTGATGTTCATCAGCCTCACTACAAGGTTATCGAAGTACCTAGGCTTAGAGAATTTCTTAATGAAGAGACTCTTGAGGTTGTTGAAGCCAGTTCGCTTAGCAATGTCTAGACTCGTGTAGCAGGTCCTTCCCTTATCTCCTAGGCATAGAATGAAAGCTTGCGAGTATGAAGTAAGATCGGTGAGGCCATTGGCATCGCAGACTTGCTCTAGCTACTCTACGAAGCTATATGGATTGTCATTTGACTGGTACTTGTCTAGCTACTTAGCCACTACATGAATTCTTGATTGGCTCTTAGAGTCTCGATTGACTCCTAAACCTACAAGGAATGAGGTTTCCATTGCAGTGGTGCTCTGCTTTGCTAACAAGTTGTCTAACTAGCAGTCACTTCATAAAAAGCTCGCTCAATGTGAGATCGCCTTTTCGAGTGCTCTTTCCCTTTTTGTGTTAGGTCTTGTCCTATTTCTGCTTGCTAAGGCTAGCACTCGCTGAATCTCACGCATTTTTATGATCTGTCGCAAGTTCTCGGCTTGATGTTCCTAATTGTAGGTCACTATGCCATGCAAAGCTTCCCGCACTTGCTAGTCTCCTCTCCTCTTCGAGATCCGCTATGATATCCTCGGACGTCCTACTATGGTGGTCTGTCCTGGATTGTAGGTTGTAATTGGTGACTAGCTAATGGATTTATGTCAGGAAACCACCTAGGTCAAGCTCTTCGCCTTCTGCTTGAAATCCTTAGCAACCAATCTAGCCTTATATGTTGACTTGGGATGTCTAGGGATACTTTGAAACTTGTACACCCACTTGCATGGCAAAGCATGCTTTCTACTATGCAAAGGAACCAAATCCCAAGTGTGATTTTTTTGTAGTGAGTCATACTTTGATTGTATGACCCTCTCCCAAGAGTGGATATCACCTTTACGTATGGCCTCATTGTAAGTAAGAGGCTCACCATCATGTTACCATAACATAATCCATAGAGGGCACAAATGGCTTAGGTTGTCATCTATCTCTAGTAGATTGCCCCAAAATAGACTATGGGGCATGCATATCCTATGGAGCATCACGGACCTAGGCCACTAGAGTATGCAAGCTGTCTAACTGGCTATACAAGAGAATTTTCTGCCCATGGATGCTTATACATTTTCTCCTCATGGAAAATAACATCATGGCTCCATATAACCTTTCGAGCTTGTAGATCCCATAGGTGATAGCCAAAAAGACATGCAAATGAGCATATGATGGAGGTTTTTTAGATATACCTCCTCTACAACTTGATAGTCAAGAGCAATACATAGGGATTGATTAACTATGGCAGTAATAGTTGCCTCAACCCAAAAATAATATGCTAAGTTTGTGTATCTAAGCATACTACAGACTCACTCGTGAATTGTCCTATTCATGCGCTCAACCATACCATTCTGGGGTGGGGTGTACAAGGCTGTCAACTGATGCTTAATACCCCCTCTCACCACAAAACTGCTCAAAGGCTTTAGAGACATACTCACCCCCATCATCTAGCCTTAGGCATTTCAACCTATACCTAGACTCTCAATAGAAGCAAGCCAATGCTAAAATCTAGCCACCAAAATTTCTAATGTTTTCTTAATAGGATATGCCCAGACCTTATGTGTATAGTCATCAATGAAGGTAATCAAATATTTCACACCACCTAATGACTTGCAGGGCATGGGACCACATATATCTGAATGAAAAAGAGCCAAAGGCTTACCCATGCATGTCATACCATATTTTTAATGCATATTATGTGTCTACCTACCATATAAACAATGTTCACAAGACTCAAAACACTTATAGTTAAGGGGTAAAAGATACTGCAACAAGTGGATAAGCATTTTCATTCCTTTCAAGGACATGTGCCCAAGGTGACAATGCCAAAGAGATACATGTGGAATTGCATTTAGTGCCAAAACATGGTCAACTAATCTAGATACAGGCAAGGGGTAGAGAGTATTGGAATTAGCACCATGTGCAATGTGATAAGATTCCCACGGGTAATCTCCGTCAGGAATCACCAAAGGAGACAACATAACCTGCATCATCCAAAGTACCAATAGAGATAAGGCTCTTTGTAAGAGTCGATACATAACATATATCATGAGGAGTTAACGTGCTACCTAAACCAAACTGTAGAGTTGGACATTACCAATACCAACTATCTCTACTGCCAAGTCATTACCTCAATGGACATATCCAATCATATTGTGATTGGAGTGAAACCACTCCCTATGAGTGGTCATATCAAAGGAAGCCCTTGAGCCTATCAACCAACATTGAGTATATCCTGAGAAGGCATCAATAAATTGTGAAGTATCAAGAGAAGAAGCTACAAGTATGAAATCATCATCAAAATCAATCTTATATGACATTAATCTCTTCAATTTTAACACTGGACTTGCTAGGGACAATGCTGCAATTATCATTTTCGTCTTGTATTTTATCCTTGCTCTTTTTCTTGCACTTGTCCTCACACATTTTATGGCAGTATGGGGACCGAAAATGTCCTACTTTCCTATAGTAATGAAAAGTCAATGAGGACCTATGGCCATGAGACTTGTTGCGAGACTATCCATGTGATTGAGAATGAGACTGCTGAGAGTCTCTTCCATGATGGTCATTATCGCTCCTATCATTATGACCTCTAGCTGTCAAAGCATGAGAGGTGTGGGAAGCATCGACATTCTCTCTGTTAACCTCTTTATTCAAAAGTGCACCCTCTACATCTTGTAACTTTAACCCTTTAGTAGGTATGTTTACATACAAAGTAGTATGAAATATATCCCATGATTCATGCAAAGTGTAACCAAGAGAGGAACAAGGGAGGAAGATTAACCTTGAATTCAATCCCTTGAGAAGACAAATGACTGAGAATGGAATGAAACTCATTTAAGTGGGCTGACATGGAAATGTCCTCCCTCATGAGAAGATCCATGATTTTCTTCAACCAATACATCTGAGAAACATGGCTTTGCTTGTCATAGACATTGTGAATCTTATCCCATAAGTCCCATATGGACTGCCCACCATAAGAGAAAATTATAGAAAACCTACTTAGAGAGCCGTTCGGCCTTGACACCCTCATGCTTCAAAGGTTTACTCTCCATTTTCTACACTAAAACTTGATAAATTTGGGCCTTTCAATAGCTATAGTTGGTACATCCAACTTGTTAATATTAAATATAGTACTATTATGAAAACCACCATCCACCATAATGGGACCAAGCACGTGCACAAAAAGGGTAGAGTAGGCTATTGTAATAACTTGCAAATCAATCCCAAAACCACTGTCAAATCAAGCTAAAAACAAGGGGAACTGGCAAAGTAATGAGCTATCCACAAACTATAGGCAAGAAACTGTCAAATACAAGTGATTGCTCTCAAATAGAATGCATAGAACTGAAATGACATGTTGCTATAACAAATTGTAGCAATATACAAACAATCAACTGTGAGTAACTAAGAAAAGAAAAAACTAAGAATAACAGGTACTGAATGAAGACTGTCACAACTACAATGTGTCAGCAGTAACCATACATGTAGGGGCGTAGGTCTTAAGATATATGAAGAGCATTGCCAAATACATAACCCACTAAGCAAGGCTTAATACATAACCTAGAAGCATATAGATACCTTTGAACAACACTTTGATAGACATAAGTGCCAGGTCCAAGATAAAAGATCAAATTACCCACAATAGGGTAACTACATCCAATGAGTATCAAGAGAGCATATACATGTCATAATGAGTCCCATTGTTTCACTGTAAAATAAACTCAATCTCTCAATTGCAATCGAATGCCAAATGAGTAAGCAAAGCTCAAAACCTCATGTGAGTGGCATCCATACATTCGAGATCTAAGTAACTAACATTGGGACCATCAAACCCAATGTAGTCTAGTGGCAAAGCTCTTACTATAGCATCTAATGAGGTCAATGATAGCCAATGTCAGTGTCCAAGCTCCAAGATAGCTCAAGTGCAAGTCAAATGTGAAGCTCAATGTTCGTCATAACACAACCAATGTTGGGACCTAAAAGGGGCACCCGAAACACCCCTCACGGCCTTGCGGCCACCACGAGCATCTAAGGGGAATACTACCCTAACCTCTAATGTAGAACTTTGTGTTTGTATGGATTGCAATCCAATAGATAACCCTTCCCAAACTCCTCAAAGGGAGTACCTACACATATCATTGTAATACACCACATAAGCACAGACAAAGGGAGCACTTCTTAGCTGATTGTTGTGGCCCCACTATGGCTCTCACCATACACCTCGAGGATTGGCCCCAAGATGTGGTGTGAACACACAAGCACATACGATATATAATCCACTCTTTCAATTAATCAATCCATGAGATAATAGATATTCCTCCCTAAACACTCTCAAAGGAACGAACCACTAACCCTATAGCTTAGTGTACCTCATCTCCTCAACGTAGGTCTTCGTTCATGAAAACAATTGATGTGCATCCAAGATGATACCATGTTTTGCGTGCAATATAATTGTGTATGATTTATAGTGCTCAAACAATTTTCTTATTCACAACCAGCATTGTGAATGTGCAAAAACATGTCTTTTCATACCTTTACTCTAAATCAAGATTGCTGCATTGTGCCTAAGGCCAACATCGAGCATACTGGACCCTCTTAATTTTTAAAACCATGTATCCTATATGCCATGTATATTAGAATAACATTAGAATTTAGCATATTATAAGCACTTAACACCCCCCTTATTGGAACCTAAAATGGGCCCGACACTGGTTCTCTAGCACTAGCCGGACCTCTAAGCCACACAAGACACTCCACACGACCTCGTGGCCAGGAGTGTCTAAGGCTCACATTACACTAACTGCTAATATCGATTTTGCGTTTTAATAGCACACAATCCAACTTTTACCTTCCCTTCCTCCCCAGAGGGAGATCCCATAACATATAGGTATAACACCTCGTATCATATACGCATGAAGTTACCTCTTAGTTGAAACACCACGGCCTCATTGTAGCTCTCCTACATCAAGGGGATTGGCCCCAAGATGCGCTGCCTCAACATACAAAACACACGATACGTAGTCCACTCTTTGATTTATCGAACGATGCAGGAGTTTATATTTCCTCACTAAACTTATCCCAAGGAACTGCTCGTCTAACCTACATCAAAGGTCTTCCTCGCACTCTCAATGTTGGTCAATGTTCAGCATACAAGTGCTATGCATCTAGGAGATTATACCATGTAGCATGAAAAATGCAAAAGTGTATGCTTATTGTGCACAAACATTTTATTTTAAACCAAATAAGCAAAGTGGAGTGTAAAATCAGTCCTTTAATGATTTTCAATCTACTCGTTGTTGCTGCGTTGTTGGAGACTAGCACCGAGTTACCTTGTGCTACTAGCCTCTTAACCTTAAATGAAAGATCGTCCTATATGACATGCACAACCAAAAGATCAGACTTTACTTCATTCTCATCACTTAAACACTTCCACAACCCTTTTCTCCCCCTACCATTTATATGTTACATCGTTGCATAGGTGTAGGGTTTTATTTTTTTGGTCATTTTTTATATATAAAGGAATAAAAACACACTAAAATATAAAAACAAGGGTGAACTAAGGCTATCTCATACCTCAACCTTGCCAAGTATGCACGAACATTAATAATTATTTTTCCTATTTTTTGGAGCATAAAAACCCATTTTCCCCAATTTTTTGCTCTTTTTCACTACTTATTTATCAATAAAATAGAATATTTACTAGTTTTTTTGGTTTTTTCTGATTACGACAATTGAGAAATACTCATTCCCCACATTTCATCCCATATGCATCTTTTGTATCATACCCGAAATGACAAAAACCATTTTTCAGCACTTAAATGCTTCGACAACCCTTTTCTTTCCCTACCGTTTATATTTTGCATCGTTGCATAGGTGTAGGGTTTTATTTATTTTTGATATTTTTTATGTATAAAGTAATACAAACACACTAAAAATTATAAAAAAGGATGAACTGAGGCTATACCTCATGCCTCAACCTTGCCAAACATGCACGGACATTAATCATATTTTTTCCTATTTTTCAGAGTACAAAAACCCATTTTTCTCCATTTTGACTATTTTTGACTATTTATTTATCAATAAAATAGAATATTTATTGGTTTTTTTGATTATGACAATTGAGAATTACTCATTTCCCACATTTCATCCCACGTGCATCTTTTGTATAAAACCCGAAATGACAAAAACCCCATTTTCTTTGTAAAATGCATGTTTTTCGGGTCTTAGAAAATTATTTCAGTATTATCACATTATGTATTCTAAAATTTTTGACATAAAATCATCAAACATATAGCAAAAAACAATCCTACCAATTTTCATCCAATATGAACACCATTTGACCAATAAAATATAAAAAAGAGCCATTTTTCTTCATAAAAGAGAGTTAGCAGATTTTTTTCCTTTTGTTGCAGGTTTTTAAAATCTGATATGGGTTAGCAAAACAGTCCACCATTAATACTCAGCCCTTCTCTAATCATCCATCTTCAACCCCACTCGATTCGGAAGCAATCCAATATGCCACCGGACAAGCATTCATCAATCAGACTTCTTCCACATGAATTGTCTCTTAGGGGAGAGAGAGGGAGGAGAAAGAAAGACTAAAATAGGATCTTTCAATCCGGGCAGCCATTGGAGAAGCGAAGGGCAGCGATGGAGAGTGAAGAGAAGCAGCAAATGGTGGGTAGAATCACTTTATAGGGTTGTGTTAAGGCCCCATAACCCCCTCCCTCTCCAAAATGCCGTCGTCTGCAACAAGGCACCTTCTTTTTTTTTTCCACGAAAAAAAAATAGCACCCCCCAGTTCCGTGAGAATTTGGGGGGATTGGGAGACCCCAAGGGTCACCTCCCTTGGCTCTCCACCTCGGGCACTCCCATTCTCCTGCCTGGCGTCCGATTCAAGGTCTATAAATTTCTAGCAGTCCATCTTGGTTTCTTGCACTACGTAGTACCTCCCGGGATCCAATTTGGAAGTCAAAAAAATTATGAAAAATCCACAACTGTCAGTTGGTGTATCTTGAAGCGCTTCCAAAACCCGTCTCTGACTTGTCGCTTAAAATCGAATTGATTGCAGCTGCCGCCTTCAGTGGGATCCAAAATTTCCCTAAAATTCAGGTTTTTTGGCATTTTTTTGGCACATCTCGGGCCTTAAAACTTAGCTCTCATTGGCGACCATGGGATAGGGCGACTCAGCTCGTCAAATCCCATGAACAGATCTGCACATATACAACCAAAAGGAGCATCAAGGTGATACACAAAATACTTAACAAAACACATTACAACTCTCTCACCCTACCCCCTATCAAAGCCAAGGCATGAAACCCACGAGGAGTAGGTCTAATATAATTTGATAGAAACCCTAAAGCTAGTCATTAACCAATTGGTCCAACACGGCCAAGCTAAAAAGGACTATCAAAGAGGTCGCCCTAAGTGGTGGTATGAACTACCATCCTAACTAAGGACAATTGAACCAAGAGCTTAGGCGAGGACTCCTATAGCTTGATCAAGAAATATTATCTTTTAGCACATTGTCTTGTTTTGGCCTTTATTATCCATACTCGAGAGTGTAAAAAGGAGGGAGTTGAGCGTAGTGACCCAAGGAGAACAGGGCATCGGCCTCAGGTCCTGTCTCGGTATCCCCAATAACCTACTAAGCCCTTGCAAGGCAACACTTAATTCTTTTTTAATGCTCACTTTTATTTTTTCTCCAACCTTTCTTTCCTTTCCTTATTTTTATAGCTAGATGCCACCCTTAGGAAGACAAGGCATCAACCCCGGGTCTAACTTGTCCCTAGGAACCTACCATGCCTTCGCAAGGCGATGAACAACTGCGCAAGGATGTTTCTTTCTTTCCTTTTTTCTATTTTAGAGGGTTTAGAATCCCTTTTTATACACCTCCGTATATGTATTTGTAGATAGGTTTAGAACTTGCTCTTCGCTGGATATTTAAGGGCAGGCTTCTCTAACTGCCTCTCACACTAATATGAACTCCTAGAACAGCAGCCGCCTAGAAGGTCAGTAGAACAGGGTCACTAGGACTACCTTTTAAAATAAGTCTTTCAGTATCTGACAATGCCTTTGCAGGAGGCAACAACTGCTTAGACCTCCCACAGATATACCTAACCTAAACTTGGGATTTCATGCCTTGATTGCCGGTCCCCAACAAACAAAAAGAAAGTATCTGACAATGCCTTTGTAGGAGGCAACAATTGCTCAGACCTCCCACAGATATACCTAACCTAAACTTGGGACTTCATACCTTCTAAAATAAGTCTTTTAGTATCTGTCAATGCCTTTGCAGGAGGCAACAACTGCTCAGACGTCCCACAGATATACCTAACCTAAACTTGGGACTTCATGCCTTGATTGCCGGTCCCCAACAAACAAAAAGAAAGTAACCCTTACATACACATACATCATTTGCTTAAGAGAAAAGGGAAAAGGCTCGAGAAGGGGCCTAGCACATTTTACTACAAACTAACTGGCCCTCTTAGCCTAAAGAAATAGATCATGTCATTGCAAAACTGATTGGCCCTCTTGGCCTAATGAAATCAAACATTAAAATCTGACGAAAATAGCCCTCTTGGCCTAATGAAATCAAGCAGAACAACGCCTACTCATCCCTCCTTGGAATAAGGCAGATATACAAAAATAAGCTCCATTCCAAGGGGAAAAATAGGGCTCTCAGCCCTAAACTAAATGCATCAAGTTGTGACCCATCCCTCTTGCATATATATCAAGAGACGCACGCATAACATGTCGTCTGATCAACGTATGGGTCTAAAATAATAGTGGTAGATGGGTTTTGGCCACTCTTTGCATTACCCATGCCAACCATCGCCTGCCATATAATGCATTGTCATAGCGCGTAGGGTTAAAGGTCACCATAGGGGTTTGGCAAGAGAAGAATGTATGGGGGTTCAAGAGCTTAGACTCCGGAGATGGTATAGATAAGAGAAGGGTTGAAGGTTTCAAGCCAAGTTCTTGAAGATAAGAGACAGCAGGGTGAAGGTAGATTCAGGGAGAGGAGTAGACGAAAGAGAAGGGGTTCAAAGAAATTGAAGACGTAGAAGAATACTCCCAAAAAGAAATAAAAAATGAAGAAGAATACTAACAGAGATGAAGCCTGTAAGTTTCTTTAAGCATTATGAGAAGATATAACTCTAATAGACAAAAACATGTATAAAATAATACCTTTCTCTATGCTGCTTAGATCGCCAATCTGATGCTTCCATTGGCTCCGAAAGGAGGGTACAATACCAACACACCTGGCTAAAATTCTACCAGATCACTCCATCTCCCCCTTCAGAGTGCTATTCACTGCTTGAAAACAGTGATCGCACGTCACACGATTTCGTCAATCTCTCTTTTTACATAAAATCCTCTCAAATTGGCTGAAAGCTACATGTTTCTTTTACATGTCATCCTAATCTAGAAGTTGTCTAAAGTTTTATGGATTTTTACAAGAGATAATATCTATAATATCAAAAATTGGCTAAAAACTTGTCCAAAAAAATCTAATATTTTGAACCATGGACACTAACACTAATGCCTAAAGTGGCATTGGCTCTCTAAATCTAAAAGGAAGCCACACTCTAGTTTTTTTTTTACATGGTGTGTGCGTAGCGGCACGACATCCACCCCCTCCTAACCTGCACATCCTCTGATATGTGCTAAAGTCTTACAGATTTGCAGTGTTAGAAGAAGTATCTTCTGCCATGTCAATATCTTCATCTTCTGCCTCTTCTTCTTCCTCTATGTCTTCATGCTCTTGAATTATATTCAAGTCTTCTAACTCACATGTTGAACTTTCTCTTCGTTTGAAGAGCTTGATTTTTTTTTCAGCTATGGGTATCTTTATGCTAGTCCCATCCAATTCAGCCAATGAATATGTGGCATTGTCATGAATGACCTTTATTACATACAGGCCAAACCAACACTTTACCATCTTCCTAGTAGCACTGTATTGATTGTCTAGGCTGTTGTCATAGACAAGCACCCAGTCATTTTCTTGAATTGCTCTTGGTCGAAGTCGATGTCGCTTATCAAATCTTCTTTTATTATTTAGTCTTGCTGTCTTTAGCTTCTCAATAGCTGCTTGAACAACTTCAGGCCTTTTTTCTAGCTGCCATATGCACAAAGTCAACAAATCTTCTCTACTGATGCCTTCCTCCCAAGGTAGAAGACTCCACGTGAGAATAGATTCTTCAATTGGTATAATTGGTTGTTGTCCATGCATAAGTTCAGCTGTGAGTAGTCCGGTCAGTCCATAATGCAATGTCAATATTATGGGAGAGAAGGAAGGAGTCTCACTTGTAGCTTTCTTGCTTGCACAATGGGGGAATACACACAAAGGTGGAGGCTGAAAACAGTTTTCCTCTTCTTAGTTGTGTAAGCCAAAAGGAACTCTAGTACAAAGAAATAGAAGAACCCTATATATGGGTCTCAAACCAAACTCAACTAACTAAGGTGGCATACTAACTGAGCCACGAACTAGAGTAGATAAGGATAGCTATCATGTAGCTATTATTCATGGGCGGTGTACCAACCGCGTCTGCAAACTGACAAGTCGGTGACATAAATACACAACGGTCACCCTGGCGTATCACGAGTGGAGCTCGATATCTCAACACTCCCCCTCGAGCTCAATCCCAATTCCTGCACACCAAGCAGGTATCTGAACTTGCGCAGCTTCTCTGCGCCCAATGCCTTCGTGAATATGTCAGCTACCTGATTCTCTGTGCTGACATAAACTAGATCAATAAGACCTAGTAAAACCCTCTCTCGTACATAGTGATAATGCACCTCAATGTGCTTTGTTCTAGCATGATAGACTGGGTTATTTGCCAAGTGTATACTACTCATGTTGTCACAATAAATGACAACTGGCCCATCTGTAGACTGATGCATATCATAAAGTAGCTTATGCAACCAAGCTACCTCACATGTAGCCATTGCTGCACCCCTGTACTCAGCCTCTGTGCTCGACAAGGCAACTGTAGGCTGTTTCTTGCTGCTCCAAGTGACTGCAACACTCCCAAAAGAGAACACATATCCACTGGTAGATCGTCTATCAGAAATACTACCAGCCCAATCAGCATCAGTGTATCCATGCAACTGTATCTGAACCCCAGTCTCATAAAATAGTCCATACTGCAATGTGGACTTCACATACCTGAGTATGCGTCTAGCCGCATCCAAATGTGGTTTCCTTGGAGCCTGCATAAACTGACTTACCAATCCAACAGCATAGCTCAAATCTGGCCTGGTAATAGTCATATAAATCAAACTTCCTACTATGCGTCTGTACATAGTAGGGTCTTCTAGAAGCTCACCTGCATCTGTGCTCAGCTTCACATTCTGCTCCAAAGGAACTGAAATAGGCTTACAGCCTGTCATCCCATATTTGGACAGCATGTCCAATCCATACTGCCTCTGCAAGAGCTGTATTCCACTTGGTGATCTAATCACCTCAATGCCCAAGAAATAACGCAGCTCTCCCAAATCCTTCATTTCAAACTTTTGCTTCAATAGCATTTTCACATGAAGGATATCCTCATCATTGTCACCTGTCATAATCAAATCATCAACATAAATGACAAGTAGCATAATACCTTTCTCTGTTTTTCTCACATAAAGTGAGAAATCTGCCTTGGAAATCTGAAAGCCAATAGTGACAAGATACTGTCCTATCTTGTCAGACCATGCTCTAGGTGCTTGCTTCAAGCCATACAAGGCTTTCTTCAACCTGCAAACAAACTCAGGATGAACAGCATGCACATAACCTGGTGGCTGCTCCATATAGACCTCTTCTTGCAAATCACCATGCAAGAAGGCATTCTTTACATCCATCTGATGTAAAGACCATCCCTTTGATGCAGCCATAGCAATGACTGCTCTTATGGTTGCCATCCTTGCAACCGGACTGAATGTTTCTTCATAGTCAATGCCATATGTTTGTGCATATCCCTTGACTACTAATCTTGCCTTGTATCTGTTCACAGATTCATCTGCATTGTGCTTCACCTTATAAACCCACTTACAGCCAATTGCATTTTTACCTTTAGGCAAAGATACCAATTCCCATGTAGCATTTGCTTCCAAGGCATCCATTTCTTCATCCATGGCTTTCTCCCATTTTTCTTTTCCCATGGCTTGCTCAAAAGAAGTGGGTTCTGGTTCCTGTATCACTTTGACCATATATGCATAGTGAATGGCTGTAAATCCATCATATTTCAGCCTATCCACAGGATACCTAGCTCTCGTAGACCTGCGCAAAGTAGGTTCACTCCCAGGTGCTCTCAAAACATCCCTGGTCTTCCTTACTCCAGGTGTAACAATAGAAGGAATACCCAACTCATTATCAATGCTCTGTTCTGAGCCACTGGATTCACCATCCACATAAGAGTGACCTGCATTCACATCAAACATGGGCTGATCAGCCTTCTCTTTTCCTTTTCGTGATACCTGCATACCACTATCTGCATTACTTTGAGAAGATTCTCCTGATCTCAATCTGCCTGTCCATGGCGAAGAATGTGAACCACTGCTAGAGGACGCTCCAGGTCCACTAATATTTTGTGACTGCTGCTGTGAATTCTGTGCAGCATTACCATTTTGTGCATCTACATCATCAATCACATTTACTGGTTTATACCAGCTACTCATCTCATCAAAAACAACATCTCTGCTCACTGTAAACTTATGAGTAGAAGGGTTATAGCATCTATACCCTTTTTGCTGCAGAGAGTAACCAATAAAGATGCACTTCTCAGCTTTTGGATCCAACGTGGATCTCAACTCATCTGGCACATGTACATAGGCAATGCAACCAAAAATTTTCAAATGAGAAATATCTGGTTTCCTACCAGTATACCTCTCCTCTGGAGTCATTCCATGTATTGCTGCAGTGGGAGTCCTGTTCATTATGTAGACTGCTGTAGCAACTGCTTCAGCCCAATAAAAATCTGGCAAGTCTTTTTCATTGAGCATGGCACGAGATACCTCTCCAATATGCCTGTTTTTCCTTTCTGCAATTCCATTTTGTTGTGGGGTATGACTGCATGAATATTGCTGCTTTATGCCATGCTCCTGCAGGAACCTTGCAAACTCATTTGAGAGGTACTCTCCCCCTCCATCTGACCTTAGGCATTTTATTTGCAGGCCTGTTTCTTTTTCAACCATAGCTTTAAGGGTTTTGAAATGCCCAAAAACTTCACTTTTCTTTTTCATAAAATACACCCAAACTTTTCTGCTATAGTCATCAATAAAAGTGACAAAATAATGACAACCTCCAAGAGATGCAGCTTTAGTAGTCCACACATCAGAGTGGATTAATTCCAATGGCTTCTCACTCTCTTGAACATGTCTAGGAAATGGTTTCCTTGCCTGTTTTCCAAACTGACAGGCTTCACATACCTTATGCATTTCTGCAACCTTGAATTTAGGCAAACCTGCAACAATATTTTGGGCCTGCATTGATTTAAGTCGCTGTACATTAACATGACCAATGCGTTTATGCCAGATATCAATATCTGCAACTACACCGGTCCCATGTGCAAACATTGCTGCACTCAATTCAGACATGTTTGCATCCAATGTAAACATTCTGCCCTTCTTCTTTCCTTTTGCTATCAAGCGACCTTTATTTTTCATATCCTCAACAAAGCATCCATGAGGATTAAATCTGACCTGCAAGCCTTGCTCAACCATTTGACCAACAGAAACCAGATTCTTGGTGATATTCAGGACATGAAATACATCGGACAGGTATTTCTTTTTCGCATCCTGCATAGACAAAGGAAATTTTCCAATCTGCATAATAGGATGTGCAGTATCATCACCAGTCTCCACAAATCCTGGTTTTTCCATTTTTCTTGCATCCTCCATCCATTCTGCATGACCTGTCATGTGGTTTGATGCACCTGAGTCAACATAGCATACATCATTGCTTTCTTCTGCACTTGTCACAGAATTGTTCATGTGCTGCACCATAAACAAGTGCTCATTTCTGTCATCACCCTGTCTACTAGAAGATGCATAATTCCCTTGTTGCAGTTTTTCATTCATGATGTCATTCTGCTTTTTATAGCAGTCTTTAGCCATATGACCCATTTTACCACAGTAGTAGCATTCAACATTACTATTTGCATTTTGGCCTCTTTGCCATCCACCACGACCTCTTTGGCTCCCCCTGCCTCTAGAGTTACCACGTCCTCCTCCATAGGACTGGTTTTCTTGAGTTTGCTGCATATTCTGATTTCTACCACGGCCTCCATATCGGCCTCCTCTACCTCTGCCTCTACCTCTTCCAGCATTTGACTAGAAGACACCTTCTTTTGAAGTTCCTCCTGAAGAAGATGCACCACCATTTCTCTGCTCCTCAGAAATTAGAAGAGCAATCAACTCCTCAAAATCAGGAAATCTTTCACGGACGGAAATGGATGTTCGGAACTGTGCATAATCCTTTCCTAGACCATTCAAGGTCACAGAAACTAAATCATCATCTTCCACTGGCGACCCAATGGAAGCAAGTGCATCTGCAATCTTCTTCACCTTCATGTGGTAGTCATTGATGCTCATATTTTCTCTTTGTACATTATGCAACTCTTGCTTGAGCTGCATTTTTCTGGCTTACGTATTTGTGCTATACATTTTTGACAAAGTATCCCATGCCTCCTTTGGCGTACTTGCATCTTGAATATGCACAATCATAGAGTCTGAAATGCTGATAGACAGCCAGTACGTAACTTTCCTGGCTCTCTCATGCCATGCTTTAAATGCCTGCATTTTCTGTTGATTGGGAACATCAGGAAGAACTGGTTTTTCTTCATTTCCTGCAACAAATTCCCAATATCCTTTTCCCATAAGGAAATTCGTCATTCTAAACTTCCATGCTTGGAAGTTGTTCTTGTCAAGCTTTTCAGTGACAATCTGTGAGAGAGAATTAGACGCCATTACAGAACACTGCAAAAAATTCTGTCACTGCAAAGAACACAGCTTCAGTCTCACAAAGGCAAATCTGCAAAACTGGCGAAAGTGGTATTTGACCACACAGTCACTTCCTAGTGACGATTTTGCATCAACAGGCAACAGGGATGATTCTGTAACTCCCAATGTCTTTGCGCACAAGCATACGATGCAATTTCTACAGTAACTTTTCACCGACCTGTAGAACAGTGGCTGCACAGTATAAAACTGGGCCTTTTCCTGAGTGCGTGCAGAAAACTTCCGCCTCCAAAACAGGCCCCGAAATGGCCTCAAATCAAAAAAACAAGGTCGCCGAGGGCTAAAGCCTTATCCTACAGCATATACTGCCCTCTTGCTTCATCGCGAAGGGCATCTCAATCTGAGACAATGCACTCCTGCACTTTTCGGCTGTGCTACCTGCAGAGATCTGCTCCCAAAATAGAAAATGAAAGCAACACTGCTCCTCTTACCAGAACACCGCGAGCTTGGCTTGCTTTCTTGAGCTCCTTACCACGAACAAGGCTCTGATACCATGTCAATATTATGGGAGAGAAGGAAGGAGTCTCACTTGTAGCTTTCTTGCTTGCACAATGGGGGAATACACACAAAGGTGGAGGCTGAAAACAATTTTCCTCTTCTTAGTTGTGTAAGCCAAAAGGAACTCTAGTACAAAGAAATAGAAGAACCCTATATATGGGTCTCAAACCAAACTCAACTAACTAAGGTGGCATACTAACTGAGCCACGAACTAGAGTAGATAAGGATAGCTATCATGTAGCTATTATTCATGGGCGGTGTACCAACCGCGTCTGCAAACTGACAAGTCGGTGAACATAAATACACAACGGTCACCCTGGCGTATCACGAGTGGAGCTCGATATCTCAACATGCAAAAGGTAGCATTTTAGGCCACTCTTTGATCTTTCCTCTACAAGACTTTGCTAGAGCTTTGAGAATAGGTTGATGACCTCTCTCACTCTTTCCATTGCCTTTAGTATTATAGGCTGATGTCAAAGCCAACTTGATACCCAATTGAGCAAAGAAGTTGCGTACCTTATCAACATCCAATTCTCCTCTATCTATAGTTACTTTACCCACACAACCATATCTGCAAAACACATCTTCAAGCAAAAAACGATAAACAGCTTGAGTAGTCTTAGTTGTTGAGGCTTTGCCTTCAACTTGATTGGTTAGATCCTCTCTTGCAAGCACTAAATACCGCATATTCCATATTCCTGTAGGCATGGTTACAAGATCAATAACCCATCTATAATATATAGACAAGGGATAAGTTGGTTGTAACCCATCTCGATGCTTGACCATAGAATACATCTGACACACATAACACGTTTCAACAAAATGTGCTATGTCTCGATACATGTTTTGCCACCAATATTTTTCTTTGACTTTACTAAAGGTTCCCCATATGCCTCTATGGCCAGCCTATAGGCTTTCATGAAATTCCTTCATTACCTGTTGTTGCAATCTTTTGTTACCTAAAACTCGGACAAGCGCTCCTTTCTTTTTCTTTGCATGCTTCTATAGATGTCCTTCTTTAAGAAAAAAGCCATATTAAGCTTTCCTCTTGATATGCTTGAACTCCTCATTAGTCCAAGTCTCCTTCTTCTTCATTGTTTTCAAATATTGGCCAATCTTCAGTCAATCTTCTTCATAATCTTCTTCAAGGAAATGAATTAGAACTTAGCAATGCAATGAGCATGTTGGCGTCTAGTTGGCCACCCTGTTGTTTTCAGCTTTGGACTAGTATATGCAGTAACTGAAAAGGTATTTTCAGCAGCCATGGAATGAAATTCACCAAGTATAGGTTCTTCAGCTTCATCTTCTTCCATCAACTCTTCTTCATTGTCATATCTTGCACGTGATAGCATGACAACAACTAGATTTGCCTTTCCTGCAATATGCTTTAATTTGGGGTTGAGAGATTTAATATATGCAATCCATCTTAGCATAGCAATGTCGGGTGTAGATCAATTGGCAATCATGCCCAAGGGTGGAAGATAATCAGTTTTTACTACTACGGAAGCACCTATAAAGTATTCACGATCACACTTTAATGCTGTTACAACTCCCCACAATTCCCTTTTTACTTGTGCATAGCTTCTTTGACGTTCATTGAGAAATTTTACTCCAAAAAAAAATCATACTTATTACCTTCAAGATTCTCTTGGGCAACGGCCCATCCTATCCCAATGGGACTTATATCCACAGTAAGAATGATGGGTTGACCATTTGAATAATCAACCCTTTTGAGAGTGGGGAACTGAAATTAACAGCTTTTTTAATTTACGCATAGTGAGAATATGCTCATTACCCCAAGAGAATCTTTGTCATTTTCTTAATAATTGATAAATATTTTCGACTACATGAGCAAAATGTGGTATCCATATGAGATAGAATACACATGCGCCAAGAAATCTTCTTACTTCTGAAATATTTGTGCATTTTTCTTGCATTCTGCTGATGGCATCTATCTTGATTGGCGAAAGTTTGCGTCCATAGGGGCCACATAGATGACCAACCACTAGGACTTCTTCTACTCCAAAAATCGACTTAGTTCCAGAAAGGGTAAGATGTACTTCTTCTAGCCTTGTTAAAATCCTGTCATAATCATGAATATGGTTAACTATAAATGTTCTGCAACCATCTTGTCAAGCTCCTCATTCTTTTCATTGACTTCACATCCCTTGATAGGTACATAATCAAGAAATGGAAGAGTAAGTTGTGGAATAAAGTCCCTTAAGACTTTGTGCATGGCATTCATCATATGGGCTACAGAGTTTGTTGCACCTTGTGGTAGAGTGCACATGCGGACCAATTCAAGAGGTGTCTTCATTGTGGTAATGTCTCGGCTTTCTAATGAAAGCTGAAATTGGCCATATCCTAAATATAGGTCACCCATAGAATAAATTGCTCTACCTGCAAAAGCTTTAGCAAATTCGTCAACAATTGGACCCAAACCAACATTTTAGATTGTGACACGATTAACAGGCTGTAGATCTTGAATGAATTGTAAAGATCCATTTTTCTTGGGCACGATAAACCATCAATTTGAGTAAGGTGCTGAAGAAGGTTCTAAAATCTTCATTCTGATCTTCTCATTTAGAAGTTCCAATAATCTGGGCAAATGCGCCCTTGGAACATGAATAGGCTTGAGGTTCCAAGGCACATGTGGGACTGTAAAAATGACCATAGGAGCCATAATATTTGGATCCACACAACCTATTTCACTTGGCTGAAATCCAAAAGCTTTTCCATGTTTCATTAGCATTTGCATAAAAGAGTGTTTTTCAACTAGTGAAAGGAAAAAAATTTCACATATTTTGAGCTCTTTTATACTTTAAAATGTGAACTTGTGACCAATGTTGGAAGGATCATAAAGACTTGACTGATTTGCTACCCTATCAGCCATCTCTTCACTTTCAGGAGGCAATGGGACTGCCACAGGCTTAACTTTCTTATCCACCATCTTGTATTTTGTCTCCACTTGTGCTTTAGCCTTGTTGAGTAAACCAATGTCTTCTTGCTCAACAAATTCTTGAATTGTTTGATAAAAATCCAATGTACATACTTCTATGCACTGATTTTCAGCCTGATTTTCAATATGAGCAATTGCATATATTTCAGCCAATGTGTCAATAATAATCATTCAAAAAAAAACCTGAAATATCTTCATTTTCAGCCATCATGTCATAAGTTTTCAGCTCCCTTTTTACATGGCATAAGTATTTTCTTTTAGCTTTAGTCATGAGTGGAAGAGACTTATAACAACCCATACTATTGGATGTACATACATACAGATTTGCTAGAGACAGTTTCTCTAGCATAAGGAGGTTCAATCTTTTTACATGACGCACTACCATAGCCTCCTTTTATAGCAGTGCAACCCAAAAACCCTTGAATTATCAGGCATTAGGAGGCACATGATAATCACGCAGTCGATCTCTGTTTCAATGATGGTTAACACATATAGTAAGAAATTGGACAGCTCATTCATTATCCTTGCTTCGGATTCGAGCATATGAAGAACCATCATCAAGAGCTTTTGTTTCCAAGCGGGCTTCAGAAATGTAAGGTTGCCCAAGAATGATAGGGTAATATTTAGCTCAACTAAAACCAATTAATCCCATCATAAATCAATCAATAAGCTATCATACAACCTCAAAATTCATCATTCAATATCCCAATCTCACTTACTCAAAAAAACAGAGCAAAATAGAAGAAAATAGAATCTCAACAAGCTCAAACAAGATCATACAGAAGCTATCAAAACATCATCAGAACCTATCACATCAATATATCTTCATAAAAAAATATCACGAGCTATCAAAATCATTCCAATCGGATTATTTCATTTTAGTTGAGCTGAATGTTTACTGTTTAGTTGCTGTTGAACCTCTGTAGACCTTCTGTAGAGCCTCTGTTCCTGCTATGTTCCTGTTCTGTTCTATAGATCTTGTGTAAGTGTTCTAAGATATGAGGGTGTACTTTGGAAATTTTTTCTAACTTTTGGAAAGGATGAATCTAAGTTCAAAAGAGCTAAAACAAATGGAAGAAGTAGTTGTTGAAGACTGAAGAAAAGACTGGAGTGAAGTGATAGTGATGAGCTATGAAGAGACACTGTAGTGGCTTTGGTGCCCTTTCATGACTCTTGAAAGGGGCATCCACGACCAAGAGAGGATTATTGTGAGTGTTTATTGAATATTGTAGTGAGGAGATGATTTACTATTGATTGAGAGAGAAAGAGAGAGTCAGAGATAGCCAATTCTATAAAAACAATGTATCTACAAATGAGAGATTATGAGAGAAAACTATGAAGACAATGAAGATGAATACTATGTGATTATTTAAATTCAAAAGTGGTGTACTCTTTTGTGTTCTTGTTAGTTTGTATATATTCTATGAAGATGTGAAAGAATATGGTTGATTCTATCAAATCTGTGGGAGATATCTACAATGATGCTGCGTGAAGATTTGTTATTTTCCTTGTTGTGGTTCTCTAAAGAATGAAACAAAAGCTTGTTGATGTTACAATATAGATTTTCTTGCAGTAGAAACTCCTTTTCCTTGGTGTCTCTCTTGGGGCTCCATGTTTTTACTGCGCAGTCAGGGAAATAAGCGGATCTCAACAACAACAACAACTTGGGAGAGATTATATGGTGACAAGAAATACTAAAGTGGTACTAAAATGAGAAGCTAGTGGCACACAGATAGTGCCGAGAAGAAAATATAAGAAGTTAAAATTGCACACTCTGGTGCAGAGAAGAAGAAGATGAGGAGAGAGACCTAATTTGTTATTTTTTTAAAATTTGTTATTGTACTTTTGCTGGTCTATATTTTCTCACCTCTTTGCATCTGTTTTTCCTTCTTAAGGAAGGAAGAAAAAGAAGAAGAGAAGAAAGAGATGGACAAAAGAGATCAGTGAAGATCTTATGCATAAAATTTGAAGATGGCATGGGATAGAATGCAAGATTAAGAGATAGAATTGAAGGAGGAAGAGAAAGTCGGAAGACAAGATCAAGACTATGGGATATACTCCAAGGACCCAATGACAAATGATCCACAAAAGTAGAATGAGATAGGTGTAGTGGACTAATTCTTGTTTGGAGGCAAAGACAAGTACGCCATCTTCAGGCTTATTGTCCTCTCCTTTGTCATCCTCCCTTTCCTTGTCCTCTCCAATTCCTAGCAACAAAGACCTAAGCAATTTAGAAGAAAAAAAGAGCCATTTGCCATGGCATCTATAAGGCATAGCCATATGAAGAAGGAAGAGATAGAGAGATGGTTAAATCAAAGAGCCTAGGATCTGATTGATGCTATTACTAATCTCATTCTGTTCTTGAATCTATACTCACCCTTCATTCACTCCTTAACATACCAAAAAGGAATATAGAGTGGAGAAGGACAAATCAATCAGTTTGATAGAAGCATGTTGCGTAAGTGCCCTATTTTGTAGGGTTTGTTTTGGGTTTTTTTGAGAGGAACAGATAGAGCAGAGAAAGGGGATATGAAAAAAATCATGCCACAACAAGAGAAAGTGGGCCGCTTGATACCCAGGCCTCCATTGATTGATGGACAGAGAGAAAGTTTGTGGTGTAGGATCTTTGTGTCAATCCTATTGCGCTCCATGTCAAAGAAGTAGTAGAAGTAAAGAAATAGAAAAGAAGTAGACATCTCCCCTCTTTGGCTCCCCAAATGGCCAAATATCCAACTAATAAACACAAATCCATCGCTCAACAAAGATCAAGAAGAGGAAGGATAAGGGGTTTAGAGATAAATTAAAAATTTGAGGAACAAGAAAGAGATAAAGGAAGAAAGGAATCATGACTATCATCTCCACGCACCACAAGGATCAACAAGAAAGGAGAAAGTAGGGAATATCATGCAAGACACCATGATGACCACCATGATGACCCTGTAGCATCTAGAAACAACAAGGACAAGAGACCCTTTCCATTGCCATTGACACAGGGCAATGAAGATTTTAAGAGAAGAAAATAAGTGAAAAAAATTAGAGGAATATGCAACTTTGGCAAACCACCATAGAAACGATTGACGATCAAGAAGAAGAAGAAGAACCATGCGTAAAGCTACACCGATCATTTGATGCAAGATAATTCGATGCAAAAATAGGAGCCATAGAGTTCAGACTGATGTGCCTGGCTCCTTTCCCTGGCTGAGTACCTCTTCAAGGGGTAATGACTCTTCAAGAAAAAGAGAAATGCCACAACCCACCCATGTGTGTAGGAGAAGCTCCTAGCGGTGCCTTGTGAACATGGGCCATGTAATCAATCACACGAATTACCAGAGCGTGTTATGACTACCACCATCATGGAATCACATGTTATGCAGACAACCAAGGCAAACGAGAGGACTAAGTAGAAGAAGAAGAAGAACTTATATCAGAAGGCAGAGAGAGCATGCGAGTATCGGTTCCTGCTATCTCCCCCTTATCGTGAGAGAGAGAGAGAGGTTTCCCCCTATCCTAGTTGTGCTTCCCTTTCTCCCTCCTTGTCCGCCCTTCGCCCTTTCTTTCCCTCTTCTCTAGCAAAAACCCTACCCCTAATCATGGGCGACCAAAAACACCCATGAAAGGAAAGGAGGAGAGATAAAAAGCTTTTCATTGTGTGGTCAAAGGAGCCCCCATTCAAAATTCCCTTTATTCCTTCAAGCTTAAAACTTATTCTCATTTTGGAAGTGTTTTGTGTTAGACAATGGTTCTTCTTTGACAAAATTCATGAGGACGCTTCACATTTCAGTGTGGGAGGAAATGATGACACCAAAAGAAGCATAAAAACAAGACACAAAAATGTCCATACATATACCATAATTTCATCTTTTGTAAAGGGAATAATATTTGCATTGTTGCAAAATCACTAAAATACACCTTACATGAGGGGGCCACATCCTCATCCACATCCATCATAAATAAATAGTATACACAAAAATGCACGTGCATGCATTTGAAAAAGGTTAGAAAGAATTGAAATATAAAGTTTAAAGCCTTATGAATACAATTGTATTAAAAAAATCAAAGAAATAATAAAAATATGAAGGGTTGTGTGTCTTTTGGGGAAAAGGTGGGGTGGAGTGCATGGCTGATTATGTGCCTCTTTCTCTCCTTTCTTCCAAGATACACACATTCTCCTTTTGGATGGTGCCAATCTTTCTCTCTCCTCTCTTCTCTATCTTTTGTGCAGAAATTCCTCTTTTCCCTTTTGCTCTTGCATAATGGTTGAAGCTATGGATGAAGATGACGAATTTGTTCATTATTAAGAGAGAGGTTTATGGTTTCTTTTCAGTTTGGAGATTAATGATAGAGCCATACACATAGATTTTGTGTGCTATTTTCTTGGTTTTGTGTTTGTTTATGTTCGAATGTCAGGACATAGATGATTTTCAGGGCTGTCACATTAAAACTCAATTTCTGATGGGGTTAGGTGGCGTTCACATGGAAAAAACAATAAGTAGAGCTCAAAAACACCAATAAAAATTAATAACAAAAAATCAAGAGGTCGAAACAGGGCAGAGAAAAAAGGAAAAATGTGCAAGAAGGGTGGCCGGACAAGGCTATCTAGTCAAAATTGAATTCCGAGGAGAATAGGGCAGGTTTCTATGGAAAAAGGGCAAAAATATGCACAAAAAAGACACAAAAACACGCAAAAATTAATAACGGACAAACCGTACAATGGAATAATAGGTAGGTAAAATGAAAAATATCCAGGGGAAGGTGTAGGATAGGGCTGGTATGTCAAATTGCTATTCTGAAGTATTAAGGATGCGTTCGCATGGAAATACATCCACTTGGGTGGTAAAAGCTTTAAAAATTAATAACACAAAAACAATAAGTCAGAACAGGGGGAGATAAAGAGGAAAAGGGTGTCATTTGAAGGGACAAATAGAGCTATAATGTTGGATTAGGAGTTTGGTGAATATAGGGTGTGTTCACATAGAAAAGAAAAAAAATTATGCAATAAAAGCAACCGCAAGGGAAATGGCCTCAATGACAAGGGATACAAGGGTGGGTGGGTGGGGAAGGGACCCCATCAAGACAGAACTAGTACGTGGTAGACACACATGATTGGTTAATAACATAGGTAGGGGGTATGCACATCAGACACGTAGGGACGCGTCCCCACACTTAAGACCTCATCGGTTAGGGTAGATTGATCGACACAGCCTCGGACTTGTACGCTGATGTCCCCACACTTAAGACATAATATGCACTTGCAGACAGAAAAGGTAGGGTTAGAAATACTTGGCCCATTTTGTAGATGGTTGAAGGGAACCATCATTGTTGATGCAAGAAGATTGGAGCCATCGACAGGAGGTACCAAGGCTTGCCACAGAACACATCTAGCATGGCAAGGACCATACAACATCACCTAGGGAGGTAGCTTTGTTGGTAAAGTCTGTCGATTCAAGTGTCGATGATGAAGAATAAAACTCTCAGCTCACGAGCACTCAGGAGGATGATAGAACAGTCACTCGCCCCATGACGCCCATCGCTCAATGAATAAGCATGAAATCCCATAAGTCATGCCCGGTTTAGAATTGAACAAGGGAAAAATGATTTGGAGGGAGTATGCCAGTGTGCACAATTGAGGGTGTAGTTGTGCATTCCACTTGGTGTTGGTATACAATGCAAGAAGGTAGGCCAGGGAGCCTTGTCGTGCAATGTACAGATCAGGGTGATATGGCATGTGAGGGTGATAGAGACCCATCCCATGGGTGCATAGGAAAAAGAGAATGTACCTGACTCCAAGTGTCATAACATCCCTCAATCCTCACCTTGCAGGAATTGATTGAGGACACACTAGTCACTCTCAACCCCCCTCTGACTGATACTTTGTTGATAGATACAGGAGGGCAAACCGTTCCTAAAACCCATTGATGTAATCCCCATAGTCACTTGTGCAGAAGCTGTATGCCTTGTGCGCAATTGATGGTGCAATTATGCATTCTACCCTGTGTTGGCATACGGTGTAAGAAGGAAGGCCAGGGAGCCTTGGAGTGCAATGCACATGAACAGATAGTGCTTTGTGCATTGAGAGGCCAAACCCGTGTGTGCAACACTCCATTCACACATCACACCTCTCATTTGAATTAAAGGGAAAGGACTAGTCACTCACCCCATCCTTTGTCTCATGCTCACTGATAGATATAGAGGGCAGACCATACTCACATCCCCATTCGGTTAGGATGAAAGCTCACATCACTCAATGGGTTGTCGATGAAGATCGTTGGTTAGTTGTTGACAAGGTGCCGATGAAGAGGCATACCCAGGGAGCTAGCCACTAGATCTGGTACTTAATTTTATCTCTAGAGCATGTCGTCTTTGGAAAAGGTAGTCTGTTGTAGGGAATCAGTCCTTCGAATGAGATTGCTGATATAGCGCACCAAGGGAGGTGGCTCTGGAAAGTTGCATCTGAAAAGGTTCTGCTAGTGATTCAATTGTTTTGGACTGCGGGTGTGTTTTCAACTTTTCCATAGCCAGCTTCCCGTCAAAGGGTGTTTGCCACCTTTTCTTGGAATGAGGCCTGATATGACATGGAATTACTTCCTTTTCTCCTATAGCGGTTTGTTTGTTTTTTTTTCTCTTTTCTTTCTTTCTTTTCTACTCCCGAGGGTGTTTTCACCTTTTCTCAAAGAATAGGTTAGCATGACAGGGACCGAAGTCCTTTTCTCCTATGACATATATATATATATATATATATATATATATATATGCTTTTTTTTTTTGTCTTTTCACTATCTTTGAAACATCGAATGGCAGGGGAGTCATGTATCAGAACCATCCTCGCTACCTCTATTGGATTAGACAAGAGGAGAACATAGTAGGAGTGGGAGATATCTGTGAGGGGCTAGCAAAAGGATGCCGCCTCGTAAAGAAGAGTGTAATGGCTCTATCAGTAGCACAAGGAAAAGGACAGTGCGGTGCCCAAAAGGGAAAGGGTTGATCGACTATGATTGTTAGGGTCCCCAGGGAGGGAAGTACTTCTTCAGACGATAGCCATTGATCAGAAAGGGATCCTTAGAAGCGTCGATGGCTTGCACTTGGACAGAGCCATTTGGGTTGACGGCAAGTACCTTATAGGGACCCATCCAACGTTGTTGAAGTTTGTCTGGAAACTTTCCAAATCAAGAATCATAGGCCAGGACGAGATCACTTCTTTGAACTCCTTCCGCTTGATGAAGCTGTCATGATAGGCCTTTCTGCAGGCTTGTGTGGCTTCCATGCATTATAAGGCCATCCTATGGATCTCATCCAAACATTCCAAATGCAGCAGGTGGCACTGGAGAGACTCATCATCTCTGAGGCATTCTTTAACTGCCACTCGCAAAGAGGAAAACTCTAGATCAATAGGGAAGATGGCTTCTATGCCATACACCAATTGGAAAGGAGTCCTGTAGCAGCTCTGTAAGAGGTTCTATATGCCTAGAGGGCCTCTGTAAGTCAATCACCCCAATCACGGAAATATGTGGCAATCGTCCTTGTTAGGATCAAGCAGGGGATGCGACTGGTGACTTCAACTTGGCCGTTGGCTCTGGGGTAATAGGGGGTGGACTTTTGATGGCGGATCTTATATAGTTCTGTCAATTTTTCCATAATCTTGTTAAGGAAGTGGGTACCTCGGTCACTTACGAGCTCTAGGGGACTGCCAAAACGGGTGGTGATATCCTCATATAGGAACAATGCCACGCTATTACCATCGTCTCGCTTCAGAGCTTTAGCTTCACACCACTTTGTTACATATTTTGTACAGACCAAGATGTATCTATTCTGCTTCCTTCTGGTTGGAAGATCAATGGGACCCACGAAATCAATCCCCCACTTCTCGAATAGCTTTAGGGGAAGAATGGGTTGCAAGGACATGGCATTTGTTTTGGTGGGTTTCCCCATTCTTTGACAAGCATCACACTATTTGCAGTAATCATAAGCATCCTTATGGAGGGTTGGCCAACCAATATCCTGCAAAAGTAAGGCCTTTCTAGTTGTCACTTCTCCTGCAAAGTGTCCACCACATGGCTTGACATGGCATGCTTTTAATATTATGCCGATTTCTTCTCCTACAACACATCTTTGCAAGACTTCATCCTTGCCTTTTTTGTACAAAGCACCACCTAATAGGGTGTAGGGGGATGATTCCAACAGAAGCTTCTTCTTCTCACGGCTTGAGATGCCAGGGGGATATTTTTGGGTTGCCAAGAGGTTGGCTATGTTTGCGTATCATGGGGTAATTGTTTTGACTAGAAACAAGGAAGCATCAGGAAGGTCTGGATCATCCTGCTCCTCTTCTGCAGTTTGAGGGATCCACGACAGATGATCGGCTAGGACATGGGAATGGACAGACTTAGTGACCATTTCAAAATTGAACTCTTAGAATAGGAGCAACCATCCTATCATTCATCCTTTGACATCTACTTTGTTTATTAGGAAGGATAGGGCTTCATGGTCCACGTAAAGTTTGAAATATGTCGACAATAGATAATGTCTATGTTAGAAATCTCCGTCAGTTTGTCTTGGTGTGTAATCGACATATGTGGCACCTAGTGTATAGCTATCTCCATGTTACTACATTAAATAAGTTGGGTTAGTAGTTAGTCAGTGACTTGACTAGAGTCAGTCAGTCTAGTCAGTCTAGTTTACTATACATTGTATTGGGTGGTTTTAATGTGAAGTTGAATAATGAAGAAAAGACATTGAGAGCCTGAAGGCTCATGGATATGGTGTTTCCATATCTCTCTCTCTCTCATCTTTGAACATGGTATCAAAGCATCCACAAGACTAGGCTTTGTGGAGTAGAGCATTGCAGAAGAAGACTTCAAGTCTGACTTGAAGGGCTGGAAAAAGAAGAGGATTTACTGTCATTTTCACTATTTTGGTCACACAGAGGTATGCATTGTTGAAGAAGAGTAGCCATTGGTCAAGAGGCTGTTGGTGACCCTGCTGGAGCATCTGAAAGGCCCTATTGAGCCTATGCGATCCTTGTATAGGCTCATATCAGCCATTGTGTACAGCAGCAACCCTTGCTGAATCTGCGTGAACTGCGCCTGTAGAGCTGGGTGGACTGCAACCTGTCAAACATCAAATGGGGGACTTGAACAAGACCCATAAGGCATGTATGCTCACTCTTGAAGGTATTTGAAGAGTACAAGAGGCAAATGCTTGTGTGGGAGCTCTATTATGAGTTGGAGTAATAGACACAGACCTGTAATTAGTTCTAAACGACTGTTAAAATGAATGGACAGCATGCATTCAGTCATTATTGACATACAGGAGCTTTGTGCTACACTCAGAAGGCATCTTTAAAGCACAAGAATGTGTCAAAGCATGTATACATTGGATCTAACGTCTTGGAGCTGAGATTTCTTGCTTAGAACACTCAGATTTGAAAACCATTGACAGGCTGGAAACTGTCATACACAGTGAATAGCAAGCATTGTATCTTGCTGAAGCAATACATGTCACTTTGGAGTTTCTATCACCTATATGAACTGACATATGCATGCTGAATGTATGGAGGATTGTGGAAAGCATTGGATGCTGCTGAATACTCAGATCTGGACCTGAAATGGCTATGCATGCTGAATGTATGGAGGATTGTGGTTATGAACAATCATGGTTATGAACAGTCATGTATTCCTTGACAGTGATTAATGAAGACAGGTTGTCTATGCCTAATCAAATGCTCATGTATTGAACCTATCACTTCAGAGTGAATGTATGATATGATTTGAAGAATTTTTGGAGCTGCTTAAAGCTTGTTATGCTGATTTTTGGTTGACTGCAACCTACAACCAAATTAGTTGACACTTGTACTTGCTGGTTATGCACTGTTTTGTGCTTCTATGCCTATGTATGGCTTGACACATGTACTAGCAGCTATCTAGAAGTTTTGGGACATGTATGACATGTATGCATGTTGTTTTTGGACTTGAAATTGTTGCTGGTTATACACAGTCTACAGTTTTCAGACTGCATCTTTGGTCCCTGGAAGTGAGGTTGTAGGAGTTTAAACTGAAGCAAATACATAGCATATCTATTGACTGTTTTACCTACGGGTTATATTATTTGTTTTGAGACTTTTTTGGGTTATCAGTGGGCTATAATACCTTGGTTTTTTATTGCAATTAGTTGTAGAAAACTATCATAAACTGTTGTGGATTGAACTTGGTCGTCATACTTATTGGTTTGTAGGTAGTTAAACATCTGACAGAAAGTCTATTGCATCATGGCTAATGCACATGGGACTGATAATATCACTCAGATAGTTGGAGAGAAGTTAGACAACAAGAACTTTGCATTATGGAAATTCAGAATGAAGAACTTTCTAGTTGGCAAGGGTTATTGGGATCTATGTACAGGAGATGAGGCTGCTCCTGAGTTGCCTACAATGAATCCAACTAATGAACAGAAAAGAGCTCATAGGCTATGGAATGAGAGAGCATGCAAGGTGCTGCATTGGTTTTCTCTATGTATATATGATGCTATGGTAATTCAAATCACTAGATGTGAGACTTCGAAGGATGCTTGGGACATACTGATAAAAGATTATGGAACCATGACACATGCACGGAAGATCCAGTTGAAACAGCAGATCAACGACATGTTTAGGAATGGCAGGAGCATCCAGGTGTATACCACAGAGATTAAGACCATAGCTGATCAACTTGCTACCATTGGCTCAAGTGTATCAGAAGATGATATGATTGCTGTTGCCTTGAATGGATTAGGGAAAGAGTACAAAGCTTTTGACACATCCATTTCTGTTAGAGAAGAGCCCCCTACTTGGGAAGAGCTAGTTGCTTTGTTGCTGCATGAGGAGGTCAAGCTTGGGTTGAATACAGGTTCCAGTGTATCTCAGAGTAGAGACACTGTGTTATACTCTAGCCAGCGTGGCAGAGGATTTAGAGGTCGTGGTTCATTTCGAGGTTGTGGTGACACTCGTAATGCTTATGGACAGCAGCAGCAGCAGGGTAATTGGCATGGTGCAAATACATAAGGCCAGCATGGATCTGGCGGGTTTAGAGGTAGGGGGAGATCACCCCAAGGTAGAGGTGGTGGATCTGGTTCATGGTAGTCATCTGTTCAGTCCAATAGGGACAAGGATTGCCATTATTGTGGCAAGTATGGGCACATTACAAAGGATTGCTACAAGAAGCAGGGAGATATGAAAGCAAAGGGCAGACAGCATGGGTACTATGCATCTTCTAGTGGTGCTCATGATGAGCAAGTTGATAGACTATTTGCCATGCAGCATGTATCCAAAAATGCATCGAGACATAATAGAGATGATAGATGGTACATTGACTCTGGAGCGTCGAAACATATGACACCGCATGGAGAGTGGTTTGATGAGATGGTTGGAGGTACACATGGTCATGTATGTACTGGGGATGACACCCAACATGACATAAATCATAAAGGGATTGTTCCTCTCATGATGCCTGATGGCAAGAAGAAAGGCCTGCATGATGTATTACATGTACCGACCATAACAAAGAATCTTTTGTCTGTGGGCCAAATGGCAGAACAGAATCTGCAAGTAAGACTTAACAAAGATGGATGTTTCATTGAGGAGTATGGAAATGACTGCAAGCTAATTGCCAAGGGCAAAAGAGATGGCAGGATGTTTTGGATGTGACCATTCCGGGACGTAAGGTAGCCATGTTTGCTCATGATGAGAGTGCCATTCGGGATGCAGAGATTTGGCACAAGCGGATTGGACATGTCAATGTACAAAAGTTGAAATCTATGCAGCAGAAGGAAGTAGTACTTGGATTACCTAAATTCAAGTATAATGACTTTGGTCATGTATGCCCTGCATGTCAGTTTGGGAAGCAGGCACGGTTTCCATTCATGAGACATATAAAAAACGGCCTTTACAGTTGGTGCACTCTAATGTCTGGGGTCCTTCACATAATGCTTCATTTGGAGGTGCACGGTATTATGCCTCATTTATTGATGATTTCAGCAGGTACACTTGGCTTTATGTTTTGAAGCATAAAGATGATGTGTTTAATGCATTCAAAGATTTCAAGAAGCATGCAGAAAATGAGTTGGGCTGCTACATATCCTGTTTGAGATCAGATGGAGGAGGTGAATATGTCTCTAATTACTTTGATAGGTATCTTGCTAAATATGGGATCAGAAGACAGCTTACTTGCAGCTATACACCGCAGCAAAACAGTGTTGCAGAGAGGAAAAACAGGGTCCTGATGGAATCAGCTAGAGCTATGCTGAATGAGAAATGTTTGCCAAATGGTTATTGGGCTAAAGCAGTGATGACTGCTGTCTATGTGCTGAATCGAACCCCTACAGCAGGGATTCATGATGTCACTCCATATAAGAGGCTGTATGGTCATAAACCTGATATTTTGCACTTGAAGGTATTTGATAGCATTGCATATGTGCATATACCAGATGAAAAGAGGAAGAAATTGGATCATAAGGCAGTGAAGAGTGTGTTTCTGGGATATGCACATGAAAGGAAAGCTTGTAAGTATTATGTATCTTCTACGCATGAGACACTCATAAGCAGAGATGTGGTATTTGATGAGTTAGCGTCCTGGTATGGGAATCCTGTTGCAGCGCCTACTGATGGCTCACCCAATATGAGTTGTGTTGAAAATACTCCTGCAGAGAGTACTTCCATGAGTGGTCAAACAGATGATGTATCATCTACAGTGAGTCCTTGGACAGGATGATTGCGTAGTCACACTACTGCATCCACTGACACGGATATGTCAGTGAGGGGGAGAACAGATAAGGAAAAAGAAAAGGTTTTTGAAGATGTAACAGGTCCACTCACTGCAGGTTATGAGTCATCTAGCAGTGACAGCTTAGACAGTGAATTGGGGATTCCATCTGTTATGACGCCAGGTGCTAGGCAGAGTCGTTATGTGCCGCTTCATGAGAGGCAAGCTCATAGTGAGCCACAGCTCAGGAGATCAAAGAGGGTCAGATGACCTATTGATAGATACACTTACACTGGATATTTGGCCCGTCATTATGCTTATATGACGAAAGTAACAGGTTTTAGAGAACCAAGTAAGTTTGATGAGACAGTTGTTTGCAGATGAGGATTGGCGTGCTGCTATGATGAGGAATATTCAGCTTTGGCTGAAAATGGCACATGGGATTTGGAATAGTTGCTTGAGGACAAAACACCTATTGGCTACAAGTGGGTGTATAAGGTAAAATGTAAATAAGATGGATCATTGGAAAGATACAAGGCCAGGCTAGTTGCAAAAGGGTATGCGTAGCAGTATGGTCTTGATTATGAGAAGACTTTCAACCCTGTAGCAAAGATGGCTACAGTTAGAATTGTGATTGCTTTGGCAGCAGCTAGAGGCTGGAAACTATGAAAGATGGACGTAAAGAATGCCTTTCTGAATGGAGAGTTATAGGAAGAAGTTTACATGGAAAAGCCTGAAGACTATGTGCATCCAGAATTTCCAGCACATGTATGCTGGCTAAAAAAGGCATTATATGGGCTGAAACAGGCACCCAGAGCATGGAATGCTTGCATCAGTAGTTATTTGCAGCAACATGGTTTCCGACTGGGTGATGCTGATCATAGTTTGTTTATGAAGAAGACAGATCGTGGCTATGTATTCCTAGTTGTCTATGTCGATGACTTGATCATTACAGGAGATGATGAAAGCGGGAGTGCTGAAGTAAAGACATGTTTACAGACTGAGTTTAAGGTCAAGGACCTAGGAGAGCTAAAATATTTTCTGGGGATTGAGGTTGTCTCTACACCTCAAGGCATATGGCTGCTACAGAAGCAGTATGCTTAGGACATGTTACAGAAGTATAGTATGGCTGATTGCAAGCCTATGGATACACCTTTAGAGCAGAATGTCAAGCTGCAGATTGATGCTGGGACAGAGATTGAGAATGTTACCATGTACAAACAGATGGTAGGCAGCTTGATCTATCTCACGATCACTAGACCTGCCTTGAGTTATGCTGTGGGGCTGATCAGTCAGTTCATGCAGAAGCCTCGCAAACCACACTTGGATGCAATCAGGAGAATTTTGAGATATGTAAAGAGTACCACAAATCATGGGCTGTTTTATGCATATGGGAAACCCCTTGACTTGATGGGGTATACTGATGCTGACTGGGCTGGTTGCACTCATGACAGGAGGTCAACCAGCGGCTATGCATTTGGATTGGGTAGTAGCATGATCAGTTGGCAGAGTAAGAAACAACCTACAGTTGCATTGTCCAGTACGGAAGTAGAGTATCGTGGTGCGGCCTTAGCGGCCTGGAAGCTATGTGGTTATTACAGAAGTTGCTGAATGACTTGGGAATACACTTGGATAGCAAAGTAAGGCTGTACTGTGACAATTTAAGTAGTGTCATGTTAGCAAGCAATCCTGTTTATCATGCAAGATCGAAACACATTGAGGTTCACTACCATTTCATCAGGGAAATGGTTTTAGCAGATCAGATTGACTTGGAGCATGTGAAGACTGAAGACCAGGTAGCAGATATCTTTACCAAATCACTTGGTAAAGATAAGTTCATTCACTTTAGACAGCTACTTGGAGTGATGCAGATGATTTGAGTTTTTGGTTTGAGCTTGAGGGGGGGTGTTAGAAATCAAGCTCCACCCATCAGTTTGTCCTGGTGTGTAACCGACATCTGTGACAGCTAGTGTACAGCTGTCTCCATGTGATTACATTAAATAAGTCGGGTTAGTAGTTAGTCAATGACTTGACTAGAGTTAGCCAGTCTAGTCAGTCTAGTTTACTATACATTGTATTGGGTGGTTTTAGTGTGAAGTTGAATAATGAAGAAAAGACATTGAGAGCCTGAAGGCTCATGTATATGGTGTTTCCCTATCTCTCTCTCTCACTCTCATCTTTGAACAGTCGGAACTTCTCCAAAGCAAACACCATTGTTAGACACTCAAGCTCGGTCATTGTGTAGTTCTGCTCTCTGTTAGTGACCTTTCGGCTTGCATAGTATATTGGTTGATCCAACTTGGAAGAGCCCTTCTAGCATAATACAGTGCCTATCCCTTCGACCGATGCATCTTTGTGCACATGGAACTCCTTCGTCCAATCAGGAGGCTACAAGTTGGGTGCTTCAATCAAACACTGCTTTAGGGTATTAAATGCCTCGTCACAATCAGTGGTCCATGTAAACTTGACATCTTTTCTTAGCAGTTTATGCAAAGGAGCTGCCTTTGTCGCAAAGTGTGCAATGAACCTTCTGAATAACCCACATGGCCAAGAGATCCCCTCAATTTCTTAAGGTTAGTTGGGGTTGTCAAGGTGGCAATCTTCTTAATCTTAGCAGGATTTGTTGCTATGCCTTGTGTAGAGACAATGTGGCCTAGAAGAACTCCTGATGAGATGCCAAAAACACATTTTACGGGATTGAGAGAAATCCCATACTCTCGGCATCTATCAAAACATTGCTCTAGGTGTCCCCAATGCTCACGGATTAGGCTATAGACACAAAAGTCATCGAGATACACCTCAATGAAATCATGCAGATGGTTTTGAAAGGTAGCCATCATTACTCGTTGGATGGTAGCATGAACATTACAGAGCCCAAACGGCATTACTCTATAGGCATAGGTTTCCCATTCTATTGTGAAGGTTGTTTTGGATTGGTCCTCTTCTGCAATTTGGACTTGGTTGTATCCATTGAATCCATCCAAGAGGGAATAGAGCTCATGGTCTGCCACTATGTCCAACAGTTGGTCTGTGAAAGGGATAGGAAAATTATCATTCTTCGTCTTAGAGTTCAGCTTCTGAAAGTCCACACATATTTGAAGTTTCCCATTCTTCTTAGGTACGACCACAATGGGCGAAACCCATTCACTATTAGCCACAAGATAAATGAACTTAGCTTCAAGGAGCTTCAATAATTTTGTCTTCACCAGAGTAGAATAATTGGGATTCATGAGCCTCTATCTTTGCCTCACAGGTTTGGCATTAGGCTCCAGATTGATGTGGTGTTGGCATACTGTGGGATCAATCCCGTTTAGATTTATATGACAATGCAAACACGTCTAAGTTTTCCTTTAGTAGGTCTTGTAGGACCACTAGTTCTTCTTTTGGAAGATTTAGACCCACTTTTAGGTGATGTCCAGTACTATCAGCATCCAGGAACGTCAATTTCTTTTCACCTTCCACTTCATGAATAAATGTCCCATGGATTGCTTTTAGGTAGATCAGACTCCTTCAAAGGAGTGGTCTCATCTTCTGATGATGCACTGGAACTACTACTGTCTTGTAATGGAGCCTTAGCTCGCTCTTTGGGAGGCTGAAAGGGTATCATTAAGGTTTTGATTTTAGGTTAGGGATGAGTTACTTCTTAGCTTGAGAATTCATCTTCTAAAGATGCATCCAAGAATGTCACATAACAGGAACTTCCTACAGGGAGGGGGGTTGTTGGCAAGGTGCATCATCATCACCTTCTTTAAAGAAGGCTAAGTTTGGACGACAAGAGTCGCCTGCTGAAGGAAGGCCTATTCTTCTTAATCCATTTCTTATAAAGGCTTTACGTATGACATGATTCCAGGATCAGTCCAAAGGGTACCACAATCATTCTGTCAAATAGAAAGAGATCTTCTGCTTTTAAGGCTTCAGGAACGTCAAGAACATCTTCCTCATCTCTACCTTCTGTGAGTAGGATATTTTCATAATCTTCGTCTGCATGATCACTTTTGTCCTCTTCACGCTCTATTTCTACATCTGTGGATACTCTGTAAGAGAAGAATACGCTCTCTTTTCTGTCTTCTGCTTCTGCTTCTACTTCTGTCTCTGCTTTTGACTCTACCTCTGACTCTGCGACTGCCATGTAACAAGGAGAACAATACATCCATGCTTCTATTTCACTGTCAGAGGTGATTTCAGAAGTTAAATCGGGTTTAGGCACGAGGTATTCTCCCATGGACAAAGACTTTGCTTCCTTCGGTAGTTGGCTTACATTGCCTACTATTAGAGACTATACCTTTGTTTTCTTGGGAAAGATTTGTTTGACAGCCTCTTCGTCTCCTGAGGTACCATTTGCTAATTCATTGGAGGAGTTTGACAATGGACGTAGATCCATTGCCTTTTTGCAATCCATACAACTTCAACACCACTTTATTGGGTCCTCTGCCTAGGGTTAGGGTTCCTTTGAACCAGTCCGTCCTTGCTCTTGCTTCAAAAAGCCAAGGTCATCGCAATAGCAGAGGGTATGAGGTCCCATAGGAATTTGGTTTGACCACCAAAAATGTCAGCCAATAGTCTCTTCTTGCAAGGGTTGTTTTGATGTATGGGAGAATGCCCAACAATTTGATTCCGCTTTGGTCTGCCTATCTAATAAGCCACTGTGTAGGTTGTATTCCTTGCAAACCTAGATCCTTCATTGTCACATCTATCATTATGTTTACTGATGAGCCTCCATCAATCAATAGATCTGCAATAAAGCATCCTTCTATCCATACACCAATCTCTGGGGTTCTAGGATTCAGGAAGGCATTAGCCACATCTACTTCCTTCATAGGTTCTGAGGCTCTGTTGGGATTTTTTGTTGTTGGGGGAGCAATCCTTAGGCCACATCTTCTTGTGAAGATGCTTTTAAATCTTTTTCAGCAATTGGGAGATAGCATCAGCAATTGTCCGAAGGTTAGGTTTGGATTAAAGGTGTCTAGGTATTTGACCAAATCATACTCTTTGATAGGATCCACAGACTTTTCCAATAGACTGGGAAATGGGGCCACACCCACCTTTATCTTACCTTTCTCTTCTAGGAGTGGCAACATCTATGCTTCTTCTTCACGAGGAGGTACTTCTGTATCCTTCATTTCCTAGATCTCTAGTCCTGTCTTTGCAACTGTCTTTGTAGCTCTCTATGGCTTTGTAGTGCTCTATACTTTCTTACTCTGGATTGCATTGTTCTGCTTTTCCTGAGGAAGGTTGACCGAGGAAGGTTGAATTTCATAGTCTTGGCTGAAGGAATGTTCTCTTTTGGAACTACGGATTCTCCTTTCTTTGCACACGTTATTGCGGCCACTTCCAATTCCACTAAATTGGAAGTAGCTTCTTGGGTCTTCTGTTGGGTATCAGAAGTAGACTTCATAGGGGCTGGACTTGGACAATCTTTTGCAGTATGTCCTTCTCCTTTGCATCGACTGCATAAGGGCTTGTAATCCACAGATCTTCTAGGGTTTGGACAATTTGGCTGGTAATATATTTCTGCCATTGTGGGATGAACTTCTTATAGAAAGTGGCTTTGGAAATAAGAATCTCCAATTATTTAGTGGAAGAAGGAACTTTGCAAATATACATTGAATTCTTCTCTTCTTGGCAATGCCATTTCCTTCATTTTCAGCCTCTTCTAATGCTTGTTGATGGCAAGTTTCCCCGACTACACACAAAAAACATGGAGCCCCAAGAGGAACACGAAAAGAAAGGGGTTTCTACTGCAAGAAAATCTATCTTGTAACATCAATAAGCTTTTGTTTCATTCTTTAGAGAACCACAACAAGGAAAAGAACAAATTTTCATGCATCACCATAGTAGATATCTTCCACGGATTGATAGATTCAACCATAATCTTCAACATCTTCATAGAATCCATCAAAACTATCAAGAACAAAAAATAATAAACCACTTTTGAATGGAAATAATCACATATGATTCATCTTCATTGTCTTCATAGTTTCTCTCACAATCTCTCATAAATAGATACATTGTTTTTCATAGAATTTGCTATCTCTGACTCTCTCTTTTTCTCTCTATCAATAGTACATTATCTCCTCACTAAAATACTCAATAATCACTCGCAATAATCCTCTCTTGGTCGTGGATTTCCCTTCCACGAGGTGTGGGAGGTATGAAAGGGCATTAGAGCCACGATAGTGTCTCTTCATAGCTCATTACCGTCACTTCACTCCAATCTTCTCTTCAGTTTTCAACAACTACTTCTTCCATTTGTTTTAACTCTTTTGAACTTAGATTCATCCTTTTAAAAAGTTAGAAAACTTTCCCAAAGTACACCCTCATATCTCAGATTATATACAAAAGATCTACATAGGATTTACAAAATAGAACAGAACAGGAACAGAGCAGGAACAAAGGCTCTACATAAGGTCTACAGAGGTTCAACAATAACTAAACAACAAACATTTAGCTAAACTAAAACCAAATAATCCCATCATAAATCAATTAATAAGCTATCATAAAACCTCAAAATTCATCATTCAATATCCAAACCTCACTTACTCAAACAAAACAGAGCAAAATAGAAGAAAATAGAAGCTTAACAGGCTCAAACAAGATCATACAGAAGCTATCAGAACATCATCAGAACCTATCACATTAATATATCTTCATCAAAAAATATAATGAACAAAATTAATCCAAACCTATCCAAATCAATCAAAAATCATACCAAATCAATCATTTAGTCCACCAAAAACAACAAAAATCAATTAAATATTTAGTCTTTCTCCACTCTCAACAAGGAGATAATAGATGGTCCTCACTGAACATTCCCTAATGAATGAACCAGTAACCCTATAGCTCAGGGTACCTCACCTCCTCAATGTTTTGCGTACAATTCAATTGTGTATGATTTATAGTGCTCAAATTTTTTTCTTATTCACAACTAGCATTGTGAAGGTGCAAAAACATGTCTTTTCATGCCTTTACTCTAGACCAAGAGATTGATGCGTTGCTAGCCAGCACCGAGCATACTCGTGCTATTGGACCCTCTTAAATTTTTAAACCATTTATCCTATATGCCATGCATTAGAGAAACATTAGAATTCAGCGTATTATAAGCACTTAACACCCCCTTCTCCCTACTGCTTAATATTGTGCATTCATTGGTAGGTTTAACGAGCATTTTTTGTGTATTTTTCCTTCATAAAAGCAATAAAACCCAATTTAACATAGAGCTAGGGCTGAACCTCATGCCTCAATCTTACCATACATTCACAAATACAAAAAATATTTTTTTAAAATTTTTGGATGTAAAATATCTATTTTTTATTATTTTTGCTATTTATTTATTAATGATTATCAATATTTTTTTATTCATTGATTTGGATTGATTGATCTTATCGAGAATTAGTTTTCTATCACATTCCATCCCACAAAAAACACCATACGCATGACAAAACCCTAAAATCGCATGAGTTTCCTTAAAACTACAATTTGTGGGTTTTTGTGTGTTCATAAAGAAATTATTAAATGAAATATTTTTCTTGATTTCTTTAAAATTAATAATAGATCAAAGTATAGACAGCCAAATGCAACCATTTCCAACCAAAATTTATAATAAAACAATAAAATCTAGCGCTTACTCATAAAATAGTGTCTTATGACGTACATATCTCATGATTGGAAGCCCGGAGACGCTTCCCAATAGTCGTTGACGATCCTTCCAACCTCAATCTACTCTCCTTTACACTCTAGCATTGTGCCACGATTAAAATCTTTCATTTCAGCACACCCCCTTCTCTCATAGAATCAACCATGGAAACACACAACAAGAGGAGAGAGAAATACTAAAAACTGATCTTTTGATTTACTTAATCATTTTCTGCATGGATTGAATTGTTGGAAGTGAAGAAAATCTCTAGGTTGCTGCCCTCTTGCCTCCCCATAATGCCAATAGCCACAAATAGCCATTCTTTTAATCAAGAAGGCATTGAAAAAAACGGCAACCCCCTTCCCCTCACAATCAGATTTTTGAGTTTTCAAGTCTTAAGCAAGGTTTAAGGCTTAAAGCCTTAAAATAACTAGTTCAAGTTTTGTGCTTTCACACTAGAGCAAGTGGATTTTTGCATTTTGGCGAGGGAAATGAACTTAGATTCGAGATTTGACTAGACGGTCGATTCCATGGCATCGAAATCTATAAATCTAGCCTCTGTCGTGCACTTTCTGGCTCCCGGATCACATAGCTGCTTTATAACGCGAAACCTTACGGGGATTAAATGGGGGGTCAAGCACTCGGATTGACGAACTAGGACTTGCATTGCGTTCTTGGCATCAAACTCTATCTAAGAAAAATCCAACTCATCGATCCACAATTGTTTCATTTTGCATGAAAATTTGGTCTTTTACATTTCCCGAGCTCTTTTTTGCTTCAAAAATGAGCTCCAAAAATCCACTCTCAATCAAGAATGTAGCATCCATATCAGAATACATCTAACAAATGGCTCACGTATCATCCAATGATAAGAGGCATGAAGTGTCTCAAATGAATGCTTGATGTGAGAAATGACAGTCAAAGATAATGAGAGTGAGCTTCAATCTCAACCCAAGAGTATTCTAGAAGCATAGTCAAGCATGTGGCATCAACCATAGACATCATTGTAGCATGCCAAGTAGTCGATAATCATCAATGAGCAATAGGCATGAAGTTTCTCTAACAAAATAGCATTTAACCCTACTTATTATAGGAGTGAAAAACCTCTGTAAAACTGAGAAAATGAGTGCTCAAATCAGTCCAATAGCATTTCAAGACATTGACGCAGCATCCCCAAGTGATCCAACATCAAATAGGCATCCTAAGAAGCATAGATGACCTCCAAACAATGAGGAAAATGATGTGCAAAATTTTATTACAAAAACTATCACAAACTATGAGCCAATGGCTGAACCTAGGAGCTCCAAACTCATGCCAAGGGTATCAGGTACAATGCAAAGTGATTTGGGAGCAATGCCAAAGGTTGGAGATGAGTGGGATGAATCAAATCTAAGAATGAAGGGGGGCAACCCAATCAACACAAATTGGACTTGCTATCATGGGCCTACTATTGGTTGTGCTAATGCCATTGGGGCATAAGGGAGCTCAATGAGGCTCTAAAACACTTAGACAAGTTGGGAAGCAAGTGAACTATAATATATACGACTTCAAGTTAAGACATGGCTACCATAAAAACTGTGAATTATAAGTATTCTCCACAAGCTAAAGCAATGCCATACTAGTTGAAGGGAGTGATCCTTGAAGTGGAAGCACAAAGCAGAAGCAAGAGCTATGGTGGAGAGAGAGAGAGAGAGAGAGAGAGAGAGAGAGAGAGAGAGAGAGAGAGAGAGAGAGAGAGAGAGAGAGAGAGAGAGAGAGAGAGAGAGAGAGAGAGAGAGAGAGAGAGAGAGAGAGAGAGAGAGAGGATGTGGGAACTCCAATAGTCACAATGTGTGACTGGCCTTCCATTTATTCAAATGTCACTGAAAGAATAAAGAATGAAGTGACAGTGATAGATGCCCACCACCTACAAGGTGCAGGTTTACAGTATGTAATAACTAATATGCTGTGCAGGTACTATCAGTGTAACTAATACACGGGGGGACTAGGCCCATGCGCCTTTACTCCCAATAATATTCACCTCATTTAAAACATAGGCCTTTTTTTCCTGCTCCACAACAACATCTAGGGAGATGAAAATTTGACCACTTGGACCATTAGGGGGGGCTAATAAAAATTGAGGTCTATTTTTAGCATATTTATACTCACTATTAAAGCCAAGTGTTGTCCCAAAAGTTCCTTGTTTTCTCTTAGCATGGAAGGGGGAGTAAGTAGGCATCTTAGGCCTGCTACTAGGCATGGGGTTGCCTCTAAAAACACCCTAAGTTGTAGGGACTTGACCTTAATGAGGTGGAAAAACCTTGCTAAAAATTCTCATTTTTACGATACTTCCTTGCATATCTTTCAACCAATTCAATTGCATCAAATAAGGTGGAAGGTTTTTGAGTCTTTACATCAACCAAGCTAGGCTCTAACCTATAGATGTACTTGTGCAATTTTGCATTATCACTAACACTCTCAACATACACGATCAAGTTCATAAACTAATTTGTATACTCCCATACAATGAGATTACGTTGGTTAAGTTGATACCATTGTCTTGCCAATTGCTCTTTTTCCACTGGGGATACAAAGACTTGAACCATATACATCTTAAATTCTTTCCAATCAATGACCGAATGATTCTCACAGTTGATGTAGTGCCACCATGTGTGAGAAAATCCCTCTAGGTGTAAAGAGGCAAAGAGAATTTTTTTATCATCGATATGTGGGTAAATACTAACGTATGACTCTAGTTTAGAGGTCCATTCTTCCAAGTCCAATGGGGATGGTTATTGCTCATTGTACTTGGTAAAAATGATCTTGTCACGTAGCTCATTGGGACCTTGCTACCCATGATAACCTTGTTGTCCATGTATACCATGTTGCCCATACATACCATACTGTCCATACATGCCATGTTGGACATTGAACCCATGATGCCCATTGTTGCCATACTAACCATTAATACCATGCTATCCATGATGGGGTTGAGCCAAATAAATCCCATTGGGACTCCTAGTGAGAGTTTATGCCAAAATGGGGTGGGGATCTCATGGGGTGATTAGCTACATGAATGATGGGATAGCTCAAGAGAGACTTATCATGTCTATGGGAAGGCTCACCAATATCAAATGTGGAAGGAGGGGGGACACACTTAGCTCCAAGAATACCCTATGGGCCATGAAGTGGGTCCAATGGTGGAGGCCATCGTGATTCACACTTGGACTCATTTGCCTTATCTTGTGTCGAGGTCATGGCTAGCTAGACTATAATAATGGTGAGGTGTTCCAAGATGTGTTGAGTCTAAGAGTTGGGAAGGGACATTTTTTAAATCTCAAGATTTATTTTTGAGAGCATCTTACGATGATTGGCAACCATGTCATTGTACCTTTCCATGTGGCAAATCTCATGATGCTGATAAAGGATGTGATTGAGCATGATATAAGGGTCCATATCAAGCACTTCCTCTTGCATCTCACTATTATAATCTTGTGCAAGTTCCCCATTCATTGAGGCCCTAGAGTCCCTAATCTCCCTCTAGAGCTTGTCATGGGCCTTGCCTTTACCTTTCTATCTTGCCATGTGAGTGCAGTCCACAAGACCCACCGTCAATAAAATGGACGTAACTTCTAATAGGAAACTCTGATCGAGGAGTTTTTTTATTCAAATCAAAGGAGACAAAGCACTCTTACAGATAAGTTAATGAAGTTTTGTGACAAAAAAAGATTAGAGAATTATGAAATTGAATCTTTGTACATGTCCTGGAGGTCTACACCCTATTCATAGTGACCTTAGTGCACAAAAATGGCCATATCTTTTTAGACTGTAACTCTAATTAGGGAGATTTTTTATTCAAATCGAAAGGGAAAATGCCATCTTCAAGATGAGATATAGGTTTCACTCCTAAATGTAATACAAAATTTATTACAACGAGTTTTCTATGACTGTTTCTAAATGCCAGCAACTAAAACACTCCCTATCCCAGTTCAAATATGCAATGTATGAGTGGCTCATGGGCTAAGCATCCTAAGCATCATAGTAATCAACATTTGTAGAATACTAAGAATGATCCCAGGTACATTTAGAAGTAGTTTACTCTGCCATTACCACATATGAAAGCCTCAATGTCATACATCTCCCATTGAATGCATACATATTAGTGCTATACATGGGTGTCTTGATCAATGATAGTTCCTCATGTTAGGGGGTATCTCATAAGGAATGGGGTGATCAAGGAGTGTATCTACACTTCAATACAAGTATTGGGCTCCGAATCACTAAGAGGTGGGTAAAATTCCCCACGAGCTATTGTGCACCCCTTTAGGGTCTTAAGTGGTAAGGGAGGGTCACCTCTCTTTTGGCTTACCACCTCACCTGGCATCGGCCCTTTTCCTCATTTAGAGTATACATGGAATATATTTTTTAATTATTTTACCTCCAAATATGTTATAGCCTCAAACCATAGCTCCTGCTTGCCTTCAAGAAAGTTGTCACTAAATGCAATTCTCCTTATTGTACCTGTACCTATTGCCCAAGTAACTAGGGTTTTCAGATTTGAAAATGGAACTAGATAGAGAAAAGGAAAATGGGAAAAGGACCAAAGCTTGAAACTCTAATACCACTTGTAATGAATGAGGCAATGAGAAGAGAGGAAGACTAAAAGAGAAGAGAGAACGAGAGGAAGAATTAAAAAAAAGAGAGAAAGATAGGAAAGAAAGGAGAAAGGGGAAGGAAGCCATGGAACCTAAAGGAGAAGGTGAAGAGTCAATTCTTGATTAGATGTGGATGGCCTAAACTGGGTCTCTTACACCTTTTATACCCTTGTCAATGTGACTAGGCATCTAACCCCTAGTTCCCTATATCCTACTCATTACACCAATGCCTTTGTCACAAGGTAACAATCAACCTTTCTTTGTTTGAGTGCTAATGTCCTAATGTTCAAGTGCCTCATTCTTCTCTCTGGTGCTAGGACCTAGGCAAAATATGTAAAGAATCATGTGTTATCACAATGAAGATATACATTTTAATACCCAATGTCATACAAATCAACCATGGCATCCATGGATATTGGCATTTTTGTAATTAGACATAAACATAAGAATGAAAACATAGAGATATCTACATTGACACAAAGTGCAAATTAAATCTGAAAGCATCACAATGAACATCACGTTTACACATAAGAAAATGAAAAGAAAAATACACAAAAAGATAATGGTGTACAAAGAGAGAAAAGCTGTTATATTGAATAGTTTGTGATCTAACAATACATTGTGTGAATAGTTCCATGATATACCACAGTAGTTACAAGGATAGCATCCAAATGGTATGTAGATCCAAATAAAGGCTTTCAATTAACACTTTCGATTATCTCTTACTTGATAATCATGTAAAAAGAGCAACCATTGGATCGAATGGTATCTCATTTGACTCACTACATTGTATGACTAGATGAATAATGTGCCACATCTATTGTATGGATGGAACCCAAATAGCATGCATATCTAGATAAACACATTAGACTGACACTTCAAATGATCTGTGACCCTTGACTTCCATAGACCAGTCTATCCAATGAAAGGAAGTACTCACCACAACAAAGTAGATTATCTTTGCAAGAGTTATGTGCTTCAATGTAACCTTGTATTATACCTACATATAGTCAAAACATACCATTTAAACCAAAAATAACAAATCAATCATGGAAGTTTAGGCAACAAAAAAGGGTAAATTTACTTAGAAGTAGATTTTTAGAATGGAAAATGGAATGTATGCTCTATTATCCAAAGTTGATTGCTTCAAGAAGGATCAATTCCAAAGTTAAGATCATTAGTCAAATACCTCATTTCACTTAGTGAAAACTTATTGGACTAAATGATAGATATGAGACAACAGAGATTAAGTTCATAATCAAAACATCAACTCCGAGTCTAAATTAACTAAAGAATCAGCAAAATGATGACATGAGGGAGAGAAGTTTGCTCTTATCATAAAAAATAGTAAAACCCACCATAATAAAAATACTATTTAGCCTAAGTAGTATTAGCTTCATTGCAACATTGTATTCCAACTACACATTGTATTAGTCAAATAAATTAGTGAAAACCCTAAAAAGGTCATCAAACCTGAAAGTTATTGCATTATGAATTGAAAACTTACATATAGAAAGACCTATAAGAAAAGGTGGATGCTTTGCTCGAAGTTTGATTGCTCCAAGAAGAACAAAAGCAAGAGGTAAGACCAATGCTCAAAATGCTTATTTCTCTCAAACCCTATTGAAAAAATAGTGAAAAGAAAAGAAAGCAAAGAGAGGGGTGAACAACTTCGTTGTGCCCAAAATCTACTACCGCTGCAAGAAGAAGAAATTGAAGAGAGAGGACCTCCTTCATCCTTAACAGGATGTCCTTCATCCTTGAGAGATTCTTGCTCGAATATTCGGTGCTCTTCTTCATCCTTGAGAGCACCTTGCTAGAATCTTTGGTGCTTTCCTTCATCCAAGTTGAGAGCACCTTGCTAGAATATTCAGTTGTCTCCCATGTTTTTTCTGAGCTTGCCTTCTCCTCCATTTTTCTTGCCTAGGCAGAATGAGCTTCTTCATTCACTTTTTGACTTGGGCTTCCTTAGTCTTTCTCTGCTTCCTTTTGGCTGCGTGATCCTTGTCTGTGACATGTCTTGTAACATTGTAACATAACCCCCCTCCTAGATGAGTCCCAATCTCATGGCACTTTTGGGTTTAAATTGAGGAAGATTCAGTGAGTTGATAGGCAGTTATATGCATCGATGATGATGGGGCCTTTGAAGTTGGGGGCTTCCATTGTTTGGAGTTACCTATAAAGAGAAAATAAGGTGCATTGCATGGGGGTGTGTCTATCTTTCCGTGTGGTGCCTTGTGCTCGTGCTAGTGGAACTGGGAGTTGGGTAGAACCATTGACAACAAGCCTGGGTGATGTCCCAAACTTGAAGACCCAGTTTGTGCATAAGGGTGGTGTAGTGTGTGAATGTGGCTTAAGGAGTTAGGTCTCTAACCGTAGGTGAGGGTGACCTCCCTAGGTATGTCTTGCCCTTGATGTGCCCTAAGCGTGATGTGGGGAATCAAAATGGGCTAGGGGGTTAGGGATGGAGCTCCGCCAACCGAAGCCATTGGACATTTCTAATTTGAGGACCTCTAGGCGCAGTGACAGTCGCCTACATGGAGCGAGATTTTTTGTTTGCTTTCTCTGTGATTTTTTTCTTGTGATCTCTTATTTGTTTGTTGTCCTTCTTTGACCTTTATTTTCTCTTTTCTTTCTTTATTTTCTTTTCTTTTCCTTTTTTTCTTTTCTTTTCTCTTTTTTTGAGGGCCTTGCAAAAAGGATAGTAAGAGGACCACATGCATCATTGACCTAGCTATTGCATAGCTATCTTTGCCAGCGTTGAGATAAAAAAAGAGTGGCAAGAGAGGCAGTATTCTTGCGAAGTAGGGTCTTGTCTTAATAACCTTCTACTAAGGAGCTGGATCTTGCTTCCCCCTTTCAAAACTTGGCCCTGTGTTTTCAGTTGGCCTTTGCCTCTCTTCTCCCTTGTGCTCTGATGGCTTTGCTTCTTTGGGCCCTACAGTTTGCGGTTGGACATGTAGCCGGTGTCTTAGAGCCCTGTAGGTGATCTCCAGATTTCTCCTCAATGATTCAATGGTATCCTCCTCCTCAGATTGCATGGCATCCAAGGTGCATTGTTAGGCTTCCAAAGCCACTTGTGTAACCTCTGCCCTACTCTCTGCTAATACCTTATCACCTTTTGCAAGGGCTAGCTGGTATGCTAAGTCTCTCACCCTTCCCTCGCTCCTATCCACACATTCATCTTCTTTTTTCTTCATTTCTTCTAGGCTTTCATTATGCATGTAGGCTAACTCCCTTAGCCTCCTCTCCTGTTTCTTGATTTCTCTTTCCAAGCGTTGTTGCTCTTCAAGCTCCAAGGCCATCCTCTTTTCCAAATCTTCTATGTGCTTTTGGTGCTGTCAGCTTTTCTCTTCTTCTACTGCTACTAGTTGCTCTGTGGCATTTTGTATATTTTCATTTTCCTTTTGCAGGTCTTTATATAGCACTAGCAGCTCATCATAATGGTGTTGTAGGCTTATGAGGCTTTGTGTTTCTACCACCATGAGCTTTGCTTGCCACCTCTCTTCTTCTCCTCCCTTGGCCTCGAGCTTCTCCTTTAGCTCCTTGATCTCTATTTGATACATGGCCACTTGAGGGTTCTTTCTAATTGAGAGGTTGACATTCTCTCCTTTTCGGCCTCAAGCAACGATGGCTATTTTATTGTCTTCTTTCACTCGTTTCAATTGTGACAAGAGTTCTTGAACATAGTCATCATAGTTTGTAGACAACAGAAGTGGGGCCAAAGGTTGTAGGTGCTTCTATCTTCTGCCTTTTGGGATCCCGTCTAGATTCCACATCTAGTTGTTGTCTTTTTGCTCCTCTCACGAGGGTTCCTCCACTTGTGCATTGAGTTGTCTCTTTATTGACTAGAAATTGCACCCAAGCCACAAGATTGCTTGCATCCACCATGGTAAAAGAGCCTTGGGTGGGTGTAGAGACTGGGATGGTGGGCAGTAGGATAGGTGGGAAGGGGTTAAGTGGACCCTTGCCCTTGCCTTTTGCTACAAGGGGTGGCAAGATTTTGGGCACTTGGGAGCTTGTGCTTGGGCGTTCTTCTTCATGAGGGTTCATGGCAACCAACTTCTCCTCTCTAGAGGGCTGCTCCATTGAGAGGCAGATGGCCAGGGCTATGTCTTCTTCCTCTTTTTTCCTGAGCTCCTTGTCTTCCTCCTCAGCTTTTCTCTTTCTCTCCTCTTCAGCTTTCTTGGATTCCTCTTTTATTCTTTTTTCCTCGTTCTTTTCTTTTCTCTTTATTTGTTCTTCAATATGCTTTTGAACTCATTGTGGGCTCTTCGTAAGTCTACTTTCTCTTTCTTCCTACTCTCTTTTTTGGCCTTCTTTTGCGGAGTCTCTTTCTTTGCTTTCTTGGCCCCTCCTTGACTAGATTGCACTTCTTGCCCTTCTTCTTCATTGCTCTCTATCCTCTCGCTGGATTGCTCATGTTCTTGGCACAGAGGGGACTTGTCTGGTGTCTCACCAAATTCCTCGCCTTCTTGTGCTTCCCCCAATGCCTCTCTTATGATGGCCATCAAGACCCCTTTGAAGCCAATGTTAGAGGCCTTTGATGACACGATGACTTCCTAGATTTGAAGGTCAAGGACTCTCCCCCCGCAGGTCTTCCTCCTGTGGTGGCTAGTGCTTTTGCTAAAGTTTCTATTGTTTTCCATACAAAGCCATTGAGGTTTACTTTGTCCAGGGATTTGTTGGTGATGCTCTCCAATATAGACACATTGATTCTGATCATCAGTGCATTGTACCTATGATTAGAGAACAACACATGGACCATCTTTGCCTGTATCTTGACTTGTGGATCCACAATATTTGCAAGATTGATGCCGTCCTTGGTGTGTACAAAGACCTAATCCATCCCCAACATATCATACACGTCTCTTTTGAGCCGTCTCTTGACCTTGTTGGGCAGGGCCCAACACTCTTTGCACTAATTTAAGGCTCAACTGGCGGGCTTAATTTTCATCATGCACCATTATGGTGCCGTGATTCCTGTGGAAAGTTCAAAGGAATTCCATGCATTTCTTGTAGTCCATAGCTTGGCCAACCATTATGGTACTTTTGTAGATTACATTGCTCTACAATTTGTTTTATGGCCAGTTCCTCTAGGTTCAATATATACCTACACTTGAACTAGTTGAAGGCCCTTGTCTCTACTGAGAGACCATGTTTAGTCTATTCCTCTCCAAGAATGGAAGTTTTTTTCTCTTCTCTTGTCTTGCCATTGTGGGTGCCTGTCACAACACCACAACTCACCATTAGTATTCTTCAGGTCACCTTTGCGAAAAGAAGTGTAGGCAATGGAAGAAATGCTTATGGACACTGAAATGCTTAAATAGGAAGAGAATTTCTTCCTTTGAACAGTCCATGCATTCCTAAAAAATTTCTAACTTTTTTACTCAATCATGGGTTGATTTCTACACGTTCTTTTCTTCTTTTGAACGTTGATTGAGGTTTTAGGGTTTGTTTTTATGTTCCTCACCTTTTATGTTCCATGATGTTTCATACAATTCACATCTACTTTCGGCATTCAGTTTGAAGTTTTGAAGTTCAAGTCATGTTCCCTTTTTCTTTTTCGTCTTATCCCCTCCCCCCTCAAAATGGTAAGAATCCTTTTAGGATTGGAGGATGAAGAGTTAAGGGCATTTAAGTGCTTGCTTGCTGTGCTTTACTTCATCATGAGCCAATCATAGAAGTTTGGGTTATACTCTAAGTAGGCATGATAGTCCATGTCATGAGGTCTAATGCCTATGTGCATAATGTAGGTTAGGACATTAGTGAAGAAGTCACTGGAGTTCATTGTGCTAGCAACATGTAGTTATTTCTTGGTTAGGATTCGATCAAAATAGAGGTGGGCCTTGACATATTCCTCTAAAGGTCATTTGCATGTGATGGCCAAGACTCAGAGTGAGGTAGGAGCCACAAAGGCAGGTTCGTACTCAATGGTTTTGATTGTGTGTCTCTACTGAGCATTGGCCATGATTTTATAGACCACTTATTCCCATTGGAGGACAGAGCATACCACTTTTGTAGAAAAGAAGAGTCAGAGTCGGCTAACTTTGTCAGCTCTTCTAGTTCTTAGCTTGTTGTAGGGATTTTACCCTTGTGATATGATGTGATTAGCTGTTGTGTGAAGCTTGCTCTCGAGAGATCTCATTGTCAATCAATTCCTTGGATACCTTGGGAATCTTAACGAACATGAACTCATAGTTCTCCTAAGTGCATGGTAAGGAGGATACTTCCCTTGCTAATGTCTCATCAAGGAGGTCGAAGTCCCTAGCCGTTCATAGTTCCTTGCTAGTGTGGTGAATGTGGCATCCAAACACCTGATGCAAGTGACTAAGTCGTCCCCCGTATTTGCAGCTAGGTCCATGGCCAACGTAAGGATGGATTGATGCCTATAGGAGGGTCAAAGGCCTACGGGAGGTTGGGGGTTGGTTGATCTTGATAGCTTGACTACTAATGCCTACCTCATGGGTGGTTCAATGGGGTCTTTGTCAACCGCTTGTGTGATAGCTTGGTCATGCGGCTCAGTTGAGTTATTGTTCCTAGCTTGTGGAGTAGTCGGGACAGTAGGTTGAGCGTGCAATAGGGATTTGGGCACCCATCACGGCTTGACCATTTGTCTACTTTGGTTAGCGCCAGCTATGTTGAGATGACAAGCTCAACACATGCAGACATTGATGATGGACCGCCTGGTTAGATGGGTCCACACGTCTACACTTAGCACGTCTGTGGTCATTATGGCTCTTACATGGCCACTGACTCATTACTTATTATATTTAGGTTCTTATACCTATTTACAACTGGCATAGTTATAGCGCCAGTCGACTAGTGTAGTCGGTTATGCATTGTTTGACTTAGTAGGCCACTTTTCTTTATGTTGTATCTTATCTATACTTTGTGTACATTGAAAAGAGTGTGGAAGAAGAAGAAGAAATCAGCAAGAAAACGTTTTGGCCTCCATCTCTCTTCTTGTCTCTTGAGTGAGCTTCTCCTTGTGCATTCTATGTATGTTCGCGCAGCATCTTGAGCAAGTCCCCCCACCACGCGACTCTTGACAAGCTAGGCCTAGGATGTGATATTCTATGGTCACGGATTTAGGCAGCTGTGATTGTTGTTTGGGCACCCATTTGAGCTCCTGCTCAGTGATCTTTGGGGTGTCTAGACCCCTTAGGCTGCAGTTGACTTGTCTTTATAGGATGGGTCAAGTTATGATCCCCCTCCTTAGACCAATGAGATCACAGGCTTTGATGGAGTTGTGTTGCCTTTACTAAAAGTTGTCACTATCTGAACATTGCCAATGGCAAGGTGAATACGCTACGAGTCATAGTCGACATTGTAGTGTACTTGTTTCTTGAATGTGCGTCTTGGTAGGCAGCGATTCTTTACCAACGATCTTGGTGTTAGGCATCACATAGAAGATCATAGGTAGGCTTTTAGTCTCAATAGAGACTGCTATTTTGCACTTTTCCAGTAGTGACTAGGGCTGTCCTCCAAATGGATTGAGTTTAGTGTTGGTCAACTACAATTGGGGCTAACCAATGAGGGTCCAATGATCATGTGTAAGGATGTTATAGTCAGCCCCCTTGTCAATGAGTGCATCAAAGCCATGCATCTTCTAGGTGGTCATTGATATGCGTAGGTAGGTAGGTGCCACCACTTCCTCACCTCTTCCTCAATCTCAGTGATAGTGGCTACTCTTACATTTGCAGGGGGTTCTAGCATTGGAGGTGCTTGTGGTAGGTGCACTGGTGTTAGTCGATTACTAGAGTTCTTGGCTATCATGTAGAGTGGTATTGATGGCACAATTGACGAACTAGAGGATGGCTTCCGCCTAGGAAAATAAAAAAAAAGGTGGGTGATTCCACACTCACTGCATCTGAGATTAGGGGTTAGCTCACTCCCTCTCGAGGCAGCACAAAGAGATGTGTCCTGAGCGACCACAAGTCCAACAAGAAATCAATTCTTGGGTCTGCCCTCCTAAGCCTCTGTCTCTCCCCCTTCCTAATTCCATCACTGGAATTGCTCGATAGTCCATGAGGACTAGATTTCCCTCTTCGTCATATGAGACATAAAGGTTCATTTAGGGCTCCTCATCATTTGGCTCCTCCACGTAGTGGATTGGAGCATCGCTTGGTGGATGGGTTATGTAGGGTCTAGGCAGCCTAGGTATGCCTATGGGATTGATCTCTATCCTAGGGATGGTTGGCTTTGTATCTTTAGATGTTGGAAGGCCCAATGGGTCTCCTCTCTCGAAGAAATTTGCAAGTCTATTCCCTAGGTAAGGCTGGTTGTAAGGTTGCAAATATGGGAGTGTCTGCGACAATCTCTGTAGTGCATGGCATCGTGGGTTGAACATAGCGGAGTTGGCATAAGTTCGAGATCTTGGGTCTAACACTCATCTGGAAGGCGGTTTCCAATGCAATACACATTTTGGACTTGGGACTGCATAGGCCTTCTCATCATCTCCTGTAGCTTAGCCAACTCTAGCTTCATGTCTACGAACTCTTAGCTCTGATCGACATTCTTTCCTTTGTCATGGGTGCCTTGGCTGGATCCATCACTAACGGTCAGTGTTCTTCATGAGGTTCTAGGAGCAGTGATGCCTTAGGTTGTGGGTCTTGAGCTCATCTCTTTGAGCAGATTATCTACTCATATGGCTTCTTGAAAGACCCTAGCTAGCATGTCCCTTTGTAGGGTCGAGTTTCTCACCAAGGCCTTGTAAAGCTCTTCACTTTGGATTCTACATATGATGAACACAGTGGAGACTGCTTGTTTGCTAGGTCTCTCTGCAGCTAGGATTCTCTTGAAAAGACTCTGCACATCGGTGATGTAGTCTTAGATATCCTCCTTGTCCTTCTACTTGATATTCATCAATCTAACTATGAGGTTGTTAGAGTACCTTGCCTAAGAGAACCTCTTGATAAAGAGACACTTGAGGGTGTTAAAGTGTAACGTGCCCATCTTTGACTACCTAAGTACGCTTTAGCGGTCCGTCAAGAAATGAATATAAGCATCGTTGACCGGCACTCCCATGGAGTGTTCCGGGATTTGTCGCTTAGGGTCTCCCGAGTCCACCTCGCAATGGAATGTTTGCGGCCAACTAGGATCAACCTGAAGTCTAGGTTTCTAGGGGTTAAGGTCTCTTGACTGCATTCTGTCGTCGGGTCCTGGACATCCTACTTCACTCAGGGATACTCTCTGCCCAGGCATAGTCCCATTCCGGTCCCCTAAAATGGCATGAATTAGGTTCTAATCTATTATTACCTAAAGGTCGTTCATCTATAGAACCTTGTGAGAAGCCTCCTAGCTGTCTGGGACCACCCTTCCGTAGGATAGACCCGTCAGGGCTCTGCCCACCCGCTTCCCTCAATGGGCATTCTTTAGTTACCTAATTAGGTCCTATCACATTTATATGGGACATTTAAAAACAGCTTCCTTAATTAAGCCTTTTAAGAAACAGGGTTCGTTTGCGTAACTTATGGCATTGACACAAAACTAGTTCAGACAAGTTTTTTGGAAGTAAACTTTATATTATCATCTTAACTGAAATACAAGTCTTGTCCAAAAGGGACAGATTCTGCGATCCGTGAGGATGCGTCTTATTTCCTCCAAGTATCTGCCCTTGCACTAGTAACAGGGCCTTGAGATTCTATCCCGAGTCACGTAGATTGTTTGATTAGGACTCAAAGGCAAGGAATTTATAGCTAGAGCCCCCTGGCATCCAAGCGTCCGCCTACATTTAAACTAACCTACGGAGAGACCTCTCGTGGCAGGTTCGGTCCATGTTTCCATCACGGTTATTTGGAACCCCCTTGGCCAGGGTTGGCGGGCTAGCTGGGGGTAGCTTGGCTAGCCCTCCTTGAATTCAACTTGATTCATTATTCAATTTCAATTGTGAGCTTGGGTCATTCATTCCTTTCACATACATTGAACCTAGATTTACAAGCACAAACAAACAGTGAAGGTGAGTGCTTTCAACGTCGCCTTTCTTGATCATTCCTGCCTTGGCATCATTTTCCATTATTTCCCAGGGGATGGGAAATACCCTTTGCTTGACTATTAAATTTACCTCTAGCGCTCTCTCTCTTTTTGCATTCGGTCAAGCTCAGTTTCTATTTTCTAGGGCTATCATGCGTTGAACTTCTTGCATTTTTATGTCCTATCGTAATCTCCTATCCTATTGTTTGTTGGTTGTATGCTGCTATGCCTTGCAAGACTTTCTGTGCCACTTTTCATTCCTCTTCAAGGTCCGCTATGATGTCTTTCGATGTCCTACTATGGTGGTCTTCCCTGGTTTGTGGGTTGTATGCATTCACCATTTGTTGGATTTTGATAGGGAAATCTCCTAGATTGAGATCCTCATTTTTGCGGTTTACATTGGGTTCTGCCATGTCTGTGGTTTCTTGCTCCACCAAGTTGTCGATGAGGTTGATTAGGTCGGGCAACGTTGCGCTCCCAATGCTATTGCTCCTTTGAAGCATGTGGCCTTCTGTGTTGTGTTTGTCACTTAGCCCTACCAATTGGGGTTACTTGATCCCCTGTCTAGGTTTGAGTGTTGCCTCCTATAGGTGGGTTTGTTCTATTCATTAAGTCTGAGTGTGTTCCTTTTTATTGACAACCAACCCTCAATTTTAATTCGCTCAATGCGTGTGTGGTGCAAACACGAGATAATGAATGCAGCTTTTGCACTTTAGTCTAAGTTCTCGGGCGAATAGGTCTACTTCAACCATTACCCATTTTCCATGGTAAATGAATTGATATAAGTATAGATTTTATTATAGGATTATCTACCACTAAGTAGGTTGGAGTAATATCTCTCTTGTGGTTGATCATCTTACCAAATCAACCCATTTTATATCTACCAAAGTCCAGCATCAGCAAATCAAGTGGCTGATCAATTCATGAAAGGAATTTTTGAACTTCATGGATTACCTATGAAGATTATTTTTGATAGGGATACAAATTTCATGAAGAATTTTTGGAAAAGTATATTCATTTCTATGGGAACCAAATTAACTCCAAGTATGACCTATCATCCACAAATAGATGGACAAACTAAAAGGGTCAATAAATGGCTAGAAGTCTATTTTAGAAAATTTTGCCATGATACAAAAAATGCATGGGATCATTGGATTCATCTTGTGGAGTTTTGTTATAATAATACATATCACATGAGTATAGGCATGTCACCATTTAAGGCATTGTATGGATACAAGCTCCAAGTACCTTCATGAATGTTTCATAATGAAGTTAATCCTCTTGCTTAAGAAAAGTTAGAAAATATGGAAGCCTTAATGAAGTGAAAGGAAAATCTTAGAAAGGCACAAGAGACTATGAAATCTTATATGGATGTTAAGTGACAGCACGTGGATATGCATCTCTTAAGGGAGGACATAATAAGCTTGCTCATTGCTATTATGGTCCATATCAAATCACAAGAAAAGTTGGGGATCTTGCTTACCAACTTGATTTGCCTTCAACCACATGCATTCACAATGATTCATGTCTCCCAACTCAAGAAGTATATTGGCAATGACATTTAAGTTCTTAAAGAACTACCTCCCCTTGATGAGAATGGGTTGATCATTTATGAGCCCAAAAGGATTATTGGCAAAGTGGGATTAAGAAACTATATTGTCATAGAATATCTTGTCAAGTGGAAGGATTTGCCTATGGAAGAATCTTCTTAGCAACATGCTTCATATTTGGAACAATTTCGTGGTTATTTCAAGAAGATACTTACTACACCGAGCAATGGATAATTTGCTATGTTAAATTTTTGTGTTGAAAATAATTGGCCTATTATCATTAAATTTAAAATTTGATGATATGGATAGATACCTTATGGAGTATATTTCATTTCTATACCTCATATATGTTAATGTAATAGCATGTCGTTGAAATAATATCACCCCCCCTTTTTATTAAAATAATAATAATAATAAACAAAATTTTATTTCGTCGCCTCTCCCCTTGTCAACACCATCTGGTTGGTAGGGGGGGGGGGGGTTTCAACTACACGTCGACGAGGGAGGGGGAGCTAAACTCGAAGAAGACATGGGTGAGGGAGGAGACGTCTATGTCAAAACACAATATTAGTGAGTTTGAAAATCTCCTAATTCCCATTTTTTGAATACTAAAAAGGTGGCACCCAGATAACATGCCCATAAGTTTCTCAAAACCATATGATATGACCTATCATTGAAAAGTGCTTGAAAAATGGAATCTATTGAGCTATAGAGCACTCAATTTTGAGTTATGGTATTCAAATTATGATAAATCCAAAGATTTGACTACATGTCGCAAACTTATGGGAAATTCCCATATTCCCCAATATGGTGTTATGAGAGGATAGAGAGCCAGAGATGGTGGCACCAACGATGAAGACAACAAAAAAAGGGAAAAAAAAATTGAATGGTCATAGAAGATAACATCAATAGGGAGGGAGGGTGCCCTGTGTCAATACCTCCCCATAATACCCTTCTCCCTGACCCTATAAAAATCTCCCCCCCTCCTTAGGAGGGTGCGATAATCCTTTTTTTTTTCCTTCCCCTCAATCATCACCAACCTTCCGCATAAATCGTTTTCCTCCCCTTTCCTTTCAGGGGACCCATTATTCTTCTCCCTCCCCTTTTTGTTGCCAAAAATTGTGAGAAGGAGAAGGAGAGGGAGAGATAGTGAAGGAGAGAATGAGAGATAGAGGAGAAGGAAGGGAAATCTAGAGTAAAGAAGAGTAATAGAGGGAGATAAGTGGTTCAAGAACGAATCCCTTATTGGGCAAGGGCTCGAGTACTGCCTCTCCCCACCACAAGTCACGTAGCCACTCCATCGTTGCCTCTAATTGACAAGGAGACTGTGAAGGTCAAGACAAGGCGTAAGGAAATCCGGCACCAAGGAGTCCTTAGAAGGAAGTGAAGGTTGCATTCCAGCCTCGAAATGACCCTAAAGCGTAAACTCTCCTAAGTAACTAGAAAAGTCGTGACTACGGGAGAAGGATCGGGCAAAGATGCACCATCAACACGAATGGGTTATCAGGCATGAATGCTAACTCAACACTCCAAAACCATGTACCATTACTATGTTTAGAAATTGAAATTGAACCTTTAAGCATGGCATCATTAGGAAAAAAATCATACCTCGCATCGAGTAATTTTGAAAGGAAGCCAAAAGGGATTTAATAACCATGAGTTGTCGACGAGAATAGATTAAGCATCTACAGGTTATTGTAGAAATTAAGTCAAGTATTAGGTTCGATCTTTTGCAAATGCATCATAGATTTCCGGGTACATAAATATTCCGTATAGGTCAATTGCATCCCATAAACCATCGTAGTAAATTAACTTGCATTTACAGTGAATGCATGTATACTCGTATTTGAATAATTAGGTCATGCCTTTTGAGTTGCATAGATGCACTAGAATAGACTTTTATGAATAGGAATCTCACATCGCATCGACAACTCGGGGAAGGCCTGCATTCTAGATTTTCATGGCATCTTAAATAGCCTCAATTGCACCACATAATAGAAAATGCACCTAAAAAGGTAGGTTTAAGATGTGCATGTCAAGTGCTAAACTTATCTGCAAGGGCCAGTCTAGTAAATGAAACCTTACATGACAAGTGAAGCTAAGACTTAATTTGACTCAACTAGGGTTTTAGTCGTAAATAGATCATGTTGCCCTTACATCCATATTTTAATTAGAGTCAACATGCTCTTGGGTCCCTACCCCAATAGCCAACTCTGATGGACCCAAAACACTCTTGGGTATATAATTTTTTTTTAAAAAAAAGATACATCTTGAAGTTGACACAGGAAGGTTCAAATGTCATACGCACATGAAGAATGACTATTCCCTAAGTACATTCGATGCTTGCAACTATTTCAAAATGGTAAATAGACTTAATTTTCATATGACTTGCAAGAGGAGTAGACACAAGTTCTCGCTATCTTGAGGGAAGGAAAACCTAGGATAAACTTAGAACCACGATAGAATTCTAAGATGGGAAAATGGTTACCAATGGATCAATTAAATCCTAGACCGGGATCTTAGGATGAGAACCAAAGGTACTTAGGGAAGAAATCATCCGAAACTATAGCAAAATTGCTCACCCCTATTACATAGGAGAGAGGTCGGAAAGGGGATATTCTCTATCCCTCAGAAAATAATGGAAAATGATGCTTAGGCAGGAAAGACCAAGAAGGGCGACGCTAGCGTCAAATGATGAGGACTCAACCTTAGCAGATGTCATGAGCACTCCCCTTCATTGCTTGTTTGTGCTTGTAAATCTAGATTCAATGTCTGTGAAAGGAATGCATGACCCAAGCTCACAATAGAAATTTGAACAGTAAATCAGGTTGAATTCAAGGAGGGCATGCCAAGCTACCCCCAGTTGGCCGCCAACCCTAGCCAAGGGGGTTCCAAATAACTATGACAGGAATGTGGACCGAACCCACCACAAGAGGTCTCTCCGTGGGTTAGTTTGAATGTAAGAGGACTCTTGGATGCCATGGGGCTCTAGTTATAAATTCCCTACCTCCGAGTCCTACTCAAACGATCTACATGACTTGGGATAGATTCTCGAGTCCTTGATACTAGTGCAAGGGCGAAAACTTGGAAGAAATAAGACGCATCCTCACGGATTGCGGAATCCGTCCTTTTTGGACAAGACTTTTATTTTAGTTAAAAGGATAATATAAAGTTCACTTCCAAAGAACTTGTCGAAACAATTTTTGTATTAGTGCTATAAGTTATGCAAACAAACCCTATTTCATAAAAGGCTTAATTAAGGAAGCTGTTTTTTAAATGTCATACATAAATGTGATAGGACTTAATTAGATAACTAAAGAATGCCATTGAGGGAAGCGCATGGGCGGAACCCCTGACGGATGTGTCCTAGGATAGGGTGGTCCAAGAGAACTGGAGGCTTCTCACTAGGTTCCATAGACATACGACCTTTAGGTAATATTAGATTAGAGCCTGATTCATGCTGTTTTAGGGGACCGGAATGGGACTATGCCTTATAGGCAGAGAGGTTGAGCAGTGCATCCCTCTCGTTTCCCATTCTCTTTGAACCAAGCGAGGCATGGATTTGCTTCAAGCTGGGCATCTCTGCGTAAAGTAGGATGTCCAGGATCTGACGCTAGAATGCTGTTAGAAGACCTCAGTAACTAGAAACCCAAATTTCACATCAATCCTAGTGGGTTCGGCCGTGAACATTTCATTGCGAGGCAGACTCCAGAAACCCTAGGAGACAAACCTTGGAAAATTCCATGGGAGTACCGGGTGGCGATGCTTAGATTCGTTTCTTGACCGACTGCTAAAAATGTGCTTGTATAGCTGTTAGGCGGGCACGTTCTTGTGGATTGTTTCTTTTTCCAAACCTACGAGGCATGGAGTAGGTTCCTCGTATTTCACATAATGTTCAAGAAGACTATGAACTCTTCAAGTTATCGTCGATGGTTTGACATGATGGGGATCCTGGATCAAATCTACAACCCCTCACCACTGTATGTGGAAATGCGTTGGACCACGAGCGTGGGATATTGCTATATAGATGCCAATCGACTCGCCTATCTTCAAAATAATCTGAAGAGGCTAAAATGGTTGGAAGACTTGAAGATTATCAAGTTATTCATTTGAAGAGGCTAAAATGGTTGGAAGACTTGAAGATTATCAAGTTATTCATCTTCCATGAGACCCGTGTAAATTCGATCCTACACATCGGATGTCGGCAAGTAGAACAAAATCGCTATATCTATGATGAGGTCGTCAAAGTCTTGCCAGCTGACATAATTAAAGTAATGGGGCAAAGCGAACATCATGGCTATCAAAAACAGGGACTTCCCGAGCTTCCCATGACTTATCGCTTTCTGAGAACCCATTCTCCCAATCCATATTATTATTCTGTCCCTGTAGTTGAATCCAAAACCAGAGTCTTGTTTCCACACTAAGCCCAACGAAGGCACAAGTGAAGAAGTTTCTTCTCAAACAAATTAAACCACTAAAATTTGACGGAAAAAGGAAGTTTGTTGAAACTGATGCCAAAGTCTGGATTGAATCGATGGAGGATTACTTCAGTGCAGCGAGAAAAACACCTTTAAACTAGGCTATGATTGCAAAGCTCAAGCTTACCAACGAGGCTAGACTTTGATGGAAGTAATTGTGACAAGAACAACACCTTTAAACTAGGCTATGATTGCAAAGCTCAAGCTTACCGACGAGGCTAGACTCTAGTGGAAGCAATTGTGTAAGGACCAAGCAACCTCTAATAACAAAATAACTTGGGAGAAACTAAAGGAAGCAGTGTAGGGAAGATGCATGCCACCTGCATACAGAATTTAGAAGATGAATGAGTTCTTCAAGTTAAAACAGTTGGGCCTATCTCTGGAGGCGTATATTACTACTTGATATTTGTCTCCTTGTTGAAACACGTCCTAACAATGAGTATCCCCCATCAAGTCTTGAAGTTCTATGATGGGCTAAACCCACCATTGAACACTCGATTGGAATCAATGGGTCCTTTGGATTTGCAAGATGCATTGCTAAGAGCGGGACCTATTGCCTAAGAAGTCCACCAAGGCCCAGAAATAGTAGACCTTGGTCTCACAAAGACCAGAATCCAAGGATGTTGAAAGCTCAATTCAAAAGGGCATAAGGATAGAGTCAAGGTCAACAAAAGAAGTTGAGGGCAAATGCAATCAATGACTTTGTCCCTACTCAATGAAGTGATCAAAGCATGTGTTGTTTCCACTGTAATGAACTCGAACACTTCAAAAGGGAATGTCCCAAACTTGGCGGAGATCGTTGCTAAGGAAAATTCACTGGCTAGGTCAAAGCTACCTGTGGCCACAAATGTGCAGCAATGGGAAGGGAAAAAACTTCAAATATCTCCTCTAAGGAAATCAATGGAGAAGAAGACCCGTCCATGGAAGATGAGATTGAGAGGGCATCCATTCATGCCACTCTCCATAAAAAGGGGCCAAACCCCCAATTCACGGTGATCCAAACACCATCGGATTACCAATGTAAGAAATTCAAAACCCTTATTGACTATAGCAGCATTCATTCTTTCATTTCACCAACTTGTGCAAGAAGGTTAGGGATAGCCACTATAGTTGCATTCACTTTTCTTGTCGAACTAGCACATGGGCGAGAAATCACTTGCACTAGACAAAATGCGAAGGTGGGATTCCTACTCAGAAACGATCCCACATCCATTAAGTTGAGTGTAATGAATTTAGGAGTCCATGAATGTCTACTCGGGATGGATTGGCTAGTCCCCAATGATGCTCACATTCATTGTGGGAAAGGACAAGTCTCCTTTCGTAATCCTAAAGACGAGCAGGTGAGAACACAAGGAGAAGCAGATAAACCAACAAAAATCTAGCAAGCTAAGGCAACACGAATAGTTCAAGGGATAAAGAAAGGACTATCCATCTACCTAATCAAGCTAAATAAATCGAAATAGGTGGAGGACACCGATGAAGAACCATCATGGCTAAAAGAGTATGCGGACGTGTTCCTAGAAGAGTTGACTGAATTACCACCACCTAGGGAAATGGATCATGAGATTAAGCTAACACCAAGAGTTGCATTGGTCACAAAAAGGCCCTACAAGATTTCCATTCTAGAAACTATTGAGTTAAAGGAACAACTCAAACAGCTATTGGACCAAGGGTACATATGGCCTATTAGTTCTCCTTAGGGAGCTCCTGTCCTGATCCAAAAGAAGAAGGATGGTACACTTCGCCTTTGAATCTATTATAGAGGCCTAAACCAAGTAATCATCAAGAATAAATATCCTATCCCAAGGATAGACGAGTTACTTGATCGATTGTAGGGAGAATTTTTTTTCTCCAAGATCCATTTGAGGTCAGGATACTACCAGATCCGCATCAAAGAAGAAGACATTCATAAGATGGTCATTTTGAATTCGCAGTAATGTCTTTGGGATTGACTAATGCCCTTGCCACCTTTAAGAGGCTTATGCAAGACATTTTTAGACCATATCTTGATGATTTTGTGCTTGCCTTCTTTGATGATAACTTGGTTTATTCCAAGGAAGAGGAGGATCATGAATCCCAAGTTTGCATCATCCTTGAGACCATGAGAACTCATAAGCTCTACGCTAAGAAGAAAAAGTGTGCCTTCCTCAAGAGGCAGATTGAATACCTTGGATTTAATGTGTCAAATGAAGGAATCTCTATAGATCCTACAAAAGTCAAGGATGTCCAAGAGTGGCCTCCACCAACTACTATTAAAGAAGTGCGTAGCTTTCTTGGATTAATAGGTTGGCATAGGATCTTCATTAAGGATTATACCTTAATTGCAACACCCCTCACCAATTTGCTGAAAAAGTAGGTTGCCATAGTGTGGACGCCCACTGAAAAATCAAGTTTTGATCAAATCAAGCATAGGAGAGAGGTCGGAAAGGGGTTATTCTCTATCCCTCAAAAAATAATGGAAAATGATGCCTAAGCAGGAAAGACCAAGAAGGGCGACACCAGCGTCAAAGATGAGGACTTCACCTTAGCAGATGTCTTGAGCACTCGCCTTCATTGATTGTTTGTGCTTGTAAATCTAGATTCAATGTCTGTGAAAGGAATGCATGACCCAAGCTCACAATAGAAATTTGAACAATGAACCAAGTTGAATTCTATGACAGGAATGTGGACCGAACCCACCACAAGAGGTCTCTCTGTGGGTTAGTTTGAATGTAAGAGGACTCTTGGATGCCAGGGGGCTCTAGTTATAAATTCCCTACCTCCGAGTCCTACTCAAACGATCTATGTGACTTGGGATAGATTCTCGAGTCCTTGATACTAGTGCAAAGGCGAAAACTTGGAAGAAATAAGACGCATCCTCACGGATTGTGGAATCCATCCTTTTTGGACAAGACTTGTATTTTAGTTAAAAGGATAATATAAAGTTCACTTCCAAAGAACTTGTCTGAACAGTTTTTGTGTCAGTGCTATAAGTTACGCAACAAACCCTGTTTCGTAAAAGGCTTAATTAAGGAAGCTGTTTTTTAAATGTCATACATAAATGTGATAGGACTTAATTAGATAACTAAAGAATGCCATTGAGGGAAGCGTACGGGCGGAACCCCTGACGGATGTGTCCTACAATAGGGCGGTCCCAGAGAACTGGGCGGCTTCTCACAAGATTCTATAGATGTAAAATCTTTAGGTAATATTAGATTAGAGCCCAATTCATGCCGTTTTAGGGGATCGGAATGGGACTATGCCTTATGAGTAGAGAGGTTGAGCGGTGCATCCCTCTCATTTCTCATTCTCTTTGAACCAAGTGCGGTGGCATGGATCTACTTTGTGCTAAGTATCTCTGTGTAAAGTAGGATGTCCAAGAACCACCGACCTTAGAATGTTGTTAGGAGACCTCGGTAACTAGAAACCCAAATTTCAAGCTGATCCTAGTGGGTTCATCTGCGAACATTTCATTGCCACGCGGAGTGAAGAAACCTTAGGCAACAAACCCCAGAACATTCCATGGGAGTGCCGAGCACTGACGCTTAGATTCATTTCTCGATGGACCGCTAAAAATATGCATGTATAGTTGTTAGGCGGGCACCTTACAGTCAATCCAACATTCTTATTTAAAGTTATGGGCCATTTTCTATAGCTACCCTGTTTAGGGCAGCATGCCAGATTTTCATTGTTTGAATCTTGAAGATGATGCTTCTACAAGGCCAGTTTAGCATTAGTCTCTCATTTCTTCATTTTACCATCCATTTATCACTTTAGTTTTCAAATTTATGAGGATAAAACTTTTGGATAGGAATGTATTGTAATAAAACAAAATTCATACTGTAACATGCCTGCCTAGCGACTATCCAGGCACGCTTTTAGGAGTCCATTAAGAGACAAATCTAAGTGAAGCTACTCGAACTCCCATGGAACATTACGGGGCTTATCTCTTAGGGTTTCTTGAGTTCGCCTTGCAACGGAACGTTCATGACCCGAACCCATTGGGATCGACCTGAAATTTGGGTTCCTATTGGTCAAGATTTCTTGATGACATTCTAGCATCGGGTCTTGGATATCCTACTTTACGCAGAGGTGCCCAATCTGAAGTGGATCCATGCCACACTTGGTTCAAAGAGAATGGGAAATGAGAGGGATGCATTGCTCAAACTCTCTACCTATAAGGCATAGAGTCCCATTCCGGTCCCCTAAAATAACATGAATCAAGGTTCTAACCCAACAATTTCTAAAGGGTTGAATGTAGGTAAAACCTTGCAACATTTTAGTAAATCAAAAGGGATTAGAATTTTGGCTTGGATGATCATTTGACCTTTCTTCCCATAAAGAATATTTTGACAAATCCAAATGATTTGTTTTTGAAAGGTTAGATATAGTTGAGTGTATAGTTGAGTACGACTTGGAAAAAGCAAAAGACATGAATTTGATAGCATAGATTGGACAAGTGGTCTTGGTCGTTGATGATGATCATAGATAGGAGTAGTAGAACATGCAAAATTTTCACCGCATCAAACATAGGATAGACATTGGGATATGGTAGGGAGAGAGTTGTATTTCTAGGATGATCACATTAAAGATTAAAGGAGGGGAGGGACAAGTCAAAGAACAAAGGCAATGCTAGTGTGGACAAGGAGAGTCACTACTCTATAATGCCAAGTATATGAGACATTTTCGAGTAAGTGGAGTTAATTACTTGGATATAACAATTAGTGGACATCGAGTATTTGAGTTAATGTGACAAGATACTAACATGGTAACCTATCCACGAAGAAATAAATGAAAATCAATATTGAGTTGTAGTGATCATCCATGCACTTGTCACCAATTTGATGTGCAACTTAGAGATTGGAATATGGAGAAAAAAGGTCACTTGTATTATTGTTTATAAATGTATTAACAACAAAAACATGCAATAAAATTGTCAATTGTTGGTGGAAGAGGATTAGGAAGGGGAGAGGAAGCCAAAAGGGTGCCAATTGGAGAAGAGGAAGGGAAGGAGTTAGTGGGAAGTTGGAGAGTCATGATTAAGGAGAAGGGGGCGCCATCATATAAGGGGGAAAGAGAACGAATAGAAGGAGGAAGGAGGGCACCATATTGAACGCCATGATGCCATCAATTGGAGAAGAGGGAGGGAGATAGGAAGCTCCCCAAGCCATCACACTAAGAAGGGAACAAGAAAATTATAGTAGAAGAAGAGCAAGAGAGGAGCATTGAAGCCAATGGCTTATTGGAAGCCATCGCCATGTCTTCTCCTCCCACCTCCATTTTAGAGCTTCAATATACTTGCCTAATTTGAAGTGATAGAGGAGAAGAAATCTTTGTTGCCTTCCAATCGCTCTACTTCACTCCCGATTCTATGGGCAGATGATGGAGATATTGCATTACTCTCCTCTCCTCTCTTACTCATCAACATAAAACCATGGAGGCTAAGCTCTTGAAACTTAATCAAGATTAAGTCTTAAAAGAGTTAAAAGTAGTTATTTCCATGGCAACAATGCAATTGGCCAATGGATCTCTTGGGAGAAGGGAAATGATGAGCTCACCATTGGGATTGATTGGATAGACTCACCTTGGATGGACTGCAAAGGACACGGCTTCCAAAGACAATTACGATTCTTATACTTTACGTAAATGTCTTGACTCGTTTAATACAAAATTATAATTTTTCATAAACATTTCCTTAGTTTATAATTTTTATAAAATGTCTTTGAACCTCAATGTCAACTTTGGATATTTGTTAGAATTTATATAGGCTTGATTTTATATTTTAAAAATAGAAAACCATTAAAAATTATTTAAAATGGCTTTAAAATTATATAGATAAATTTTTATAAAATATTTGGTTACACAATTATGAGATGTGATATTTTTTGATGAATTATGTATTACTAGAAGTATTTTGAATTTTTAAAAGAATTTTTGGAAGATGTTTGCTATGTTTAAAAATAAAAAATAGTTATTTTGGATGAACATTACATTATTTTTTGATTAAAAACATGTTTTTAATTCAATAAAAATTAGGATCTTCTATAGAAAACCTAAGAATATAGTTTTGGATATTTTGTGAAATGTTCTTGGGGTTAGAGAAAAAGAAAATTTATTCGATGTTATTACTTTGAACATTATTAATAAAAAATGTGATGTGTCTAACTTCATACAAATTAAAAGTATTGAGGAGATATTAAGTTATATCAATATTGGACAAGGAAAATATTTTTAAAAGAAAATTAGAATTTATGGGTTTGAGGAATGTTAGATGGTTTGATAATAAAAGGAATTAGATAGAACTATTGGATTTATGCTTTGAAATTTATTTTCGAAGGAATTAAAAAGAAATCCTAGTTTTAGTATTTTAGTGTTCAGTTTAGAAATAGAGACAAAGTGTGAGAATAGGCAAACTTATTAAGTTTTTTATATTAGATTAGTTGGACTACTATGAACAAGTGTTATAAATATTGAGGAAGGCTAGGATAAATCATATATATTAGTTACCAATATCACCTATTCAATGTAACAACTCCTAGGAGTTGGCTTGACAATCTAGTTAAAAGTGGCATGGTCTTTGGCCGGTCATTTTTTGGTGCATTTGCCGAGAGCCAAGTGCACTCGAACAGGTGATTAATCTCCCTAGGATATTAAAATCCTAAGTATTAATGATTGAATACGAGGTCTCTTTTCTAAGGGACTATTTTTCGAATTCACCCCAAAATTACCAAAGAAGAATATTGGATCTGGCAAGAGACACAACCATAGTTTTATTAACAGTGCACTTGGGCTAATAGATGCAGTGGAAATAAATACAATCAGTGTATCGTACCACTTTGATTGGTATTATCGTAGCACGTATCAAAATTTTAGAAGAGTGGTATGGGATGATGTGTTGGGTTTAAATGTTACTTTTGACACAAAAGACATTAGAGAGATCGCTAAAATTTTAGGCCTAATTTCTGAGCAAGAAGAAAATTTGCCTTATGGAGAAATAGACCTAGAGTTACCAAGCATTTTAAACCTTCTAAGCACGCATGCATGCAAAAATTTAAACAAATGTGCAAAATTATTGGAATATGACAGTTATAGCTATTTCATTAATAGTGGATGAATTCAGAGAAGAGATGGAGACACCAAAATGAAGCTCGAGATCAACAAGCTAGAGAACGTGCATCGCGATAGGAGGCTTGGCTATTAGAAAGGCTTGAGAGGGTGAATGCATTATTGAATATGGGGATAGATGATGTGTCTAACTCAAACGTAGAACCTTTTAGGCCTAGTACATCATTCAATAGAACACCGTTAAAAGGAAGTGAAGTAGACTTATATCAATGGGATCGAGTGGCCTCAGACACGAGTAGTCTCATTGGGGAAAGGAGTAAACAAAGTAGCGAAAGTAGAGAGAGTGAAGCTAATCCTACAGTAGGGAGTACTGAACCGCCATTTGATTGGGATTTAGAGTCAAATTTTAGATTGTGCCAACTATTTAAGGAGCCTAAGGAACCTACGTGGTTGGATATTATCCAAGATTTAGGGTTAGAGATATTATTTAGAGAAACAATGGCTCGTAATCCAGTCAGATTAGCTAATTTTACGCAATTTGGGGGATTGTGGGACGAGGATCCCGATGCGCATTTGCAAATATTTGAGGCGACCTGTGTCACCAATGAGATGATAGACGATAACCAAAAGCTTTGTATCTTCCCTGCAACATTAAAAGATGAGGCAGCAAGGTGGTATGGAAACCTAGATGCCCAACATAAGGTGACTTATGTGGCCTTATCAAGAGCATTCTTGGAAAAATTTTGACGACAAGGTTTCCAAGATAGACTAGCCCTTCAATTGGATTATTTGTTCCAAGGAACAATCGAAAGTGTTGAACATTACATTGAACGTACAGAGATAATTATTCGGAAGATGAATCTAGCTCCTGATGAACCTACGCAAAAGCGTAAATTTATTGATGGGCTTAGCTCTGAAGTTCATCAGCATGTTAGCCTACAACAACAGCTACGTTGGCAAATGCCAAAATACATGCTAGATAGTGGGAAGAAGTGCAACTTAGCCAACGGAGGGACTTATTTAAAGAACCTCAGATGGAATATCCAAGCACTTGAAGCGGGATATCTAAGAACGTGTCTTATGTGACCGTTTCTTTAAATCCATCGGTAATGGCAAATCCAAATGTCTCAAGTTTACCTTTAAATCCATACACTTGTATTCCAGCCTATATGATGCAAACGGGAATGCCTTCTATGCCACAATCTCAGTCCCCACTTGATGAAGCGAAAGTATATGATATTATTGCAAAATCACTAGGAAAGTTGAAGGAGGAGATTATGAGTGCAATGCAAGTACATTTGAAAAAAATTTATTCGATAACAACACAGTCTTCTAGTGTACAACAATCCTTGAGTAGCTCAACTCCAAACCCACCTAGATCCAATATCTAGTGTGGTAAGTGTTATGGGTATGACCATGTGGCTACAGAGTGTCCAACACCTTCAAGACTAATGCCTGACCATCCACAGTTTTGCACCTTTTGCCTTAAGACATGGCATCTAGATACAAAATGTTGGCATAAGATAGATTAAGAGCAACAACAAGCTCGTTTAATGCAAACGAATTATAATTAAATGGATCGAAATAATACAACTTATGCAATTGGACCACCTAATCAACCTTTTAGGCCAAGAGGATTGCCAACCCAAGGTAGACCCCCCGTACCCCAAAATAATTACAATAATGATAGAAATAGAGGAAGATATTCTCCTTTTTGGAGAAATAATGGTCCTTTTCGTAATCCAATGGGGGAAGGGGGACCACAAAGGCCTAGGGGACCTGCAATTTGTTATCAATGCCGATAGGAAGGTCATATAGCTACTTTTTGTCCAAATGCATGTACAAATCAGGACTATACTCCTTTATGTAGGACGTTTAGTGGCAAAGGGCATCACAAAGAGGATTTGGAGGAGAGGGAGAGAGAGTGAGAGGGTAAAGAAAAAAGTTAAAAACAAAGAAGGGAAACATGAGAGAGAAAGATGAGAAATGAATTGTTGAAGCTACTTCTTGGGGACAGCAAAGTTGTCGCGAAGCACACGCAGAACGCTAGTCTTATTTAACCAGCCCCTCCCCAATTAGTGGGGGGAAAGGCTATGTTAACCCCAAGAACTATCCCCAATTATTGGGGGGAAAGGCTATGTTAGAGGCCCAAGAGCTACGGTAGCATGTTGCTCAATGGAGACTTGCACAATGGAGACGTGCAGCTACATCAGTCTACTAGCCATTGGAAAGGTGATTATCCAAGAAATTTGATGCTATTTCCTAGAGATTCTATTTGTGGCCAGCGTCTGCTTTAGACTATGCTCTAAAATGATCAGTCTTGTGTGCCTCCTTACCTTTTTTACCTTTTTTATCTTACCTAAGCGAGAAGATAACCAACCTAATGACAAGGGTAAGCAAGATTTTAACAAACCCTCAACCTCATCCACAAATTTAGTTGAAGTAGAAACAACAAGGCAAGAGAATGAAGTTAGGTCTAAATTCATACCCTGTAGGGTGACCTTTAAGGCTGACCCCATGATTGGTGTGGTGACAAGAGCACAAAAACAGCAACGAGAAGAGCAAGGTCTAGAGGAAGAAAGTTTACAATTAAAGGGAGCAGTGAAGGATAAATCTAAGGATACAGATCCTAATGTAAAGCTACACGAGTCAGATTCTCCACAACATTCCTCTGACCATCCATTATTACCTGTGCCTTTAGCAAATCCTAAGATTGAAGTGGGGGTAGCTCCTTTTCCCGAAAGACTGATACCTCCTAAGGAAGGAAGTAAAGAGCAAGCGGAAGCAGTAAATAAGACTTAGGATCTTTGGGCTGCATTAGAGCAAGTATCTTTGACCATTAACCTTCAACAATTGCTAGAAATGGCACCTACATGTCGAAAGCACCTTTATCATAAATTAGTTCGGCATTGAAGGAAGAGGATTTCAATTAACGTTCTTAAAGTAATTGTAAGAAAAGCAACTAAGGATATGAAAATAGTAGATTTTTTTGTGGAACCAGGAGCTCCAGTTATAGATACTCTTATTAATGGCCACTTGCTGAATGAAGTGCAGTTAGATGGTGTCTCAGCAGTCAATTCGATGAAAGAACAAACAACGCATGAATTAGGATTGAAGAATTTAGAACCTACCAATATCATTTTACGTGTGGTTGATCAAAGGAAAGTGATTCCATTGGGGTTACTTCGTAATGTGAAATTTGTAATTGCTGGCCTAGAATTTCATGTGAATTACTTAGTAGTTCGCTCATTGTCAAACATTTCTTTATATTCTATGTTGTTGGGTCGACATTGGTTATACCAAGCAAAGTGCACTCAGGACTGGTATAAAGGTTCAATTGTGATTGGTCCTCGAAATGATCAGGCTAAAATACAAGTTATTTCAAAAGGATTTTTGAATGAGTCAGAAGATGGGATGGTTAGTGAAATAGATGAGAAATCCAATAGTGAGTTTTATGATTTAGAAATGGAGAGGACCGATAATGAAGGGCCTTATGCCTAGTTATTTAGAACACAACGCCCAACAAGAGCAGAAAAAGTGGAGGTAAATACAGTACATCAGCTTCATAAGGTAGAATAGATAGGTATTAGTGAATATGCAGTAACATTTTCATTAGACAATGATTCGGATAGTGAGATTACTCACTGGTTGTCTATGGCTGAAGATACAACCCTAGATTGCTTAATGCTCTCTACAAGGAAAGTAGAATACTTTGATGATTCTCTTGTAACATATTCCTGATTATTCATGGATCAGGAAGGAGATAATCCAAAAGATGCACTTTTTACATGTAGCAAGGCAAAAGCGATTTCTATGGATGCATTAGAAGAGGAAGAGATTCCAGAGTTAGTGACATTTAATGTAGATGACATCTCAACAACCTCTTTGGAGAATATGGAAGAATTTGACATTACTGAGAATAATAATGGCATGCCTGTGAGTAGGGTTTTTATTGTTTCCCCTTATGAGGAAAATGCTCTACCCTTTGGATCTAAACAATTGCTAGATATAGCTAAAAGAACCTATTGTCACTAGTTAGAAACAAAGGAAAGAGAAAGGAAGAGTAGGAATAGGTGGAAACCGTTACAAAGACCAATATTACAAGATGATGAGGATGACTCAGCTTCGGGCTTGCATAGGTTTGCACAACCATCTAGTGAACATAATGGTAATTATGATAGGATCATTAGAGAATTAAATGAGGTTTTGGAAGTAGAACGTGAGGTAGCAGTGATTGCTGTAAATGAAGCAATGAAGAAAATTACTGAGTTAGAAAAGGAAAAGGCAGAATTTCAATTTAGAGAAAGGCGATATCTAGATGAAATCTCACTTCTAGAGTTGTGTTTAGAGGAACGGAGATCGAAATTTAGTAGTGGGGAGTTACAGATGGAACAAGCCTTACCTATAGATAAGAACCAGTAGGACGAATATGAAAAGACTAATCGGTTTTGGGAAAAAGATAAGTCTAAGTGTCTTAATCTGAACTTTGGTTTGATTGATACCTTTACATTTTAGGTTTTAGCACACTTTAGTTTAGTTAGTCTTCACATGGTTAGGTAATTAGTTACACACATGGTTGGGATACTCCTTTAGTGCTAGGAGCTCATTACAAGGCAGTTTGACTAGATGGCCGATTTTCAAGGGAGTTTCACTCTTAATTGGGCTAACATATTAATGGTTAGTGGTTAGTGGTTGAGTTCTGTAACAGGTTTGATGATTGCTGCAATTTGCGAGCCACTACGTTATTATCTTTGCAATTATCTTGGAGTTGCAATATCCATGTACATAACAGTTTGTTTTATATTTAATTTATCTCTTTATATTCATTTGAAATAAGGGAAAGTTAAAAATATAACTTGATTGAAATCATTTAGGGTTTTCCAAACCTAACTACCTATAGAAGAAACACAAACCTTAATTTTTAACACACACATACACCGAAAGATATATATAAATACAATTTAGTCTATATGAGAGTCCACCCACATGGGATGGGGCTTTAGCACTAGGGAGTGATTGAAGGGGGGTGATGTGTGTGCATGACATAGTGAATTTCATTGTATGGAAGTTTGATTGGGAATCCAATAGAATTTTTCCATATCTTTTTGTTGCTTTTCTAGCGATATGTGGGGGTAGCTGAATAACAAGGTTCTCTCCATGAAATTTTGACTAGGAGTAGCGTGGACGAGAGATGCTGAACTGATGAGTATCTTTGCTTTTCTAGCGATATGTGGGGGTAGCTGAATAACAAGGTTCTCTCCATGAAATTTTGACTAGGAGTAGCGTGGATGAGAGATGCTGAACTGATGAGTATCTTTGCTTATCATTTGCCTAGCTAGAGTGACTAGTATTATGTGCTAGAGGGGGCGGCCGTTTTTTGCCATGGCGTGGAGGGAGAAAATGGCATCCTCTTGCAAGCGATGGATTTTTGGAGAAGGGGGAGGGGGGCTATGCCACCTAAATACAACCCCATAATTTGATCATACCAGTCGGATGCTGCATTCTTTTGCTTTCCATCACCGCCTATGGCCCGTATAATGGCTGCTTGGACATGGAGATCAAAAATCAGTCTTTCTCTCTACTCCCTCTCTCTCCCCTCTATGGGTTGTTCATGCACATTACCTTGAAGAAAGAATTGGGAAGGAGATTGAAGCAAATGATGATGGAGATTAATGGAGATGCTGAAGCTTGATGTGCAGCATGGAATTGAGAGAAATGGAGGCTCCGCCCACTGGTCACGCAGTCATTTAATGTATCTCAGGTTTCGTAGAAACATGGTATGACTATTTTTTATGAAAAAAATGAAGGGTTTTTTATATTTTATGATGGAAATGATGTTCTTAGGTGATGAAAATATCCAATTTTGTTGATACATATCATGATATAGGGTTCATTGTATTTTAATTAAGAGGATAGTAGCATGAGCATTGTCTCGATGCTATCCTTACATCGTCACAACGAGTTAATAAATTAGCATTGGAAAGCTTGGTTGTGCAGTATATGTTTCTGATTGAAAATTATGTTTGAGCACTTTAGGATCATCCACTTTTGCATGTGCATATAAACCATGGTATCAAAATATGAAGAATTTGATGCGTAGCACCTGTTTTCCATTATGATGACTTACGCTTGAGTGTGGAAGACGTCCTAAGCTATAGGCTAGTCAATCATTTTCTTAGGGATTTTTTTGGTAAGGACACATGGTATCTCTTGGAATACGTTCAAAATGAAAGAGTGGAGCTTGTATCATGTGTACTTTATGTTGAAGCAATGCATCTTGGGGCCAATCCACAAGGTGTAGGAGAGTCGCAGTGGAGTCGCGGCAATCAGCCCCGTCGAGAGGTGCTTCGGTATGTTTGTGCTACGATGTATTATGCCTATATGTTATGGGATATCCCTCTGAGGAGAAGGGATGGTAAATGTTGGACTATGATCGAATACAAACACAGAATCCTCATTAGCATTTAGTGTAGAGTGAGTCTCAGATGCTCCTGGCCCACGAGGCCATGTGGTGGGGTTGTTTGCTATGTGCATGACGTCCGGCTAGTGCCATAGCCAACGCCAAACCATTTTAGGTCCCAGCAACCACTAAATATTTTCCTATCTTTTCGATGTCTACTAGTTTTCTATGTGTGGTTTTGCAGTTCTTGTAGCTATGCTCACGAGGATGCTTCAGAATTCAATAGTTTTATCTAATTAGAAGGGATTAGAATTTTGGCTTGGATGATCATTTGACCTTTCTTCCCATAAAGAATATTTTGACAAATCCAAATGAGTTGTTTTTGAAAGGTTAGAGATGGTTTAGTGTATAGTCGAGTACAACTTGGAAAAAGCAAAAGACTTGAATTTGATAGCACAGATTAGTCAAGTGGTCTTGGTCGTTGATGATGATCATAGATAGGAGTAGTAGAACTAGCAAAATTTTCATCGCATCATACATAGGATAGATATTGGGATATGGTAGGGAGAGAGTAATATTTCTAGGATGATCACATTAAAGATTAAAGGAGGGGAGGACAAGTCAAAGAACAAAGGCAATGCTAGTGTGGACAAGGAGAGTCACTACTCTACAATGCCAAGTGCATGAGACATTTTTGAGTAAGTGGAGTTAATGACATGGATATAACAATTAGTAGACATCAAGTATTTGAGTTAATGTGACAAGATACTAACATGGTAACCTATCCACGAAGAAATAAATGAAAATCAATATTGAGTTGTAGTGATCATCCATGCACTTGTCACCAATTTGATGTGCAACTTAGAGATTGGAATATGGAGAAAAAAGGTCACTTGTATTATTGTTTATAAATGTATTAACAACAAAAACATGCAATAAAACTGTCAATTGTTGGTGGAAGAGGATTAGGAAGGGGAGAGGAAGCCAAAAGGGTGCCAATTGGAGAAGAGGAAGGGGAGGAGTTAGTGGGAAGTTGGAGAGTCATGATTGAGGAGAAGGGGGCACCGTCATATTAAGTGGAAAAGAGAACGAATAGGAGGAGGAAGGAGGGCACTATATTGAACGCCATGATGCGATCAATTGGAGAAGAGGGAGGGAGATAGGAAGCTCCCCAAGCCATCACACTAAGAAGGGAACAATAAAATTGTAGTAGAAGAAGAGCAAGAGAGGAGCATTGAAGCCAATGGCTTCTTGGAAGCCATCGCCATGTCTTCTCCTCCTACCTCCATTTTGGAGCTTCAATATACTTGCCTAATTTGAAGTGATAGAGGAGGAGAATTCTCTGTTGCCTTCGAATTGCTCTACTTCATTCCGGATTCCGTGGATAGATGATGGAGATATTGCATTACTCTCCTCTCCTCTCTTAGTCATCAATATAAAACCATGGAGACTAAGCTCTTAAGCTTGAAACTTAATCAAGATTAAGTCTTAAAAGAGTTATAAGTGGCTATTTTCATGGCAACAATACAATTGGACAATGGATCTCTCTGGAGAAGGGAAATGATGAACTCATTGTTGGGAACAACTGGATAGACTCACCTAAGTTGGACCATAAAGGACACGGCTTCCAAAGACGCAATTACGATTCTCGTACTTTACGTTGTCGTAGAGTTCACACAAGAGCTGCAGAACACGGGGTTCAAGATACAGCAAGGAAAAAGGCTAACAAGAAGAACTCAAATTTTTGATACCAAAGTACTCTATATTGTTTGTCAAGTAAAATACATGAAGTCCATGTTCAGAAAAATCTGTAGTATCTCTTAACCATCTTTGCATCCAGGTGTTCGAGATTAGTTTTGCCATAGGCACATAGACTTGTTAAAATCTGATGGGTAGTAATCCCTGTAAACAATTTTCAAAAATCCATACAATGTCAAAACAATGGAGTTCTGTGGGCAGCACTGCTCATTGTGCTAGTAGTATGGCCAGCTTAAGATGCTGATGCTTTTTCTGATCCTGTTCATTTGATACATGAGCCTTGCTTGGCAACAAAAGAGGAGTCATCACTGTAGGAACCACCATCACAATAACAGCTATTCCGGGTTGAGTTTGCACAGGCCTGCACGAGTCGTGTTCCCCCCCAAAGGTATCCTTTCTATCCCCGGCATGTTTTAGCAATCCACGCAGATGATGTCGCCCCCCCAGGGCAAAAAGCAGGACCTCCTTTTCTGCGAGTCTGATTCCCCTCTTTTCTTAGCTTTTCCCCCCTCTAAATTCATAGCAATGCGCCCATTTTGAATTTTGAGCGCCCCCCAATCACAACTTAGCATTAATAAAGCTATTTTAAGGATGCAAATCTTTTGATCTTTCTCTCCAATTTTCGAAACGGAAAGCCTTCTCACAAAGCCATCCAGACGGGCACCTTTAAGTCGATAATCTAAAGATTCTCTGTGGGTGTCAATACCATCTCAAACCCAAATTTATAGAAATAGCATATTCAAGGAAATACACAAGAAGGAGAGAAGAATCAATCTTTATTCCTCCATTCAAAAAGTCTTCGGCAAAGGTATATGAACCCTTCTCCTCCATGGTAGATAGTAAATTGCTTTATCCCGCATATTACGTTGACCTTGTTCACGTGCAACCTTTATCTTCATAGCTTAAATGTCAGCTTCTACAAAGCTTCTTTTGATTCCACGATTTCCTGCACTTTTCTTAGAGATGATCATTGAAATTAACAGCTTGATAATGTCCTTTGGCATCAGTTTTTCATATTTTTCTGACACACACACAACATGCATACAAACAAAAACACACACAAACACACACACACACTAGTGGAGTATATACATTGGATGCAGGTACTGAAAAGGACGGATTATCTTAATGCATCAATCACACACAATAAAACACACGCGAAAAGATAACACAGATGCAAAACAAAAATAGAGGTGTTTACGGCTCGGATGCGCAGTAGAACGACATCCACCCCCTCTAAACCTGCGCATCCTCCGGATGAGCCAACTATCCAGGATCATTCAAGTCCACAAACAGGTCCAGTCCTTCATCAATTTCTGGTAGACCTGTTTCTCCATCAGCTTCATCATCCATATTCTCTACTTCTTCTGCTAGACTTTCTTCTACCTGCTCTTCTTCTGCCAATGCTTCAAGTGGATACTCTTCATCTTCTCTTCTCTTGAAAATCTTGACTCATTTGGGCACCCTCAATACCGTCCCATCCAATTCATCCAACTCATAGGTAGCATTGTCAAAAACTTGTTTCACCTCATACGGTCCAAACCATCTTTGAACCATTTTTCTCATGCTATTATGCTGATTCTCTAGACTACTGTGGTAGACTAGAACCCAATCTCCTTCTTTTATGGCTCTAGGCCTCAAGCGATGCCTCAAATCAAACCTGTCCTTGTTTCTGAGTCGGGCTGCCTTCAAACGATCAACTGCTAGCTGCACATCTTCTGTCCTTCTCTCTAGTTGACGAATCCGAAGAGCTAGAAGCTCCTCCCTTGATAAATTCTCATGCCATGGAAGAGCACTCCACGTGAGAGCACAGATTTCTGTAGGCATGACAGGTTTTTGCCCATACATCAACTCTGCAGGCATATATCCAATAGTCACGCTATGTGTAGAGCGATCTGCCCACAATGCAAAAGGTAGTAATCTCGGCCAATCTCCAATCCGATCTCTACAAGCTTTTGCCAATGCCTTAACTATCGGCACATGTCCTCTTTCGCTTTTGCCATTTCCCTCTGGATTATAGGCAGTAGTAAGAGCCAACTTAATCCCAAGCCGTGAGAAAAATTCTCTAGCTTCGTCTGCATCTAGCTCTCCACGATCAGCTGCAATCTTGCCTATACATCCATACCTGCAAAATATTTCTTCCAACAAGAATTTACATACTGTAGTGGTGGTCTTCATCCGCAAAGATCTGCCTTCAACATAGTTTGTAAGATCCTCCCTAGCCAAGACAAGATATCTCATCTGCCAAAGTCCCACAGGCAAAGTAACGAAGTCTACCACCCACTTATAATGCATACATAGTGGATAGGTCGGATGCAACTCATCATGATGCCGCACTAAAGAGTAAAGCTGACAGTCCCTGCAAGTCTCCACAAAGTGGGAAACATCTTTATACATCCCTTTCCACCAGTATCTTTCTTTGATTTTCTCATAGGTAGCCCACACACCTCTATGACCAGCCCAAGAACTCTCATGAAACTCTCGCATAATCTGTATCTGCATCGCTACCTCACAAACTACTCTCAAGGGTAAGCCAGCTCTCTTCTTTGGATGCTTCCAAAGAAAACCATCTTTCAAGAAATACCCATAAGCCTTTCTTCTGATTTTCTTGAATTCATCATCTGTCCAATCAGCTCTTCGAGTCAATGAACTTAGATACTGTCCAATTTGCAGCCACTCGTCAACATAGAGTTCTTCAATAAAGGCTTCAACAGTAGATACATGACAATCATGAACAAGGACAGGAGCTGCAAACTCTGTCTCATCATCTTCTGCAAGCATTGACTCCTCATCCTCATATCTCGCTCTAGATAGCATGTCAGCAACTGGATTATCTTTCCCTGTTATGTGTCGAAATTCTGGATTCAATGATTTGATGTAGGCAATCCACCGAAGCATCGCTATATCTGGAGTCGAACAGCTAGTAATCATGCTAAGCAAAGGCAAGCAATCTGTTTCCACAACAACTGAAGCACCAATAAAATACCCTTTATCACACTTCAGTGCAGTGACTACTCCCCATAACTCTCTTTTAATCTGCAGATGTCTCCTCTGCCGCTCATTAAGAACTTTAGCTCCAAAGCGGATTGCATATCTGTTTCCATCAGCATCATCCTGTCCCACTGCCCAACCTATGCCAATAGGGCTAGTATCAACTATCAACATGATTGGCCGTCCACACTGATAATCCGCCTTGCGAAGAGTAGGAGCTGACTACAACAGCTTCTCGAGTTTACGCATGGCTTTCGAATGCTTCTCATCCCAATGAAATTTCTGCCCCTTTCGAAGCAGCTGATAGAGAACATCTGCTATGTGAGCGAAATGAGGAATCCAAATCATGTAAAATACACAAGCTCCCACAAATCTCCGCACCTCTGAAGTAGTCGAGCAATACTCTGCAATCTTGCTTATGGCATCCACCTTTGCAGGTGAAGGCTTCCTGCCATAATAACCAACCATATGTCCAACTATGATGACTTCATTAACACCAAAGACAGATTTCAGCCTTGAAAGAGTCAAATTCACGTCCTCTAATCATGTCAATATTTGCTCACAAGCAACCAAGTGTTTAGCCACAAACTATCTACATCCTCGCAAATCAAGACTCTCATTCTTTTCTTCTTCTGCACAACCCTTAATAGGCACATCATCTAGGAAAGGCATGGTATACTGCGGAATATAGTCTCGTAGAACTCTATGCATAGCATTCATCATATGAGCAACTGAGTTGGTGGCACCTTGAGGCAAGGTACACATCCTCACAAGACCAATAGGTGTCCGCATAGTAGTAATATCCCTGCTTTCCAAGGCAAGCTGTAACTAATCATAACCTGAATACAAGTCACCTAGGGAATAGATGGCTCGTCCTGCAAAAGCCTCAGCAAACTCATCCACAACAGGACCTATTCCCACATTCCTGATTGTCACTTTGTTCACAGGCTCCATATCCTGAATAAATCTCAAGGTACCATTCTTCTTTGGTACAGTAAACCACCTGTTAGAATAGGGCGCAGAAGAGGGTTCCAAAATCCCCATCTTAATCTTCTCATTCAGCAACTCTATCAGCTTTGGCAAGTGTGCTCTAGGCACAGGTATAGGACGTATATTCCATGGCACATGAGGGACAGTGAAGATGACCATAGGCGCAACCAATTCGGGACTAATGCAGCCAATTTCATGAGGAAAGAAAGCAAATGCCTTACCATGACGTCCAAGCATCTCTCTAAAACATTCTTTTTCCACTGGAAGCAAAAAATCATCATTTCCAATCTTCAATTCTGCAAGAGTTTCAGCTGTAAATTTATGTCCAATATTTGCAGGATTTCTCAACATAGGCTACTTCATAGCTTTTTCTATCTGCTCATCACTATCAGGAGGAAGCGGCCCTGCAACCGGCTTAATCTTCTTATCAAATGTTTTATACTTCGTGTCAACCTTGGCATCGTCAGGCACTCTTTTCTTTGCTGCTATTTCTGCAAATTTTCAGCAACTCTCAACTCTGTTGGGGCTGAAAGATCTCAGCCCTTTGCTCTATGGACTGCATGGGTGCAGCCTGAAACTTTGTATGCTGAAATTTTTCAGCATTAAACTCTGTTGGCTGAATGGATTCAGCCCTCGGCTCTATGGACTGCATGGGTGTAGCCTCATACTCCATATATTGAATTTTTCCAGGATTTAACTCTGCTGACTGAAAGGTTTCAGCCCTCTCCAACTCTGTAAGCTGATCAAGATCAGCCATAGATTCAGTTTGTTGAGTTTTCTCAGCCTCTAACTTTGTTTTCAGCATAAAATCAGAAATTTCCTGAAACATATCCAAGGTTTGCACATGTATGATCTTTGAACCCATACATACATCAGTTTTCATCATAGTTCCCATTTCAGACAATGTATCCGCATAAGACATCCCTTCATACAGCCCATGTACATGCTCTTCTGCTTGCAAAATACCTGCAATCTTCAACTCTTTCTCCTTACGACCAATGTACTGCTTGGCAGCTCTAGACAAATCTGAAATTTTCTGATAACTCACTGAACTATCTGAAGAAAAACCAACAAAATTAGTGGAGAAAGGCTGGCTGCCAGGAGGCGAGATCTCCTCTTTTCTCCGCTCCGTACCACTGGCGTCTCGCAAGACAGCGGTACCTAATGAAAATCCAACTCCTTCGCAGGTAGTGGTGCCTCACGCAAGGAGTCCCTGTTTCTCGAATGATTTACTCCAACAGTCATAAACTGAATAGCTCGCATACCATCCTTACTGCGTATCCGTGCATAGGTTGAGCCGTCATCCATCACTTTCGTCTCCATTCTTGCTTCTGTAATGAAAGGCTGTCCAAGAATAATCGGATAAGAGCAAGAATCCTGAACAAAGCAATGATAATCCTCTTCAACATTATCAATAGAAATTCTGATGCTCAGACAAGTAGCATACATATCACCAGAAGTATTATTGGCCGCTCTCATGCGCCAGCCATGCTCTGCATCCATAGTCCACTTACCACTCTCATAAACACCTCGAGCAATAAGATTAATCTCGGAACCATGATCGACTAAAGCAACCAAAGGAATCTGTTTCTCTCCAATCCTTACCACCGTCTCAGTGGTTGCTCTAGCCCAATGACTGCGTGAAAAATGGCTGCGAGGAATGAGGATAGGGGTATCATCATCTTCATACTGCATAGGCTGAACTATTTTCTCCAACTGCGGATTGACAAAAGCATTCTCAAACTTCACTGCATCATCATGCTCTTCCCCTAGAGCTCCATGCCATAATCCCTGTAACGCAGGTCCTTCCATCGCATGTCGTTTCCTTCGCAAAAGATCCTGCATCTGATCGTGTATTTCTCCTCTAGCAATCCCAAGAGCTTCTCCAACAGTAAAAGTGACTTCACTATTCAAAATTATTTCATGAAAAATCTTACTGATATCCGTCTGCATATCAAGGTCTGACAAGAGCTTGAATCCTGGCTCCTTTCTTGGTTGCCTCTTCTCTTTCATCTGCTTGTCTCCCATAGGTTGTTCAGGACCTGATTGAGCTGGAGAACTCGTCATAGGCGGAGCTGTAACAGGTGGTGAAACAAAGTCACCCCCTCTAGTCTTTTTAGAGGTGCTGAGACCCTCCTCATCTCTCCTTCTCTTTTCCTCAACCATGGCATCTAAACCCTGTGTTTTCTCCATATAAGCAAAAATAGAATACCTGTCAACAGGAGAATCCCATCCCATTTCTCCTCGAATGCTGGAGCCCACACAAGTCATAGTGGATGCCTGAACTTTCCCTCTTCTCGCTATCTCCAAGGCAGAGGACCATGAAGCAGAGTCTCCATCTGATTTCTGCTCAAGCTGGACTCCATAAGCTGAAGCATCTCCTCTAACACTCACATAAGCTGATCGCGCAGCCATATCATCAACAAGCTTCTTCATGCCTCCCTTACCAAAGTTCGTGTGAAGAGGAGCACCAGTCTCTGTCAGCCATATCTTCCCATCTTGTCCCCAGAACACTACATTCTTCTTACGCGCTTCCTGAAAAGCATCACAATCTCTGCAGTGTTGGTGCTCTGTACTATCGCACCAAATACATCGTCTCCCTTTTCTTTGGCCAGCTGGAAAAGCAGTCGCTGGAGCAGGTGCTACAGCAGGTACAGACATGAGTTGCTCTTTTAACTTCCCAACTTTAGCTTTAACTGCCTCTATCATCAAATCTGCCAAACCTTTAATAACATCATCTACGGATAAGGGCACTCGAGCAGCAGGAACTGGTGGATTTACAACAGGAGGAGTAGGCTTAGGCATAGAACTTGCAGCAGGGATAGAAGAAGAGGTCTCCAAGGATTTTTCAGAAGCAGATCCTGTATTACGATGCAATCGTACTTTCCTGTGCTGCTTCTTAACAAGAGCATTCACAGCATCAATGACATGTCTCTACTCGGTCTTTAAACTTGAATCGGTAACTTGATCTTCCAAAAGATCATCCAACTTTTCCTGTAAATCAGCATCAGCGGCTTGTAAAAATAATTCCACTTTCTGCATCTCCAAAGCTTGCTGCTCAGTTCCATCCAACTGATCATAGCGGCTCTCAAACTCTCGCAGAAGGGTAGTAACTGAAAGTCCCTTATTAGGCATAGAAACCCATGCTAAGAAATTCCTGCGGTTCATAAGACCTGTATCCTCCAGGAAATATTCATCTTTTAATGCCTTCTTAAACTCTACCTGACCAGCATGTGTTCCTTGAATTTCTGAAATTCGGACTTCAAGAGCGCGCACCACGATCCGCAAGAAGTAGCGGCTCCAAACATCTTGAGAAACCCCAAAAACCTTCATCTTTTCTTCATACAAATGCAGGTAAGTTGACACTTGTTGGCCGTTTAACTGCTTCATCTCCTGTTGGACAGCTTTCAAGGCATCCATGGCATCACTATCACGTTTCGCGTGAGCTTGTTGCTGCATATAGGTTGTAAATGACTGAAACAGGTTCTTCATGACATTGTCATCTGTCATCTCTTCTTGCGAGTCTCCCATCTTGCTGAAAATTGACACAACACTTTCACGTGGGGTTCACCAGAAATGTCGTAGAGTTCACGCAAGAGCTACAGAACACGGGGTTCAAGATACAACAAGGAAAAAGGCTAACAAGAAGAACTCAAATTTTTGATACCAAAGTACTCTATATTGTTTGTCAAGTAAAATACATGAAGTCCATGTTCAGAAAAATCTGTAGTATCTCTTAACCAGCTTTGCATCCAGGTGTTTGAGATCAGTTTTGTGATTGGCACATAGACTTGTTAAAATCTACTGGGTAGTAATCCCTATAAACAATTTTCAGAAATCCATACAATGTCAAAACAATGGAGTTCTGTGGGCAGCAGTGCTCCCTGTGCTAGTAGTATGGCCAGCTTAAGATGCTGATGCTTTTTCTGATCCTGTTCATTTGATACATGAGCCTTGCTTGGCAACAAAAGAGGAGTCATCACTGTAGGAACCACCATCACAATAACAGCTATTCTTTCTAGTGCCTTTAAATATGCATTAAGTGCCACAAAGTAGCCTGCAGAATGGCCAATTAGTATAGCCTCTTTAGAAGTTTGAACATCTGTAAAGAGAGTCACTTGCACTTTCAGGGGCTTGCATAAAGCTTCATGTAATTATGCCAATCAATCTCTGTGAGAAGTGGATCACCTCAACAAACCAGAGATTGCTATTTTTGTCAACATATGTTTCAGGTTTACTCTTCAATATGCACACAAAAGGTTGCACTGTACTTTTGTCATACCACACAGTTAGTGGTGAGGCCCTACCTCTTGCAATAATCTGTTGTAAGGGCAACACAGTAAAGTTTTTCTTGGGGAAAAGAAAACCATCAGAGGGAACAGATAGAGCACCAATATGTTAGGTCAGAAGGGTATGCAGGTAGAGACAGTCGGCTGCAAGACGGTGACAGGGTGAAGTATGGATACAATTTCCCAGTCTGTAAGTGTTGTGCTGCCTGGCTAGCTTGCGGCCCGCGTCAAAGATTTCTTCTCAACTAAATCTTTTGTAGCCAATTCTGCAAACCCATGATTTACATCTTCTGCGTACTCCTCCTTCACATAGTCATCCTCATGAAGTGGGACTGATGAGTAACCAAGAATTGTCGGACTGGCACCAGCCCTGCAAAAAGCCTCTGCAACTCTGTTCCAAACACTTCTAAGACTCCAGGCCTTCTCTTTTACTACCTCAATGGTTTCTCCCATGATTCCATGGTATCAAATGCACCAATTTATAAGCAATCTTTGAAATCAGATGTAGCAAAGGATTTCTGTTATGATCCAATCGAAGCAAGGTCCATAAGTTCAGCCATGGATGACAAGAACCACAAGCATCAGAAAAATTGCACGATAGCACGATCTGAATCAATGTTTCAATGACCTTCGATGTCACAAAGCTCCCTGGTTCATCTTCCCCATCCGCTTCATGTCTGCCTTGTGCCCAAATAGATCACGGATGTTGTCAATTCCATAAAAGATCATCGTTGGCCTTTCTAGTGTGATAAACCCCAAGCAATTCAGTGATACATCTTCAGGTAAACCCATTACACACGTAATTCTTCCCTTTGCCCCTGTATCTTCAAATCGGGGCAACACCATGTGAAATATTGGGATCGTTCAGTCTTCGACTCCTTTGATACTAGAATTTTCAACTTGTTAAGCTCTAAATCTGATTCACGGCAATCAGAGAGAAGAGCATCCATTGACTCATAGTAGAGCTCCTTAGAGCTTTGCCAGATTCTTTCCTTGTTGTCGATTTCTTTTTCTCCTCTCAATAGAGCTTCAGCCCCCTCCAATAGTGGATCAACTCTCCTCAGTAACAGCAGGACCTCTCCATATTTGAACGGGTTTTACACATACAACACAGATAGCGGAACAATCTGTGGCTGAATCAGGTATGACCATAGGTAATTTGTTTCTATCGCTTGCATCATAAAGGCTCTTCAATTGCACGCTTTCGAACAATGCACTGTCTGTGAGGTCCTCGGCCATGAAAGAAGCGAGGAAGGGCCGGGTTGAGTTTGCACATGCCTGCACGAGTCGTGTTCCCCCCCCCCCCCCCCAAAGGTATCCTTTCTGTCCCTGGCGTGTTTTAGCAATCCACGCAGATGATGTCGCCCCCCAAGGGCAAAAAGCAGGACCTCCTTTTCAAGGAGTCTGATTCCCCTCTTTTCTTAGATTTTCCCCCCTCTAAATTCATAGCAATGCGCCCATTTTGAATTTTGAGCGCCCCCAATCACAACTTAGCATTAATAAAGCTATTTTAAGGATGCAAACCTTTTGATATTTTTCTCCAATTTTCGAAACGGAAAGCCTTCTCACAAAGCCATCCAGATGGGCACCTTTAAGTGGATAATCTAAAGATTCTCTGTGGGTGTCAATACCATCTCAAACCCAAATTTATAGAAATAGCATATTCAAGGAAATACACAAGAAGGAGAGAAGAATCAATCTTTATTCCTCCATTCAAAAAGTCTTCGGCAAAGGTATATGAACCCTTCTCCTCCATGGTAGATAGTAAACTGCTTTATCCCGCATATTACGTTGACCTTGTTCACGTGCAACCTTTATCTTCATAGCTTAAATGTCAGCTTCTACAAAGCTTCTTTTGATTCCACGATTTCCTGCACTTTTCTTAGAGATGATCATTGAAATTAACAGCTTGATAATGTCTTTGGCATCAGTTTTTCATATTTTTCTGACACACACACAACATGCATACAAACAAAAACACACACAAACACACACACACACACTAGTGGAGTATATACATTGGATGCAGGTACTGAAAAGGACGGGTTATCTTAATGCATCAATCACACACAATAAAACACACACAAAAAGATAACACAGATGCACAACAAAAATGGAGGTGTTTACGGCTCGGATGTGCAGTAGCACGACATCCACCCCCTCTAAACCTGCGCATCCTCCGGATGAGCCAACTATCTAGGATCATTCAAGTCCACAAACAAGTCCAGTCCTTCATCAATTTCTGGTAGACCTGTTTCTCCATCAGCTTCATCATCCATATTCTCTACTTCTTCTGCTAGACTTTCTTCTACCTGCTCTTCTTCTGCCAATGCTTCAAGTGCATACTCTTCATCTTCTCTTCTCTTGAAAATCTTGACTCATTTTCCAGCAATGGGCACCCTCAAAGCCCCATCCAATTCAGCCAACTCATAGGTAGCATTGTCAAAAACCTGTTTCACCTCATACGGTCCAAACCATCTTTGAACCATTTTTCTCATGCTACTATGCTGATTCTCTAGACTACTGTCGTAGACTAGAACCCAATCTCCTTCTTTTATGGCTCTAGGCCTCAAGCGATGCCTCAAATCAAACCTGTCCTTGTTTCTGAGTCGGGCTGCCTTCAAACGATCAACTGCTAGCTGCACATCTTCTGTCCTTCTCTCTAGTTGACGAATCCGAAGAGCTAGAAGCTCCTCCCTTGATAAATTCTCATGCCATGGAAGAGCACTCCACGTGAGAGCACAGATTTCTGTAGGCATGACAGGTTTTTGCCCATACATCAACTCTGCAGGCATATATCCAATAGTCACGCTATGTGTAGAGCGATCTGCCCACAATGCAAAAGGTAGTAATCTCGGCCAATCTCCAATCCGACCTCTACAAGCTTTTGCCAATGCCTTAACTATCGGCGGATGTCCTCTTTCGCTTTTGCCATTTCCCTCTGGATTATAGGCAGTAGTAAGAGCCAACTTAATCCCAAGCCGTGAGAAAAATTCTCTAGCTTTGTATGCATCTAGCTCTCCACGATCAGCTGTAATCTTGCCTATACATCCATACCTGCAAAATATTTCTTCCAACAAGAATTTGGATACTGTAGTGGTGGTCTTCGTCCGCAAAGATTTGCCTTCAACATAGTTTGTAAGATCCTCCCTAGCCAAGACAAGATATCTCATCTGCCAAAGTCCCACAGGCAAAGTAACCAAGTCTACCACCCACTTATAATGCATACATAGTGGATAGGTCGGATGCAATTCATCACGATGCCACACTAAAGAGTAAAGCTGATAGTCCCTGCAAGTCTCCACAAAGTGGGAAACATCTTTATACATCCCTTTCCACCAGTATCTTTCTTTGATTTTCTCATAGGTAGCCCACACACCTCTATGACCAGCCCAAGAACTCTCATGAAACTCTCGCATAATCTGTATCTGCATCGCTACCTCACAAACTACTCTCAAGGGTAAGCCACCTCTCTTCTTTGGATGCTTCCAAAGAAAACCATCTTTCAAGAAATACCCATAAGCCTTTCTTCTGATTTTCTTGAATTCATCATCTGTCCAATCAGCTCTTCGAGTCAATGAACTTAGATACTGTCCAATTTGCAGCCACTCGTCAACATAGAGTTCTTCAATAAAGGCTTCAACAGTAGATACATGACAATCATGAACAAGGACAGGAGCTGCAAACTCTGTCTCATCATCTTCTGCAAGCATTGACTCCTCATCCTTATATCTCGCTCTAGATAGCATGTCAGCAACTACTACTCCCCATAACTCTCTTTTAATCTGCGGATATCTCCTCTGCCGCTCATTAAGAACTTTAGCTCCAAAGCGGATTGCATATCTGTTTCCATCAGCATCATCCTGTCCCACTGCCCAACCTATGCCAATAGGGCTAGTATCAACTGTCAACATGATTGGCCGTCCACACTAATAATCCGCCTTGCGAAGAGTAGGAGCTGACTACAACAGCTTCTTGAGTTTACGCATGGCTTTCGAATGCTTCTCATCCCAATGAAATTTCTGCCCCTTTCGAAGCAGCTGATAGAGAACATCTGCTATGTGAGCGAAATGAGGAATCCAAATCATGTAAAATACACAAGCTCCCACAAATCTCCGCACCTCTGAAGTAGTCGAGCAATACTCTGCAATCCTGCTTATGGCATCCACCTTTGCAGGTGAAGGCTTCCTGCCATAATAACCAACCATATGTCCAACTATGATGACTTCATTAACACCAAAGACAGATTTCAGCCCTGAAAGAGTCAAATTCACGTCCTCTAATCGTGTCAATATTTGCTCACAAGCAACCAAGTGTTCAGCCACAAACTGTCTACATCCTCGCAAATCAAGACTCTCATTCTTTTCTTCTTCTGCACAACCCTTAATAGGCACATCATCTAGGAAAGGCATGGTATACTGCGGAATATAGTCTCGTAGAACTCTATGCATAGCATTCATCATATGAGCAACTGAGTTGGTGGCACCTTGAGGCAAGGTACACATCCTCACAAGACCAATAGGTGTCTGCATAGTAGTAATATCCCTGCTTTCCAAGGCAAGCTGAAACTGATCATAACCTGAATACAAGTCACCTAGGGAATAGATGGCTCGTCCTGCAAAAGCCTCAGCAAACTCATCCACAACTGGACCTGTTCCCACATTCCTGATTGTCACTTTGTTCATAGGCTGCATATCCTGAATAAATCTCAAGGTACCATTCTTCTTTGGTACAATAAACCACCTGTTAGAATAGGGCACAGAAGAGGGTTCCAGATGACCATAGGCGCAACCAATTCGGGACTAATGCAGCCAATTTCATGAGGAAAGAAAGCAAATGCCTTACCATGACGTCCAAGCATCTCTCTAAAACATTCTTTTTCCATTGGAAGCCAAAAATCATCATTTCCAATCTTCAATTCTGCAAGAGTTTCAGCTGTAAATTTATGTCCAATATTTGCAGGATTTCTCAACATAGGCTGCTTCATAGCTTTTTCTATCTGCGCATCACTATCAGGAGGAAGCGGCCCTGCAACCGGCTTAACCTTCTTATCAAATGTTTTATACTTCGTGTCAACCTTGGCATCAGTCAGGCACTCTTTTCTTTGCTGCTATTTCTGCAAATTTTCAGCAACTCTCAACTCTGTTGGGGCTGAAAGATCTCAGCCCTTTGCTCTATGGACTGCATGGGTGCAGCCTGAAACTCTGTATGCTGAAATTTTTCAGCATTAAACTCTGTTGGCTGAATGGATTCAGCCCTCGGCTCTATGGACTGCATGGGTGCAGCCTCATACTCCATATGTTGAATTTTTCCAGCATTTAACTCTGCTGACTGAAAGATTTCAGCCCTCTGCAACTCTGAAAGCTGATCAAGATCAGCCATAGATTCAGTTTGTTGAGTTTTCTCAGCCTCTAACTTTGTTTTCAGCATAAAATCAGAAATTTCCTGAAACATATCCAAGGTTTGCACATGTATGATCTTTGAACCCATACATACATTAGTTTTCATCATAGTTCCCATCTCAGACAATGTATCCGCATAAGACATCCCTTCATACAGCCCATGTACATGCTCTTCTGCTTGCAAAATACCTGCAATCTTCAACTCTTTCTCCTTATGACCAATGTACTGCTTGGCAGCTCTAGACAAATCTGAAATTTTCTGATAACTCACTGAACTATCTGAAGAAAAACCAACAAAATTAGTGGAGAAAGACTGGCTGCCAGGAGGCGAGATCTCCTCTTTTCTCCGCTCCGTACCATTGGCGTCTCGCAAGATAGTGGTACCTAATGAAAATCCAACTCCTTCGCAGGTAGTGGTGCCTCACGCAAGGAGTCCCTGTTTCTCGAATGATTTACTCCAACAGTAATAAACTGAACAGCTCGCATACCATCCTTACTGCGTATCCGTGCATAGGTTGAGCCGTCATCCATCACTTTCGTCTCCATTCTTGCTTCTGTAATGAAAGGCTATCAAAGAATAATCGGATAAGAGCAAGAATCCTGAACAAAGCAATGATAATCCTGTTCAACATTATCAATAGAAATTCTGATGCTCACACAAGCAGCATACATATCACCAGAAGTATTATTGGCCGCTCTCATGCGCCAGCCATGCTCTGCATCCATAGGCCACTTACCACTCTCATAAACACCTCGAGCAATAAGATTAATCTCGGAACCATGATCGACTAAAGCAACCAAAGGAATCTGTTTCTCTCCAATCCTTACCACCATCTCAGTGGTTGCTCTAGCCCAATGACTGCGTGAAAAATGGCTGCGAGGAATGAGGATAGGGGTAACATCATCTTCATACTGCATAGGCTGAACTATTTTCTCCAACTGCGGATTGACAAAAGCAGTCTCAAACTTCACTGCATCATCATGCTCTTCCCCTAGAGCTCCATGCCATAATCCCTGTAATGCAGGTCCTTCCATCGCATGTCGTTTCCTTCGCAAAAGATCCTGCATCTGATCATGTATTTCTCTTCTAGCAATCCCAAGAGCTTCTCCAACAGTAAAAGTGACTTCACTATTCAAAATTATTTCATGAAAAATCTTACTGATATCCGTCTGCATATCAAGGTCTGACAAGAGCTTGAATCCTGGCTCCTTTCTTGGTTGCCTCTTCTCTTTCATCTGCTTGTCTCCCATAGGTTGTTCAGGACTTGATTGAGCTGGAGAACTCGTCATAGGCGGAGCTGTAACAGGTGGTGAAACAAAGTCACCCCCTCTAGTCTTTTTGGAGGTGTTGAGACCCTCCTCATCTCTCCTTCTCTTTTCCTCAACCATGGCATCTAAACCCTGTGTTTCCTCCATATAAGCAAAAATAGAATACCTGTCAACAGGAGAATCCCATCCCATTTCTCCTCGAATGCTGGAGCCCACACAAGTCATAGTGGATGCCTGAACTTTCCCTCTTCTCGCTATCTCCAAGGCAGAGGACCATGAAGCAGAGTCTCCATCTGATTTCTGCTCAAGCTGGACTCCATAAGCTGAAGCATCTCCTCTAACACTCACATAAGCTGATCGCGCAGCCATATCATCAACAAGCTTCTTCATGCCTCCCTTACCAAAGTTCGTGTGAAGAGGAGCACCAGTCTCTGTCAGGCATATCTTCCCATCTTGTCCCCAGAACACTACATTCTTCTTACGCGCTTCCTGAAAAGCATCACAATCTCTGCAGTGTTGGTGCTCTGTACTATCGCACCAAATACATCGTCTCCCTTTTCTTTGGCCAGCTGGAAAAGCAGTCGCTGGAGCAGGTGCTACAGCAGGTACTGACATAAGTTGCTCTTTTAACTTCCCAACTTCAGCTTTAACTGCCTCTATCATCAAATCTGCCAAACCTTTAATAACATCATCTATGGATAAGGGCACTGGAGCAGCAGGAACTGGTGGATTTACAACAGGAGGAGTAGGCTTAGGCATAGAACTTGCAGCAGGGATAGAAGAAGAGGTCTCCAAGGATTTTTCAGAAGCAGATCCTGTATTACAATGCAATCGTACTTTCTTGTGCTGCTTCTTAACAAGAGCATTCACAGCATCAATGACATGTCTCCACTCGGTCTTTAAACTTGAATCGGTAACTTGATCTTCCAAAAGATCATCCAGGTTTTCCTGTAAATCAGCATCAGCGGCTTGTAAAAATAATTCCACTTTCTACATCTCCAAAGCTTGCTGCTCAGTTCCATCCAACTGATCATAGCGGCTCTCAAACTCTCGTAGAAGGGCGGTAACTGAAAGTCCCTTATTAGGCATAGAAACCCATGCTAAGAAATTCCTGCGGTTCATAAGACCTGTATCCTCCAGGAAATATTCATCTTTTAATGCCTTCTTAAACTCTACCCGACCAGCATGTGTTCCTTGAATTTCTGAAATTCGGACTTCAAGAGCGCGCACCACGATCCGCAAGAAGTAGCGGCTCCAAACATCTTGAGAAACCCCAAAAACCTTCATCTTTTCTTCATACAAATGCAGGTAAGTTGACACTTGTTGGCCGTTTAACTGCTTCATCTCCTGTTGGATAGCTTTCAAGGCATCCATGGCATCACTATCACGTTTCGCGTGAGCTTGCTGCTGCATATAGGTTGTAAATGACTGAAACAGGTTCTTCATGACATTGTCATCTGTCATCTCTTCTTGCGAGTCTCCCATCTTGCTGAAAATTGACGCAACACTTTCACGTCGGGTTCACCAGAAATGTCGTAGAGTTCACGCAAGAGCTGCAGAACACGGGGTTCAAGATACAACAAGGAAAAAGGCTAACAAGAAGAACTCAAATTTTTGATACCAAAGTACTCTATATTGTTTGTCAAGTAAAATACATGAAGTCCATGTTCAGAAAAATCTGTAGTATCTCTTAACCAGCTTTGCATCCAGGTGTTCGAGATCAGTTTTGCGATTGGCACATAGACTTGTTAAAATCTGCTGGGTAGTAATCCCTGTAAACAATTTTCAAAAATCCATACAATGTCAAAACAATGGAGTTCTGTGGGCAGCACTGCTCACTGTGCTAGTAGTATGGCCAGCTTAAGATGCTGATGCTTTTTCTGATCCTGTTCATTTGATACATGAGCCTTGCTTGGCAACAAAAGAGGAGTCATCACTGTAGGAACCACCATCACAATAACAGCTATTCTTTCTAGTGCCTTTAAATATGCATTAAGTGCCACAAAGTAGCCTGCAGAATGGCCAATTAGTATAGCCTCTTTAGAAGTTTGAACATCTGTAAAGAGAGTCACTTGCACTTTCAGGGGCTTGCATAAAGCTTCATGTAATTATGCCAATCAATCTCTGTGAGAAGTGGATCACCTCAACAAACCAGAGATTGCTATTTTTGTCAACATATGTTTCAGGTTTACTCTTCAATATGCACACAAAAGGTTGCACTGTACTTTTGTCATACCACACAGTCAGTGGTGAGGCCCTACCTCTTGCAATAATCTGTTGTAAGCGCAACACAGTAAAGTTTTTTTTGGGGAAAAGAAAACCATCAGAGGGAACAGATAGAGCACCAATATGTTAGGTCAGAAGGGTATGCAGGTAGAGACAGTCGGCTGCAAGACGGTGACAGGGTGAAGTATGGATACAATTTCCCAGTCTGTAAGTGTTGTGCTGCCTGGCTAGCTTGCGGCCCGCGTCAAAGATTTCTTCTCAACTAAATCTTTTGTAGCCAATTCTGCAAACCCATGATTTACATCTTCTGCGTACTCCTCCTTCACATAGTCATCCTCATGAAGTGGGACTGATGAGTAACCAAGAATTGTCGGACTGGCACCAGCCCTGCAAAAAGCCTCTGCAACTCTGTTCCAAACACTTCTAAGACTCCAGGCCTTCTCTTTTACTACCTCAATGGTTTCTCCCATGATTCCATGGTATCAAATGCACCAATTTATAAGCAATCTTTGAAATCAGATGTAGCAAAGGATTTCTGTTATGATCCAATCGAAGCAAGGTCCATAAGTTCAGCCATGGATGACAAGAACCACAAGCATCAGAAAAATTGCACGATAGCACGATCTGAATCAATGTTTCAATGACCTTCGATGTCACAAAGCTCCCTGGTTCATCTTCCCCATCCGCTTCATGTCTGCCTTGTGCCCAAATAGATCACGGATGTTGTCAATTCCATAAAAGATCATCGTTGGCCTTTCTAGTGTGATAAACCCCAAGCAATTCAGTGATACATCTTCAGGTAAACCCATTACACACGTAATTCTTCCCTTTGCCCCTGTATCTTCAAATCGGGGCAACACCATGTGAAATATTGGGATCGTTCAGTCTTCGACTCCTTTGATACTAGAATTTTCAACTTGTTAAGCTCTAAATCTGATTCACGGCAATCAGAGAGAATAGCATCCATTGACTCATAGTAGAGCTCCTTAGAGCTTTGCCAGATTCTTTCCTTGTTGTCGATTTCTTTTTCTCCTCTCAATAGAGCTTCAGCCCCCTCCAATAGTGGATCAACTCTCCTCAGTAACAGCAGGACCTCTCCATATTTGAATGGGTTTTACACATACAACACAGATAGCGGAACAATCTGTGGCTGAATCAGGTATGACCATAGGTAATTTGTTTCTATCGCTTGCATCATAAAGGCTCTTCAATTGCACGCTTTCGAACAATGCACTGTCTGCGAGGTCCTCGGCCATGAAAGAAGCGAGGAAGGGCCGGGTTGAGTTTGCACATGCCTGCACGAGTCGTGTTCCCCCCCCCAAAGGTATCCTTTCTGTCCCCGGCGTGTTTTAGCAATCCACGCAGATGATGTCGCCCCCCCAGGGCAAAAAGCAGGACCTCCTTTTCTAGGAGTCTGATTCCCCTCTTTTCTTAGATTTCCCCCCCTCTAAATTCATAGAAATGCGCCCATTTTGAATTTTGAGCCCCCCAATCACAACTTAGCATTAATAAAGCTATTTTAAGGATGCAAACCTTTTGATATTTTTCTCCAATTTTCGAAACGGAAAGCCTTCTCACAAAGCCATCCAGATGGGCACCTTTAAGTCGATAATCTAAAGATTCTCTGTGGGTGTCAATACCATCTCAAACCCAAATTTATAGAAATAGCATATTCAAGGAAATACACAAGAAGGAGAGAAGAATCAATCTTTATTCCTCCATTCAAAAAGTCTTCGGCAAAGGTATATGAACCCTTCTCCTCCATGGTAGATAGTAAACTGCTTTATCCCGCATATTACGTTGACCTTGTTCACGTGCAACCTTTATCTTCATAGCTTAAATGTCAGCTTCTACAAAGCTTCTTTTGATTCCACGATTTCCTGCACTTTTCTTAGAGATGATCATTGAAATTAACAGCTTGATAATGTCCTTTGGCATCAGTTTTTCATATTTTTCTGACACACACACAACATGCATACAAACAAAAACACACACAAACACACACACACACACTAGTGGAGTATATACATTGGATGCAGGTACTGAAAAGGACGGATTATCTTAATGCATCAATCACACACAATAAAACACACGCGAAAAGATAACACAGATGCACAACAAAAATGGAGGTGTTTACGGCTCGGATGTGCAGTAGCACGACATCCACCCCTTCTAAACCTGCGCATCCTCCGGATGAGCCAACTATCTAGGATCATTCAAGTCCACAAAGAGGTCCAGTCCTTCATCAATTTCTGGTAGACCTGTTTCTCCATCAGCTTCATCATCCATATTCTCTACTTCTTCTGCTAGACTTTCTTCTACCTGCTCTTCTTCTGCCAATGCTTCAAGTGCATACTCTTCATCTTCTCTTCTCTTGAAAATCTTGACTCATTTTCCAGCAATGGGCACCCTCAAAGCCCCATCCAATTCAGCCAACTCATAGGTAGCATTGTCAAAAACCTGTTTCACCTCATACGGTCCAAACCATCTTTGAACCATTTTTCTCATGCTACTATGCTGATTCTCTAGACTACTATCGTAGACTAGAACCCAATCTCCTTCTTTTATGGCTCTAGGCCTCAAGCAATGCCTCAAATAAAACCTGTCCTTGTTTCTGAGTCGGGCTGCCTTCAAACGATCAACTGCTAGCTGCACATCTTCTGTCCTCTCTAGTTGACGAATCCGAAGAGCTAGAAGCTCCTCCCTTGATAAATTCTCATGCCATGGAAGAGCACTCCACGTGAGAGCACAGATTTCTGTAGGCATGACAGGTTTTTGCCCATACATCAACTCTGCAGGCATATATCCAATAGTCACGCTATGTGTAGAGCGATTTGCCCACAATGCAAAAGGTAGTAATCTCGGCCAATCTCCAATCCGACCTCTACAAGCTTTTGCCAATGCCTTAACTATCGGCGGATGTCCTCTTTCGCTTTTGCCATTTCCCTCTAGATTATAGGCAGTAGTAAGAGCCAACTTAATCCCAAGCTGTGAGAAAAATTCTCTAGCTTCGTATGCATCTAGCTCTCCACGATGAGCTGTAATCTTGCCTATACATCCATACCTGCAAAATATTTCTTCCAACAAGAATTTACATACTGTAGTGGTGGTCTTCCTCCGCAAAGATCTGCCTTCAACATAGTTTGTAAGATCCTCCCTAGCCAAGACAAGATATCTCATCTGCCAAAGTCCCACAGGCAAAGTAACCAAGTCTACCACCCACTTATAATGCATACATAGTGGATAGGTCGGATGCAACTCATCACGATGCCACACTAAAGTGTAAAGCTGACAGTCCCTGCAAGTCTCCACAAAGTGGGAAACATCTTTATACATCCCTTTCCACCAGTATCTTTCTTTGATTTTCTCATAGGTAGCCCACACACCTCTATGACCAGCCCAAGAACTCTCATGAAACTCTCGCATAATCTGTATCTGCATCGCTACCTCACAAACTACTCTCAAGGGTAAGCCACCTCTCTTCTTTGGATGCTTCCAAAGAAAACCATCTTGAGTTTACGCATGGCTTTCGAATGCTTCTCATCCCAATGAAATTTCTGCCCCTTTCGAAGCAGCTGATAGAGAACATCTGCTATGTGAGCGAAATGAGGAATCCAAATCATGTAAAATACACAAGCTCTCACAAATCTCCGCACCTCTGAAGTAGTCGAGCAATACTCTGCAATCTTGCTTATGGCATCCACCTTTGCAGGTGAAGGCTTCCTGCCATAATAACCAACCATATGTCCAACTATGATGACTTCATTAACACCAAAGACAGATTTCAGCCCTGAAAGAGTCAAATTCACGTCCTCTAATCGTGTCAATATTTGCTCACAAGCAACCAAGTGTTCAGCCACAAACTGTCTACATCCTCGCAAATCAAGACTCTCATTCTTTTCTTCTTCTGCACAACCCTTAATAGGCACATCATCTAGGAAAGGCATGGTATACTGCGGAATATAGTCTCGTAGAACTCTATGCATAGCATTCATCATATGAGCAACTGAGTTGGTGGCACCTTGAGGCAAGGTACACATCCTCACAAGACCGATAGGTGTCCGCATAGTAGTAATATCCCTGCTTTCCAAGGCAAGCTGAAACTGATCATAACCTGAATACAAGTCACCTAGGGAATAGATGGCTCGTCCTGCAAAAGCCTCAGCAAACTCATCCACAACTGGACCTGTTCCCACATTCCTGATTGTCACTTTGTTCACAAGCTGCATATCCTGAATAAATCTCAAGATACCATTCTTCTTTGGTACAGTAAACCACCTATTAGAATAGGGCGCAGAAGAGGGTTGCAAAATCCCCATCTTAATCTTCTCATTCAGCAACTCTATCAGCTTTGGCAAGTGTGCTCTAGGCACAGGTATAGGACGTATATTCCATGGCACATGAGGGACAGTGAAGATGACCATAGGCGCAACCAATTCGGGACTAATGCAACCAATTTCATGAGGAAAGAAAGCAAATGCCTTACCATGACGTCCAAGCATCTCTCTAAAACATTCTTTTTCCACTGGAAGCAAAAAATCATCATTTCCAATCTTCAATTCAATATTTGCAGGATTTCTCAACATAGGCTGCTTCATAGCTTTTTCTATCTGCTCATCACTATCAGGAGGAAGCGGCCCTGCAACCGGCTTAACCTTCTTATCAACTGTTTTATACTTCGTGTCAACCTTGGCATCAGTCAAGCACTCTTTTCTTTGCTGCAATTTCTGCAATTTTTCAGCAACTCTCAACTCTGTTGGGGCTGAAAGATCTCAGCCCTTTGCTCTATGGACTGCATGGGTGCAGCCTGAAACTCTGTATGCTGAAATTTTTCAGCATTAAACTCTGTTGGCTGAATGGATTCAGCCCTCGGCTCTATGGACTGCATGGGTGCAGTCTCATACTCCATATGCTGAATTTTTCGAGCATTTAACTCTGCTGGGGCTGAAAGGTTTCAGCCCTCTCCAACTCTGTAAGCTGATCAAGATCAGCCATAGATTCAGTTTGCTGAGTTTTCTCAGCCTCTAACTTTGTTTTCAGCATAAAATCAGAAATTTCCTGAAACATATCCAAGGTTTGCACAGGTATGATCTTTGAACCCATACATACATCAGTTTTCATCATAGTTCCCATCTCAGACAATGTATCCGCATAAGACATCCCTTCATACAGCCCATGTACATGCTCTTCTGCTTGCAAAATACCTGCAATCTTCAACTCTTTCTCCTTACGACCAATGTACTGCTTGGCAGCTCTAGACAAATCTGAAATTTTCTGATAACTCACTGAACTATCTGAAGAAAAACCAACAAAATTAGTGGAGAAAGACTGGCTGCCAGGAGGCGAGATCTCCTCTTTTCTCCGCTCCGTACCACTGGCGTCTCGCAAGACAGCGGTACCTAATGAAAATCCAACTCCTTCGCAGGTAGTGGTGCCTCACGCAAGGAGTCCCTGTTTCTTGGATGATTTACTCCAACAATCATAAACTAAACAGCTCGCATACCATCCTTACTGCGTATCCGTGCATAGGCTGAGTCGTCATCCATCACTTTCGTCTCCATTCTTGCTTCTGTAATGAAAGGCTGTCCAAGAATAATCGGATAAGAGCAAGAATCCTGAACAAAGCAATGATAATCCTCTTCAACATTACCAATAGAAATTGTGATGCTCGGACAAGTAGCATACATATCACCAGAAGTATTATTGGCCGCTCTCATGCGCCAGCCATGCTCTGCATCCATAGGCCACTTACCACTCTCATAAACACCTCGAGCAATAATATTAATCTCGGAACCATGATCGACTAAAGCAACCAAAGGAATCTGTTTCTCTCCAATCCTTACCATCGTCTCAGTGGTTGCTCTAGCCCAATGACTGCGTGAAAAATGGCTGCAAGGAATAAGGATAGGGGTATCATCATCTTCATACTGCATAGGCTGAACTATTTTCTCCAACTGCGGATTGACAAAAGCATTCTCAACCTTCACTGCATCATCATGCTCTTCCCCAAGAGCTCCATGCCATAATCCCTGTAACGCAGGTCCTTCCATCGCATGTCGTTTCCTTCGCAAAAGATCCTGCATCTGATCCTGTATTTCTCTTCTTGCAATCCCAAGAGCTTCTCCAACAGTAAAAGTGACTTCACTATTCAAAATTATTTCATGAAAAATCTTACTGATATCCGTCTGCATATCAAGGTCTGACAAGAGCTTGAATCCTGGCTCCTTTCTTGGTTGCCTCTTCTCTTTCATCTGCTTGTCTCCCATATGGTTGTTCAGGACCTGATTGAGCTGGAGAACTCGTCATAGGCGGAGCTGTAACAGGTGGTGAAACAAAGTCACCCCCTCTAGTCTTTTTGGAGGTGCTGAGACCCTCCTCATCTCTTATTCTCTTTTCCTCAACCATGGCATCTAAACCCTGTATTTTCGCCATATAAGCAAAAATAGAATACCTATCAACAGGAGAATTCCCATCCCGTTTCTCCTCGAATGCTGGAGCCCACACAAGTCATAGTGGATGCCTGAACTTTCCCTCTTCTCGCTATCTCCAAGGCCGACCATAAAGCAGAGTCTCCATCTGATTTCTGCTCAAGCTGGACTCCATAAGCTGAAGCATCTCCTCCAACACTCACATAAGCTGATTGCGCAGCCATATCATCAACAAGCTTCTTCATGCATCCCTTACCAAAGTTTGTGTCAAGAGGAGCACGAGTCTCTGTCAGCCATATCTTCCCATCTTGTCCCCAGGACACTACATTCTTCTTACGTGCTTCCTGAAAAGCATCACAATCTCTGCAGTGTTGGTGCTCTGTACTATCGCACCAAATACATCGTCTCCCTTTTCTTTGGCCAGCTGAAAAAGCAGTCGCTGGAGCAGGCGCTACAGCAGGTACTGACATAAGTTGCTCTTTTAACTTCCCAACTTCAGCTTTAACTGCCTCTATCATCAAATCTGCCAAACCTTTAATAACATCATCTACGGATAAGGGCACTAGAGCAGCAAGAATTGGTGGATTTACAACAGGAGGAGTAGGCTTAGGCATAGAACTTGCAGCAGGGATAGAAGAAGAGGTCTCCAAGGATTTTTCAGAAGCAGATCCTGTATTACGATGCAATCGTACTTTCCTGTGCTGCTTCTTAACAAGAGCATTCACAGCATCAATGGCATGTCTCCACTCGGTCTTTAAACTTGAATCGGTAACTTGATCTTCCAAAAGATCATCCAACTTTTCCTGTAAATCAGCATCAGCGGCTTGTAAAAATAATTCCACTTTCTGCATCTCCAAAGCTTACTGCTCAGTTCCATCCAACTGATCATAGCGGCTCTCAAACTCTCGCAGAAGGGTGGTAACTGAAAGTCCCTTATTAGGCATAGAAACCCATGCTAAGAAATTCCTGCGGTTCATAAGACCTGTATCCTCCAGGAAATATTCATCTTTTAATGCCTTCTTAAACTCTGCCCAACCAACATGTGTTCCTTGAATTTCTGAAATTCGGACTTCAAGAGTGCGCACCACGATCCGCAAGAAGTAGCGGCTCCAAACATCTTGAGAAACCCCAAAAAACTTCATCTTTTCTTCATACAAATGCAGGTAAGTTGACACTTGTTGTCCGTTGAACTGCTTCATCTCCTGTTGGACAGCTTTCAAGGTATCCATGGCATCACTATCACGTTTCGCGTGAGCTTGCTGCTGCATATAGGTTGTAAATGACTGAAACAGGTTCTTCATGACATTGTCATCTGTCATCTCTTCTTGCGAGTCTCCCATCTTGCTGAAAATGGACGCAGCACTTTCACGTCGGGTTCACCAGAAATGTTGTAGAGTTCACGCAAGAGCTGCAGAACACGGGGTTCAAGATACAGCAAGGAAAAAGGCTAACAAGAAGAACTCAAATTTTTGATACCAAAGTACTCTATATTGTTTGTCAAGTAAAATACATGAAGTCCATGTTCAGAAAAATCTGTAGTATCTCTTAACCAGCTTTGCATCCAGGTGTTCGAGATCAGTTTTGCGATTGGCACATAGACTTGTTAAAATCTGTTGGGTAGTAATCCCTGTAAACAATTTTTAGAAATCCATACAATGTCAAAACAATGGAGTTCTGTGGGCAGCACTGCTCACTGTGCTAGTAGTATGGCCAGCTTAAGATGCTGATGCTTTTTCTGATCCTGTTCATTTGATACATGAGCCTTGCTTGGCAACAAAAGAGGAGTCATCACTACAGGAACCACCATCACAATAACAGCTATTCTTTCTGGTGCCTTTAAATATGCATCAAGTGCCACAAAGTAGCATGCAGAATGGCCAATTAGTATAGCCTCTTTAGAAGTTTGAACATCTGTAAAGAGAGTCACTTGCACTTTCAGGGGCTTGCATAAAGCTTCATGTAATTATGCCAATCAATCTCTATGAGAAGTGGATCACCTCAACAAACCAGAGATTGCCATTTTTGTCAACATATGTTTCAGGTTTACTCTTCAATATGCACACAAAAGGTTCCACTGTACTTTTGTCATACCACACAGTCACTGGTGAGGCCCTACCTCTTGCAATAATCCGTTGTAAGCGCAACACAGTAAAGTTTTTCTTGGGGAAAAGAAAACCATCAGAGGGAACAGATAGAGCACCAATATGTTAGGTCAGAAGGGTATGCAGGTAGAGACAGTCGGTTGCAAGACGGTGATAGGGTGAAGTATGGATACAATTTCTTGGCTAGCTTACGGCCCGCGTCAAAGATTTCTTCTCAACTAAATCTTTTGTAGCCAATTCTGCAAACCCATGATTTACATCTTCTGCGTACTCCTCCTTCACATAGTCATCCTCATGAAGTGGGACTGATGAGTAACCAAGAATTGTCGGACTTGCACCAGCCCTGCAAAAAGCCTCTGCAACTCTGTTCCAAACACTTCTAAGACTCCAAGCCTTCTCTTTTACTACCTCAATGGTTTCTCCCATGATTCCATGGTATCAAATGCACCAATTTATAAGCAATCTTTGAAATCAGATGTAGCAAAGGATTTCTGTTATGATCCAATCGAAGCAAGGTCCATAAGTTCAGCCATGGATGACAAGAACCACAAGCATCAGAAAAATAGCACGATAGCACGATCTGAATCAATGTTTCAATGACCTTCGATGTCACAAAGCTCCTTGGTTCATCTTCCCCATCCGCTTCATGTCTGCCTTGTGCCCAAATAGATCACGGATGTTGTCAATTCCATAAAAGATCATCGTTGGCCTTTCTAGTGATAAACCCCAAGCAATCACTAATACATCTTCAGGTAAACCCATTACACATGCGATTCTTCCCTTTGCCCCTGTATCTTCAAATCGGGCCAACACCATATGAAATATTGGGATCGTTCAGTCTTCGACTCCTTTGATACTAGAATTTTCAACTTGTCAAGCTCTAAATCTGATTCACGGCAATCAGAGAGAAGAGCATCCACTGACTCATAGTAGAGCTCCTTAGAGCTCTGCTAGATTCTTTCCTTGTTGTCGATTGCTTTTTCTCCTCTCAATAGAGCTTCAGCCCCCTCCAATAGTGGATCAACTCTCCTCAGTAACAGTAGGACCTCTCCATATTTGAACGGTTTTACACATACAGCACAGATAGCGGAACAATCTGGCTGAATCAGGTATGACCATAGGTAATTTATTTCTATCACTTGCATCATAAAGGCTCTTCAATTGCATGCTTTCGAACAATGCACTGTCTGCGAGGTCCTCGGCCATGAAAGAAGCGAGGAAGGGCCGGGTTGAGTTTGCACAGGTCTGCACGAGTCGTGTTCCCCCCCCAAAGGTATCCTTTCTGTTCCCGGCATGTTTTAGCAATCCACGCAGATGATGTCGCCCCCCAGGGCAAAAAGCAGGACCTCCTTTTCTGGGAGTCTGATTCCCCTCTTTTCTTAGCTTTTCCCCCCTCTAAATTCATAGCAATGCGCCCATTTTGAATTTTGAGCGCCCCCCAATCACAACTTAGCATTAATAAAGCTATTTTAAGGATGCAAACCTTTTGATCTTTCTCTCCAATTTTCGAAACGGAAAGCCTTCTCACAAAGCCATCCAGACGGGCACCTTTAAGTCGATAATCTAAAGATTCTCTATGGGTGTCAATACCATCTCAAACCCAAATTTATAGAAATAGCATATTCAAGGAAACACACAAGAAGGAGAGAAGAATCAATCTTTATTCCTCCATTCAAAAAGTCTTCGGCAAATGTATATGAACCCTTGTCCTCCATGGTAGATAGTAAATTGCTTTATCCCGCATATTACGTTGACCTTGTTCACGTGCAACCTTTATCTTTATAGCTTAAATGTCAGCTTCTACAAAGCTTCTTTTGATTCCACGATTTCCTGCACTTTTCTTAGAGATCATCATTGAAATTAACAGCTTGATAATGTCCTTTGGCATCAGTTTTTCATATTTTTCTGACACACACACAACATGCATACAAACAAAAACACACACAAAAAGACTAGATAACTATGTAGAATCCTAACTTGTGCAATAGTGGGCATCCATTTACTATAGGTAGTTGCATGTTTTCCTATGAAAACGGTCTTAGAGATCGTCATCTTGGTGACCTTTCTAATTAATCACAGTCAAGTATAAACCTTTGCATCGCTAGTTACACTTAGGTGTAGATGCATTTATCATACATGGATGGGTGCAATTGTTTTTATCATAATTTTAACTCTTGCACTTGAATATGCATCCTACAATTATAATGATGGATTTATTCCCTTCAATGACCTATTCTCATGTGGCATAGTATGGGAGCCAATGTATCTCGTGCAGAAATCAAAGCAAGTATCTAACAACTTGGAGATGTATTACTTATATTCAGTACTGTAGTTGTATCAGTAGTGATACCCTCACCCGAAGCTTCCTTTGCTGGTTGTGGGATTTCCACCCACACGTGACATTCTTTGCTTGGGGGCCATTCTCGATCTTCTTTTCTTTTAGGGGCAACCCTCGCTGGAACTTTGGTAGCCTTTTTCTCAAACAGAGGGGGGAAATGGGGGAAATAAGCTTTGGGGTAGAAGCAAAGGGAAGGCGTGTGTGTTCTCCCTCTAAGGAGGGAAAAATAAAGAACCTTCTAGAACCTTCTCTCTCTCTCTCTCTCTCTCTCTCTCTCTCTCTCTCTCTCTCTCTCTCTCTCTCTCTCTCTCTCTCTCTCTCTCTCTCTCTCTCACAGCAGTGTGCCGTGGCATCCTCCTTCCTTTTTTTGATGGGGGAAGAAGGGGGGGCCGGGTTTTGTAATGGGGGAGGTTGGGTTTTATAATGGGGGAGGTGGGGAAGGTGGTATGGGGTGGTGGTGGTGGTGTCTCACCCTGCCCACCACTCTCATCAGTGTGTGCATGGCGCCGGGGAGTCCTCAGCCCCCCAGGTGGCTGTGGATTGGATGAGGTGACTAGGGGATGGTAGGCCATGTGGCCTTCCCACTCACCATCATCATCTTCATTATCTTCACTCCTCCACATCCCCCCCATCCCCCCCCCTGCCCGCCCTCCCAAGGCCACCTGTTCGGCATCGACGGGGGGGAGGAGATAAAAAAGTATTAAATTTTTATTTTTTTTTGAACTTATTAACTTCAAATTTTTATCCCCACTTTCACATAACATGTTAAATGGCCTATAGAGTGGGTTCATGCGTAGGAAGAAAAAAGAGTACTTTCCTCTTGATTTTGGGATGCGTACGCGGGGAAGATGAAGACACAATTGATCATAAGTGCAGAGATAATATACCTTCATGTTTTTTTGAGTCCAATTGCAAACTAGTAAATACGTGTGAAACTGTAGCGAGGTGTCAATGAATGTTTAATATCAAAGAGATTACATATACCCTTAGTTTAGATATTAGCTTACTTTAGGTTGGAGTATAAAAGGCAAGAGGGTGCCAACGTAACCTTTTGCATATTTGTAAATTTCTCCTTTTCTTGGAGCTTGAGGGTTTCTTACCTTTCCCACCAAGATGTGGACTTCTTGCAGCAATCTTCATCACGATTCTCATTGTATCTTGATTCAATTCAGCTATGGCTGCATTGTGTTGTAGTTTAATATACAAGGTTCAACAATGGCATGGCTATGGCTAATTATCTCATATATTGTTTCTTGGTTTTCTTGGAATTTTAATTCAAGATAGGCTAAGTTTATTTCATCATTATTCTGGGAAGTAGGGTTAAATTCGACTATAGTGCTATAAGATGTGTGATGATAAGTGCAAAGAGAAAGACATTAGGGGAGTTTTGAGGTCTCGAAAATGCCTTGTACGCGATCCTAGAGAAAAAAATATTTTAGGAGATAAAATTATTTTTTATATTTAAAAAATTATATTTTGATAAGTAAATATATAAAAAATTGTTAATAAGTCATTGTTGCGATATTCTCATAGTCACATCAAACCTAGAAATCTAGGCCGCCATAAAGGTGACAAAGATTATCATAATGAAGATGTTACTCATCCTCATTAAAGTGAAAACTAATATTCAATTTGAATTTTATTCGATCTTTGATTACTTCCCTCCATTCTCACTCTCTTATTTCTTTTCCATCCTTACTAGTTTCTTCTTTGTTTTCCTTTTTTTTTCTAATTCACATAGTTTTTCAATCTGATCTTCTAATCACATCCTTAGCTATGGATCAATCATCCGATGATCTTTGTAGCTCTAGTAAAAGACCTCTCTATCATCTTCATATTGTGTTGGATAGTGAGTATGAACCAATAAGTAAGAGAACAAAACTATTATAGAGTCTATGAAATATATACTCAGGTTTGAAGGAAAGAAGAATCTTGATATTTGGTTAGATGATAGGCTATATCCAAAGATCCTAGCAAAAATAGCACTCTGTCATTCTATAATAGCTCTTCATTGTTGAGGTTCATTGGTGATGGTTATAATGGGTTTCTAGGCTATTCACTTAGCTTGGTTGTAGAAAAGGATGTCCTCAAATTGGAGAACCATCTTTTATCAAAACATAACAATGAGTTACTCTGCAGAAGCTAGAGGGCTATTAATAGATGATTCATTCGTTGGAGAAACACATCAAATCTTATCAACGAAAGTAAACTATTTTAGGCCTTCGAAATTGACAAAAGGCTCTTAGAAATATTGAGAGTCTCACACAAGGAGGAGATGGTTGTAGTAAAAGAATCCAAGCAGCAAGGTACATTTTTTTTCACTTTAAAAATATGAAATATGACTTTGTTTATAATTAATTATATTAATTTGTGATGTTGATTTTGTTTAGGTCTCTTCTTCAACCAAATGCAAGTGAAAGAGATTCTTTGAAAGCATCTCAGTTTTATTATCATCTTCTTCCTTTAGTAGTTTCAAAAGATATTTTTGAGAAGAACATATTTAAAAAAGGTAAAGAGCCAATGCTTGGAGTCATTTATAAAGGATCATTCTTTGGATACTGAGTTAGTTCAAAAGACACTAGATAATATTGGTATTAGCCGAGATGCTTATATATAAATTTTCCACCTTTAATAGTCAAATATGAAGCAAGGACAAGTACGTAATTGCATACTTAGATCATCGCAATCACTCAATGTCATTTTGTATTCAATCGAAACACAACATCTGGTGGCCAAGAGCATTTGAAGTAGATACAAAGGATTTTGATATATTGTATTGGGTTTTTTATCGAACACTAATACCTGATGATATTAAGAGACAACAAGCAGGAGAAGAGCTATTTGTTGAAGGATTTGGAAACTATAAGATCAAGTGGCACATAGTTGGTGACTTAAAGACACTTAAATGTATATACAATGTATCAAAGGGAGCCAACTCTAGATCTCCTTGCCTATATTTCATGTCCCCAGCCATATGGTTGAACTCAAGCAATTGGAATAGAGCTCCCTCTAGGCACAACAAGGATCCAAAGTTTAAGCCTATCCTAGATATTCCTTTAGTGAATGTCCATATCTGTACACTTCATGCGCTTTGTAAGATAATTGAAAAGCTTGTTCATCTTTATATAGGATTTGCATGGAAGTTGAATCCATTATCAGTGGACTAGAATAGATGCTATAATAAAGATTGAAAAAGTCTTATTTGCAATTGGTTTGCATGGTGGTAATGTTGTTATTGAACCACATCTTCAAAAGTCTAAGGATGGAAACTGTGTCCCCAAAAAGCCTTCTATTGGTGGAGTGAAGGCTAGAAGATTCCTAGACTCTCATGGGGGACGTGGTAAGATAAACTCTAGGAATGGTGGCACAACTATTAGATACAATCAGTGAAAGTGCCTACATAATGCAATTAAGTATCATGATGATAATGGACAAGCTCGGAATAGAAAATCCAATGTTTGGGAAGAAACACTAGACAAAGTATTCTTTTATTGTGATAAAACTGAGTGGAATGATGATGATCTCAAAGACTTCAAAAACCAATTGAACCTTTTTAAAAAGGCAATGACAGAAGCTTGGGGTAATCAACACTTCACTCACTATATGGTAAGAAATTTGCATATATATGTCTCTTTATTGTTTGATCATATAGGGTTTTCTAATTGAATTTCTTTATTTTTTAACTATGCAGCATATTTTATACAACCATGCTCCATATTTTATCAAGAAATATGGATCTCTATCTATCTAGTCAATCCAAGGTATGACAAAATCACATTGTCAAGCAAGAATAAAATACTTTAGACACACAAGACATGGAGGTGGAAGATACAAAGAAAACATTTTATTAGAGGTCTTTCAATGGTTCTACTGACAACTTTGGCACAAATTCAAGCTTAAAGACACAAGTGTATCATGTAATACATCATCTTTGGCAAGGACTATATCCACTGTTACCCAAAGAAGAAAAGAGGGATATTGAAACTCTTGTGCAAAGCAAAGATATTCAGAATGGATACAAACTAGATAAAGAGATGGAAAAATATGGGTTTCAAGAAACCCTTAAGATATTTTAGTCTCACTTTGTTATTGTAGAAGAGTTTTTAGTTTCACGGAATTCACTAGGTCCTCTAAAGGAATCTTTTGTTTCATCCCAATCGATGAGACCTCTACATTTTAGGAACTCTTGTTTCCTATAGCCTGGAAGGAGCTTCAAATTCTTGGCATCTCCTACATGGGAGAGAAAATAAGAGCCAAGAACTCCAAAGTATCCTACCCTAGATCCACTGTATCTAGGCATGAAGCAAAAAACTCTTACAACTTATTCCTTCTCCACCAAAATTATATTGTCTGAACCTCTATTGAAATCTTGGAATCCAATCACCTTGGAGATAGCTTTCAAAGCCATTATTGGTAAGCTTGGAGAGCTTGAAAACCTACTATGATAAATTGCAACTGTTTGATTATTTAAGCTTCCAATATAATGACCAAGGCCTTGACTTTTGAGCTTCCATGGCCTTGAGCCCTTGGCTCTTCCAAGAAAGTTGTCTGCATCTTCAATTTCTATTTGTACAATAAACCACAATAGATGTTAGTAGATAAATATCCAATAATATTTGTATATAATGCATAACATACTCTAATATAAATCACAATGGATATCTTAGAATTATCTTTCATACCTTTTAGGGTTTTCATCTTATTCAAGAAGACTATTATCATATAGATTTATTGAACTTTTTGGTTTCTCCTCTAATGGAGACTTTGGTTTCTCTTCATACCCCATGGTATCAATACCACATCTCTGCTGAATTTGTAAGTACTCTTCCTTTGTAGGTATCCCCCCCTTTTCATATTCCATGATCTGAGTAATACAAGAATGCAAGGCTATAGAGGTGTCTTGAAACTTCTCTCCCTCAACATCAAGAGTTGCTAGCAATTCCTCTTCATAACCTATTAAATTCTTATCATTTTGACCCCATGTTGCAAGGATTGCCAAGCAGTAATCTTCTCTAAGATAAAAAAGGTGTTGAATATCATTTAGCAATACATATCTCTTTTTGTTGATGAGATAACTAGGAAATGTTGGGACACATTCAAGAGGACCGGTTTCAATCTTTCCACTCCACTCTATCTCCTTTTCTTCCACTTTTGTAATGTTCTCACTTTTAAACAAAGCAACATAAAATCCTTGCAATAACTAGTTCTCAATATCCTCCTGAAGCATTTCCCCCTTCTCTTCAACTTCTTTGTCTTTGCATGCAATATCCTCTATCTTCTTCTCTTATATTGTATCTGAAGAACAACTATCCATATATTGAAGATATACAAGAAATCCAACATCCTTCTATACAAGAAGACATTGATGCTGATTTTGATGAAAAGGGCAATCCGCTTTCCACTTCTTGAATTCCTCATCAATAAGGCTAAACCTTCTTTGCAAAGTTATTCTAGTAGCATTGATAGCTTCCATTACATGGCTATAATGGACAAATCCCTCAATCTCTAGGCCTTCCACATGTTTATCATAAAACTCCCTAAAATCCTTCAGTTTATCTTTAAGATCCTTCAAGAGCTCTTGCAAATCAAAGGTAACATTGAGCATATCTCTAATGTAAACAAATCTAGAAGAATTTCTAGCTGTATGAAGAAAATCAAAGAGCTTTTCAACACATGTATCCTCCAGATGATCCTCCTCCATTCCCCCTAAAGAAAACTTCCTCTTAGTCATATTGATTACTCACAAAACCAAATCCAGAAAACAAAAAATTAAAATTAGGGGCATAATATACCAATCCACATATGCTCATATCTAGAAGACTAAAGAAAGATTGCTAAAAAAATTTAGTCAAAACCTACAAGACACTGCGTTTGTATTTTGAAAAATTTAACGTGTTTAGTATGTTATAGATTTAGAAATGCAATATGAATGAAGCGAATTTACCCTTTATGAGGCAGAGAAAGCATGAAATTCCACGTCTCATCGATCAAATTTTGTTTTACATTCATGACTCATGAAACACGAAAATAACGATCCAAACTGCTTCACAGTTCATAAAATTGCGTTTCACACGTCACGTTAACAAAAAAACTTGAGGAATTTGCATTTTGTATATCCGAAAAAAATTTCCAAAAAAATTCATCAATAACATCAAAACCCCATCGTTTAACATGACATGTACAAGTCCAATATTGATAGAAAAACTAAGTAAAACTCTTATAGAATTTCTAAGTTTCTGATGTGCCTTTCTCCTCTTAAACCAACAAACACAGATCAGTGTTTAACAATGTCGCCTTATTTCATTCATATTCCATGTCAAAATCTCTAAGATATTGCACATGGTTAATTGATCAAAATACAGTGTCTTATAAAAAGTGAGTTGACTACTTGAGTAGCAGAGGAGACATGCAATTTTGTGTTTCATCGATAAATTTTTAGTTGACATTGAAGACTCATGAAACATGACAACAAACTTTCAAAACCCTTTGCAAATGGTAAAATCACACATCATACATCAATGAAACATCTTTAATGCCTCAAAATTCAAGATTGTAGAGAAAAAATGTTAAACCTGATATTTGTGATGGTCCTGTGGTGCTACTGAGAATAAATAGTCTTTTGTAAGAATACACATGGTTTGGCTTGCGTTGTTTACAAAATAAATAGCTCATCGAAGGCAAGACAAGATACATGAAATAAATAGTAACATAAACCTAACCCTAAGTTATCATATATATATATGCCAACAGTCACTGCATGTTTGTTCAAGAAGTACAGTGCACTAATTCGAAGGCGGTGCACTTAAAAATGAAAAAGAAAATGCTAAGAATTATCTTTTACCTTTAAAAAGTGGAGCCATAAAAGCGCTATCATGCCAAAAAGGTAAGTGACACAGGGCACAACTTCCTAGGCAAAAAGGATCTGCTCATTGCACGTGTGAAATTAACTACGCATTACAACAGCCACACGTGTAAACCAACATCCTTTTAAACCCAATTTTTGAACTGCAAAAGAGTTTTTTTGAAGACAAATCTCTTTCTATGCTCGATCATACCAACACAACACTAACTTGGTCATCATAGTGCAAAATTATTCTTCACAACACAAGGCGACTAAAGAAGGTTTCATTGCCTAGCATACGCGTCGAACCCTAAAAAATATAAGTTTTTTGACAAATATGAGTTAGCTCTAAATCACTTGAAAATTCTTGCCAAATCATCTAAAAAAAAGCGTGACGTATGAAACAGGATTAGTCATGGCTCTTCCCATGGACAATAGTTATTTTGCATTTCATATGTCGCTTGGAATGCAAGTTTCTTCAAATAGAATCATGGATCAACAGAGCTTGATCACACAGATGGATAATTTTTTTCCACTAATGTTGATAATAATTAGGTGGATAAGATTTAAATATTATTGATGTAAACATTCAGATAGATCTTCTTTCAAGGGTTGAACTAATTGAGAATAAGATGTGAAATTTGCAGAATGAGAACTGTTCTATTGTGAGACTTGTTAAACTTCATGGCATTAATTGTCTTTGATCAAATATGTATCCAAAAAAGAGGTGACGTGTGAAATGCAAGAGGTTGTTTGTTTCTCTTGTCTAAAAGGTCTCCTCGCGTTCATACGTCTTGTGCTTGCATTGTTTTATTGAAGTTGGAGGTAGACTATGTGATTAGTGTTTGTTTGTTACTTAGTGATTGTAGATAACATTATATGAGAGATTTGGAGATCTGTCCTAATTTGATTGTATTATTTATTTTTTTGGATGTTTTAGATGGCTAGAACTAAGGCCACTGCAAGGAAGTAGAAAGTTGATCCTAAAGGTCTTGCTTTTAAGATCCATCGGTCCTCCAATCCTTCCAAACTTACAAGGAAATCAAAGCCAAGAAGAAGGCTCTCACAGCATGTTAGGTGCCTAAAGGAGATTAGAAGTGCAATGAAGGCTCTGAATAATGCAATTCAAAAACTGTCTTTTCAGAGGCTTATTAGAGAAATTTGTGACAAGCATAGTCTTGATAGTTTTAGATCGACTAGGGCAGCTCTCAATCAAGAGGCTACAAAAGATTTTTTGATTAAGTTTTTCCAAGATTCTTATATCTGTGATGCTCATGCACATAAGCTTACACTTATGGATAAAGACATGATAATTCTCAAGAGATTGAGATACGTGTTTTCAAAGGTCCTTAAGCCAGTTCCCCTTTCTGATGTGAAGGCTTTCAATATTTTAAATGTGCCTTCATATAGAAAAAAAAGATCCAGATCTTAAAGTTGAAGATGTCACCCATGAAAAGGACACTAGACAACATGAGAAAGAGGAAAATGCCATAGAAGAGCACGCAGGTAAATGGAGGGAGTATTAAAAAAAGAAGGAAGAAGAAAAGGAAGCAAAACAACTCCCATCTTTTGAAGAGGAGTTATCTACCCTTCTTGAAATGGCTGACCCTAAGGGCTTTAATGTTTGTTGCTTTTTACCTGGTGATATTAACAAAAGATTTGATATGGTATTTTTGGACTTTGGCTGTGTTCAAATTCTCAAGAATAAAGTGAGAAAAGTAAATGAATCTATTCTTCTTATTGGGATGAGGTATAGTATACCAAAATTTATTTTTACTCACTATATTTTTCTAGCAATAGACTTTCATGTTGATGCTTACTATCTCCATTCCTTTGCTAGGTGTGTAATGCATGAGCTCCTCTTTGATATACAACAAAAGATTGAGGTTCTTGATTCATCTATCTCATACTATATGAGGAGTAAGCTTGATGCAAGTGCATTGACCATTGGCTCAATTCAATTGACTTTGAAACTTTGGAGATTCTTCTAATTTCATACAATAAAAAGTAAGTAATTCGATAGATTTTATGAGATCTTGCTTTGCTAGATTATTGAAATATTTTTATTTTCAGTTCTCATTGGAGCCTAATTGGAATAGAATATGTGGAGAGGTAATGTTTCCTAATCAATTCTATAAAAGAAAGCCACGAAAATGCCAAGTTGTAAGTTATATAATCTAGGGTCTCCTTGATATGTTGATCTTTTTGTTGTAGGTACTCTAAATATTTTGATCTTTCTTTTGTAATTACTCTAAATTTTTATCTTTTTGGTACAAAATTGTAAAAAGATTGATTGAAGTGCTAGAGAAAAGACTTTCCATGCCTTTTGACTTACTTGCAACAATGCGATATAGACAAGTTGCGGTAAGGTCTTGATTAATATGGTTGGAACATATTAAGAAAATTTATTCTAAAAACTACCATAAATAAGTTTCATAGTTTTACTTTATATTTTTGATTGCAGTGTCCTTATCAGGATGATAGTTACTCTTGTGGCTGGAGAGTAATTGTAAATGCTAGAAGATTGATTCAATTTATTTATCTCAATGATGATAAACTTATAAAGGTAATGTGAAATATACTAAACTTTAAGATAGAGGTTTATTGCAAAATAGTCCATTGATGATAATAATATAGCCCATTGTAAAAAATAACAATGAAATAAAAATCTTTTCTTACAAATGTATGACAATTTACAAAGGATTGCTATACAAGTGAGCATGTTCGGTATATAAGAGCAAAGCTCATGAAGTACGTAATGGTCAATTGTATACAACCAACAAGAATGAACAATAGTTGAGGCTTGGACATTGAAGAAGAGGAGGTGCATGTAACTACAATAGGTGAAGCTATGCCTTCAACACCCAAGGCAACCAAAGAATCAAAGATAAGAAAAAAGACTCCTAGAAAGAATGTCTCTTCTCCTAATAAAAGTTTTTTAAAAAAAGTAGCTTTGCCTCATTGATTGTAATCCCTAAGTTGTGTATAAGTCATCGAGATGGCTGAAAAAAAATTGCCACAAAATTTGAATATGTATTTTATATTGATAGTAAAGAGATATTTACTTTAATATCCTTGCATTGTATATTTTTATATCTCCACGTTGATATCTATAAAAAAAATATTACAGTTGCTTATTAATCAGAAAGTGAAATCAAATATACATCTAATTGGATATAATATGATATAAAAACTTACCGTTTGTTATTAAGTTGGAACAAAAATGAGTATGGTAGTTCAATATCTTCATTCTATAAATCCATCCTCACTTGATGTAGCGTACATGATGATCTAACCTTTAGGATTGCAATGTCCTCATTGTACCAAACATCAAGATCCACTATAGGATCTTTGCTAAAACTATCAAGATTTTGGTCTAAAGTAACCAGACTACCACCAATATAATGCCATCTACTATAATAAATGCTAAGGATAAAATTTTGAGTGGCAATCATATATTTACAAGCTATAGAGTCTTGATCTATTTTACATATAATTTTTCCTTCTATCCTAGTGTCCCATCCCTCATCAACAAATTGTATAATAGGATCATATGTTAGTCTCTTCATTGAAAGCATGGCCTTTGATCTTCTTATCTCAGCATTAGAAAAGAAGTCAACAAATATATTAATAGTCATGAATAAAGTAACTTTGCTTAGCCTACTTGAGATACTAGGTTTTAATGCTCTCTATATCTCAGAAAATATTTCATATCTATAGCCCTCACTAGTAGCTAGACTTGGAAAAGGCCATTCAAAGCTTGAAAAATTGGGCAAAGGAAGGGGGGATATTGATCCCCATTGGCTACGTTGCATGGGGAAAATATAAAAATGGTCATAGAAAAATATTCCATTCTCTACAAGCTCTATCTTCTTTCTACCTTTGTACATCTCTTCTCCAATCAAGCCATGCATCACATCAACAATAGACTCGACTGATTGCCATTCCTCAAGATTAGAGGGATAAGATATCTACAAAACAAATGAATAAATGTTATAATGTAAAACCTTAAACCAAGTTCAAGAAAAGAAAGACTTCAAGAATCAAATCCTTACAATTTGGTTTATGCATTGGAAGATTTGAACTTCCAAGTTCCAAATATAGCTCTCTATGCATAAACACATGTTGCACCACCAGAACCTCTTTTATGCTATTCTTATTTACTCCAAGTTTGAAGTCTCGGATTTTACCCTTCCAAACAAAGATGAATGAGCTCTTATATCTTCACATTTTCCCATGTTTTTCCTATTGCATCGTGATCCAACTGCCTTTGCTAATGATTGTAGAAACCCATCTTCAATCCTTTTGGAATGAGTTAAACACTGATATGGATGTGATTTGGGAGCTTGGACGCCTTGTTGAAGGCCAAATTTCTATATCCATTTCACAGAGAGAGAGAGAGAGAGAGAGAGAGAGAGAGAGAGAGAGAGAGAGAGAGAGAGAGAGAGAGAGAGAGAGAGAGAGAGAGAGAGAGAGAGAGATGACTAAGCTACCACAAAGGAGGGAAAAACACAAGAGGGATAAAAGAAATGAGGGAAAAAAATAAGTGCCAAGCTCTTTATTAATTTGAATTTAGATTAAACATGTCATTATCATTAATTTAGACATATCATTAAATAAAAGTGGCAGGGATTATATATCATTAATGCAAAGAATGTCATAATCATGAATATAAGATGCTTAAAATAGATATTGATAATACAAAGTCGTAATAATATTATACATGTATCCTTTTGTAAAATGATTTTTTTGTATTTTTTAAAATAGAACTTCCATTATGGAGGCTTTGCTCCTATTTGTCTAGATCACACTCTCTCTATCTCCTAAAATGCATTTTCGAGACCTCAAAACTCCCCTAATGCAAGGGACAAGTTCATGAAAAGTTTGATGATTGCAACATTGCCACTAACAAGTCCAACGTAAAGATTGAAGTGATAAATGTAGTGTAGCTTGAGTCAAATGATGAGTATATCTTGGTAGCTTCCTCTCTTGATGGTTCTCAATTGAATAAATCTTTGTCTACATATTCTCAATGTTGGCCACTTGATTCAAAGGCTTCTTTTCATGCTACCTTGCATAGGGATTGGTTTTAGTTCTATCATAGCATGATACATTTTATTAGACTAGAAAATGACTTGGCATTGGATATTCTTGGCATTGAGGATGTATGACTGTAGTTTCCTTTAGGCAACTCTTTTACTCCGCATAATGTACATCATGCACTAGCTTTGACTAAAAGTCTTCTATCTAACTATATAGTTGGATGATATAGGCTATTATTTATATTTTGGTGATTTTGCATGGAAGATTATCCATAGAAACCTTGTCTTTGCTCGAGGTACCAAGGCTAATATCCTCTATCCTTTACTTGTATTTGGATCCCTTGACCATGTTTTGGTTGTGGCTAACATATCACATGTATCTTTATGGAATTGTTGCCTTGGGTACATATCCTTAAAATGAATGACAATGCTTACTTGTTTGCAATATCTTTTGTCTCTTGATTATTAATGTCTTGATTATAATGAGACCATTTTCTTTATGGCAAGCAAACACACAGTTCTCATAAGAAGTCTAGCATTACATGCATTGTGATGTATTGTGGTCCCATGCCTACATTGTGATGTATGTGGTCACATGCCCTATTAGTCATTGGGTGGCATGAAGTACTTTGTTATGTTTATTTGCATAAGGTTTGGGTATATCCTATTAAGAAAAAGTTGGATGTCTTATCTAACTTTTAGCATTGGCTTGCTCTTGTTGAGAATCAGCCTAGGTATTACCTGAAATGCCTAAGGTCTGACAATGGAGGTGAGTATGTTTCTAAGGCATTTGAACAATTTTGTAATGAGAGGAATACTAAGCATCATTTGAACACTCTATATACCCCACCCAAGAATGGAGTTGCTGAGTGCATGAATAGGATCATTCAAGAAAGGGTCGGAAGTATGCTTATAGTCATGTAGGCTTATCACAATATTTTTAGGTAGCTGAGGCAGTTACTACCACCATACATTTGATAAATATATCTCCATGAACCACTATTGGTTGTTAAGTTATAGAGAAGGTATGGTGTAGAAAACCTCCCTCATATGCGTATCTTAGAGTCATTGGATGATGTGAGGCTTTCTACCATGTATCCATTGCTCATGTAATAAGCTAGATCCTAAGTCAGTGAAATGCATATTTTTTAGTTATATGGAGATGTAGGTAAGATAAACTATTGCCTATGGGATCCGCAATCTTGAAAGGTTATTCATAGTGATGATGATTTTTCCATGAGGAGAAAATACATAGGCAACCTAAGCAAATAGTTGAGGTATAATAGGGTGATCTTTCTGCCCAAGAGATAGACGATCGTTTGAGATGGTCTACTAGAGAAAGATGTGAGCTTGATCAGTTTGCACCCCCCATGGACTATATTATGGTGACAGATTTAAGTGAGCCCCTTACTTATGAGGAGGCCATGCATAGAGATGATAGCTACTCTTAGGAGAGAGCCATGTAGTCGGAGTTTAATTCATTAAGAAAAACCATACATAGGATTTGATTTCTTTGCCTAGTCGAAAACATGCATTGCCACACAAGGGTGTACAAGTTGAAGAGTACTCTTGGATGCCCCAAGCCAGCTTATAAGGCCATATTGATTGCTAAGGGTTTTAAGTAGGAGCATGGTGTTGACTTTGATGAAGTCTTTTCTTTTATAGTCAAGATGACTATCCTACTATTGGTTTTGGCCTTGGTTACATAGTTACATATACACCTTTATCAGATGATGCAAAAATGACTTTTCTACGTGGCAACTTGCATGAGGATATGTACATACAATAGTCTTAGGGATGTATGGAAAAGGATAGAGAATACTACTATGCAAGTTGAGAAAGAGCCTTTATGGCCTTAAGTAGACACCTAAGGAATGATCCCATAAGTTAAATGCTTCCATGCATTCACAAGACTATGCACTCAATGATATGGATATGTGTGTTTATACGAAGAAGGCTTATAATGGCAGTCTTATTATCTTGGTACTTTATGCCAATGATATGTTAATTACTAGGAGAGCTCATGATGAGCTAGATGCTTTGAAGACTCAACTCAAGAAAATATTTGAGATAAAGAATATAGGGCATGACTCACATATCCTTAGTATGTGCATCAGACGCAATTGCTCTAAGAGGCTTCTTTACTTGTCACAACAAGCATGCATACAAAAGGTGTTTGAGTGATTCCATATGCAAGTTATTAAGCCTATTGGCTTTCCTTTACCTTCCTATATGAAGGTTGATTAGGATGATTATCTCCAGTCAGTTACATAGAAAGTTGAGATGGTTAAGATCCCTTATGCATTTGGAGTGGGCAGTTTGATATATGCCATGATAGCTACTTGCCCCCCTAACATAGCATTTGTAGTGGAAGTTGTGGCATGCTATATGACTACACCTGGCTGACGACATTGGGATGTTGTAAAATGGGTATCATTAAATACGTAAAAGGCACTACAAATATGTGCATTTGCTATGATGGCTAGGATACTATAGTCATGGGTTATACTAACTTTGACTATGCATGCTATGCAGATAGTAAGAAGTCCACTTTTGGATATGTCTTCACCTTTGTTAGAGGTGTTGTTTCTAGGATGTCCAAATTGAAAAAATACATGGCCTTATGTACTACTAAGGTAGAGTATATTGTAGCCATTGAGGCTTGCAATGGGACTCTATGTTTAGGTTGTCTGGTGGTGGCAGATCTTAGTATTATTGTTACTCTTACACTACATTTGAATTCTATAAGTGCTATTTATTTGGCCAAGCATCTAGTTTTCTATGTGAAGACAAAGCACATTGAGTGCACTATCACTTTATTAGGGAGATGGTAGAGGATAAGTCTATTGAGCTTGTCAAGATCTTGATTGATGAGAATCCTAGAGATCTACTTACTAAAATTTTCTAAGTAGAAGGTTTTTCCTTCCTTAAGAAGATGATGGGTGTGGGGTAAGATGATGTCTAGTGCTTATTATATTGTACTTTATATACATTTGTACTTTGTTACTTTTCTTGTTCTCTTCTCACTCAAGGCACATTTTTCTTTAAGTGGGAGGTTGTTAGGGATAAAGACATTAGTGTGCCTATGCTACCATATATTTACTATATATACTGTGACTACACACTTGCACATTGTAGGTGGCAAACACCCATCATTGTTACTTTATTATTTATTCTTTCAGTGACTATTGAATAAGGGAAAGTTGGTCATATATTGTGACTATTGGAGTTCCCACATACAATCTCTCTCTCTCTCTCTCTCTCTCTCTCTCTCTCTCTCTCTCTCTCTCTCTCTCTCTCTCCTATTGCTCTCTTGCTCCATTTACAATAGTTCTTGCTTTGCTCTTGTTTCTACTTGTGTACTTTCCTCAAATTCTATCTTTCATCATGAAGAACCCTTTCAAGTGGAGGAATCCAAAAAATCCATTATGATAGAAACCTTAGGTCCTGATCTGAATAGGCCATGCTGTAATGCTTGGAAATCGATATCAGAAATATTGTAATATGCCTTAGTAGTGACAGTCTCCTCTTGGGAAAATATGATTGCACTCATCATATTCACGCTCATATCATCCTACCTTCCAACATTTTCCATTACAAGGTGCATGCCCATGTAATCATAGTTGATGACATCATTCATTGCATCTATAATGAGATTGAAGAAGAGATCTTCCTCCTTTACATCTAAGTACTTCAACACATCAAATAGTATCAGGTATTGTATGCTCTCTATTTGAATATGTGTTAAGGAAGTGAAATTAAATTTGTCTAAGATTGGTGGCTCTTCTAAAGATGATGGCACTATGAGAGCCAACCCTTGCTCTCTCAACATTTGGTATTTCTATGCAAGGTTGATAGGCTCTTAGCCCCTTGTAGGTGACAACATAATCCATTATACTTGCACCTTCATTGCTATCATCCTCTATAGGTATGTTCAATGTAAGTAGATAGATAAGTAAGATAGATTTGTACTCCTCAAGCTCAAAGGACATCATATCAAGTAGGTAGGTGTTGGGGGCTAAAGGCTACCTGTGTCTAGTGACCTACATTTACTTATACTTACTATCCCCTATATATTGTAGGTGTGGTGGTTGCCTATCACTGTCACTTTATTCTTTATTATTTACATGAAAATAGAATAATGTAAGGCAAGTCACACACTATGATGGTTGCAATTCCCACATACCATCTTGCTCTTTCTTGCTTAAACCTCTATAGCTCTTACTTCTCTCTCGCTTTTGATTGTGCTTCCACTCTTGCTCCACCTCTCAAGTCGTATTAGAGCAGCACTCAATGTTTGTGGGAGCTCATAATTTGAGCAAGAAGCACAATTAGGAGTGAAGTTTTGTTGCAAAGGTTAAAGATTCAAAGTTCTTCTTTGATATTAATGCTTGCTATCCACACATTGATATATGTACTATTCATAGTCAAGTTCAAGATCCAAGTCAAAGCAAGTACTTGATTTGATTGAGCCATTGAGGCTTGATTTGTGATTGCCCTTTTTGGCAACCATTAGTGGCTCAAAATGATGCAAAATAGTTTAGCTTTAGATACTCGCAACAAGATTTTGGATACTCAAAGAGATTGAGTAACATTGAAGCCTTTTAAAAGAAGAAAGTATAATAGAGAAGAAAGTAAAAATACATTTCAAGAGTTTAGTTTAGAGCTATTCTATCCATTTTGAGTGGATACATGGTTGTAATATTTCCACGCAATTAAAAGTTAGTTGGTTAGTTTGAAAGTAAGTTAGTCAATTAATAAGTTAGTAAGATTACTAACTAAAGTAAAAACTAACTAATGTTAATAACGAACGATATATATATAATCAAGAGTCGTAATCTGACATTTTTCTCGGATTGACAAGGACCATAGCCACTCTTTACGGAAGTTAAAACGTGAATGAGAGTTATGAGCCATATTAATCACTAGTGTTAATGTGTATAGTAAGGATGGTCCAAAAATATTAGAATTTTGGGTAAAAACTAGCATATTTTAGATATTATCCTAAAAAGATATGGAGATTTCTACAACTAAATGTCATATTAAAAAAAAAAAAGGTAAGTGATGTTTTAGCTAGTTTTGGAGATTTTATAAAAAGAAAAAAAAAGAGAGATTGGCAAAATTGCGCGTGCCACGATCGCAGTTTGCAGCCATTAGACAACACTTTGAACAGGGAGAAAAAGAAGGAGTGATCTAACATATTTCTAACCAAGTGTCTTAGGGTTTTACCCCTTTGGAGCCAATGGAACCATCCGATTTATGATTTGAGCATCAGATCATTGATTTTTCCAAGATCCCCTCCACAAAGAGCTATTTCTCTCAATCACAACCCTTCTTCTCCTGTTTAGCTATAAATATGAGGCATGGGAGGCACAAGGAAACACAAGGAGACCCCGAGAGGATGAGAGAGAAAGAGAGAGAGAGAGAGAGAGAGAGAGAGAGAGAGAGAGAGAGAGAGAGAGAGAGAGAGAGAGAGAGAGAGAGAGAGAGTGTGTGTGTGTGTGTGTGTGAGGAGTTACCTTGAGAGGCTACAAGGAAGAGAGTAAGCTCAATTTTCCCAATCCCGGTCTTCGACTACGGTCTTCGACTAAGCCATATTCTCTTACACTCTTCCATCTCAAAATCCATTCCTCTCTTATCTCTTGAATCTACTTGCGGACGATGGCCCCAAGCGAAGAATGTTGCATGCAGATGGAAATCCTACAACCAACAACAAAGCTTCGGGCGAAGGAACCACTATCTATCCAACTGTAGTACAGGTCATAAGTAATGTATTTTCAAATTGATAGATGCTTGCTTTGATTCTCGCATGAGATACGTTAGGCTCTGTACTTTGTCATGCTAGAATAGATCATTGAAAAGGATAAATTGCATCTTAAATATTCAAAGATGAAGTTTGCGAAGTGCTTGTATCAAGGGAAGTTAATTGCACCTAGTTGCTATGCGATGAATCTATGCATAGCATAAGCAGCATATAGGACTCTTAAGTACTAAGCATCAATGAGTCTTTGATTAATCTTTACCTAGGACAATACTGTGTAAGGTTCAAAATGCACATAGATGGTATATACATGGAAGAGATTATGTGATTTTTACATCAATGACACACGACTCATTGCCTTAGGAGAAAGGAAGATAAAGTCAAGATAAAATGTTGCATATTAGGGAAAGGCTAAAAGATAAATGTCACTTAGAGAAGAGGCATAAATGCTCTTTCTAGATTCATTAACTCGCATTGAAATGATAGGAATTACGTCATGTACAGTATTTGAACCCTTTGCATATGCCTTAACCAAAAGAAGGGAATGTTAAGTAAATTTTACTCTTTGGTCCCAAGGGGGAGAGCAAATGTGCAATGGAAATATTATTGCATCTATTCTTGCAATGCTTGGAAAATAATACCATTGTTTTGTTGGTTAATCGAACAACATGCTAAATGCTTTTACAATCAACTGATTGTTGGATTGTGGTTTGGATGATTATTTCAAGTACTTGTGTTTGATGGTAAATGTATGGCAGGGGTCTGTGATGACAAGTTGCCATGGGAATAAAGAATAATTTTCTTAGACAATGATATTAGGGTTGAATGCCTTGATTGTGCTTGATTCTTAATTGGATTAATTAAGGAAGGATATTTTGTGTGGGGGGATATCTCCAAGGTCACACTGCGTTTCAACCCAAGAGAGCATTGCTCGATTCACGGGTCAAAGGTCGAGTGGTGAAAAGACCACCCATGGAAGTTGTGTCTCATTCCTAGGTCGCTTGGGGTTAGGTGGAGCTCTAGACACCCCTTGCTTAGTTCAGAATGGAGTTGAAGACTACCATGAGCCCAATATCTATGATGTTGTTACACGAGCCGTGATCGAGAGCAAGCCTCTTCCACAACCCGATAACGAGACATTAAGGAGTGCCGGTTGGGGTAATTGACTTTGTCGAATGCACAACTCAATTTGAAAAATTCAGATATTTGATAAAACACCACAAAACAAGGCTAAAAACAATGCCTCTTATAACTCAAAAATCAAAAACCCGTATGCAAGTAGAGCATCACACAACACACAATGAAAATACCAAAAATTCGACAACAAACCAAATGAGATATATTTTCGTACCTTAACAACCTTGAGCCAATGCTCGGCGCTTTGACACCCAAAAGCTCCAACTTCCAAATTAGCATGACAAGAGCTCACTCTAGCATGCGACCCTCCACTCTCCTCTCTCAACAAATATAATTGTAATCAAGGGGGAAGGCCCTTAATCCTCTAATATCCTCTCCTTATATAGTTTTCTATCCACACTCACACACATTAGGCTTTTTGCTTTCAGCTTTTGGCTTTTGCCTTTCCACTGCTTTTCACTATTTTCGTTTTTTCTGCTTTATGCCTGTTTGTAACTTGTTTGGATCATAACTTCGTTATTTGAACTCCAAATATAGTTGTTTGGGTACTCAAAACGATCGGAACATATATGGTCGGCAAGTTAGTGCGAGAAAAATTACGAAAATCCATTAAAATTGAGCAAAAGTATTGATTTTCGTAAATCACATCATTTTTTCTCCATCTTTTAACTGGGACGACTTATTTCCTTCCTTGGCCTATTGTTCTTGTAATTGCACATACTTTCACCACACATGTCCTCTTTTTCTTCAAGAAATACTCGCTGATGATGTAAAATGTACGACCTTTTCCTTTGATCCTTGAGTCTTCAAAATGAATATTCTTTGGATATGAACCTATTTTTTATACAGTGTGCCCTAACAGGAATATGGTTTGAAAGAGAACTCCATGCACAATCATTCATGATTTGGAAAAATATGCAATGTTGGATCCATGATATGCAACCAATCAATCGATGCTACACAAAAAATATGGATGCACTGAAGATATTTGTGCCTAGTCTATCTAGAGGTGATTGTGCGTCATGCAAAATGCAAACAAAATTCCTTGTTAATTTAAAATTCCTTATCCTCACCTCTCAACTCTCATAAAAAAGATATGATATACTCCGCTCCACCCACCCATAACCTCACATCACTCTAGAAAATTATGGTCCTCAAGATGTTGACTAAATATGAACAACCCTTCTCACAATTGATGGCATCCTTCACGACCCTCTAAACTCACCTAACCTCCTTACACTCTCAACCAGAGGTTCCTAACTTTGTGATGAACATCCCAAATGGTGCGTGCAAGAAACATGCGTGCTCAATGATAGGCTCTCTCATGTGCGCGTGCATCTATGTTTTACTGCATATCGTTGCAGCGGACCTCATGCCGTGCTAGTGCTCAATGATGGTGCAAAATGTGCTTAATCCCAACTCATGGCATGGAAATATTTGATAAGGACAGGAGACGACCCCTGAGTGACCTACAATTAGGAACAACAAGCTAGGAGCTTGCGATAGACCATAGAAATGTGCAAGATTCAATGAGTGCTAGCCATAGCAACAAGCAGAAATAGGAGAGGACCTAACGCAAAAAGGGAAAGAGTACTAGTGAGAGAGCTTTTTACAAAGAGACTGCTAGACAACTCATCAGCAAAGTAGAATGCCGCTGCAATGGCAACCTTGCTGCTTGTAGGTTTAGGAGTCAACTAGGGCTCCAAGAGCCAATCAATAATTCCTGTAGTGGCTAAGCAGTTAGACAAGTACCATCCAAATGATGATCCATAAAGCTTCGTAGAGTAGTTCAAGCAATTTTGTAAGGCCAATGGACTCATCGATCTTACTCTAGGCTCGCAAGCTTTCGGACTATGCCTAGGAGATAAGGGTAGGACCTAGTGCACAAGTCTAGACACTGCTAAGCGCATTGACTACAACCTCAAGAGTCTCTTCATTAAGAGATTCTTTGAGCCTGGGTACTCTGATAACCTTCTAGTGAGACTGATGAACGTCAAGTATAAAGACAATGAGGACATAAGAGACTACATCACCCATATGTGGAGTCTTTTCAAGAGGATCGCAACCAGTGAGTAACCAACCAAAAGAGCGGTCTCCACAGTCTTCATCAATGGGATACAAAGTGAGGAACTCTACAAGGCCTTGGAAGGCAATTCAAGCTTGTAGCAGTGAGATGTGCTAGCTAGGGTCTTTGACGAGGCAATTAGAGTGGACGACCAACTCAAAGAGAGAAGCTCCAAGAGATCGACTTGAGAGGAAACAAATGCTAGAAACTCTGAGAGAGTTTCAATGTCAAGTGAAAGATCAAGCTTGAGTACTCAAGATAAAGGGAAGGGCATGGATGCAAGTCAAGAGATAGCGAAGCTAGCCAAATTACAAGAAATGATGAGACGACCAACACGCCCTCACGTCCAATGTGCGTATTGTGGAAAAAACCACATGTCGACCGAGTGTCAGGACCCGAGGTCTGCCAAGTGCGGTAGGTTCGATCATGATGTCATGCACTGCAGACTATCGAGGAGACTCCCATACTCGCAACCATATGGATAGCCTTACCTAGTGAATAGGCCACAAAAATTTTTCAAGAGGGGAGCCCCATTGGCTCTCCCGGCACCTAATGACGCCAAATCAACCATTCCTAGGATGGAGATAAACCCCACAAACATAACTAGACTACCTGGACCTTACGTAACACCCATCCACCGAGAGCGACGCTCCAATCCACTATGTGGAGGAGCCGAATGACGAAGAGCCTTATGTGCACCCCTATGTATCATATGACAAAGAGGGTAATGTAATCCTTATGGTTTATTGACCTGTACCAGTGATGGTGTTACGTAGAGGTAGAGGTAGAGGTAGAGGTAGAGGTAGAGGTAGAGGTAGAGGTAGAGGTAGAGGTAGAGGTAGAGGTAGAGGTAGAGGTAGAGGTAGAGGCAGAGGCTTTGGAGAGTAGACCCAAGAACCAATCTCATGTTGGACTTGTAGACACCAAGGATATATCTCCTCATGCTACCCTGAACAAGAGCATGATAATTGGGAAAAGGCCAATCTTAGATGCCCAAACAGTGGAATCACTCACTTGTTTGCCAAATTTCCTACATGAAGACCACCCTCTAGTGCTCGAAATGAGCATTTGTACCATTGGGGCTGTTTGGAATTGAGACATTTAACGGAGAGGACACACCCATCCCATTGCATGTCCTTTCATAGGCGAAGACCCGACAACTTAGATGCAGCCTCAATTGGAAAGAAGAGCCATAGGCAAAGAATAAAGAAAGCTAAAACTAAGGTCATGTTAAAAAATGAGAATGCCACGATGCTACCTACCGAAAAAAAGGTGATAGATGCAAAGGCAGAAATGTGAACCCCAAAAACAGTCAAGAAGGAAAGTGCAAAGGTCGACGGGGAGTATCGCAACCTGAAGTGCCAACTCGAGGCTATCAAAAAGGTCAAGGACTGAGTAAAAGAAGCCCAAGAGCACCTAAAGGATGCTGAGCCCATATTGGAAGATGAGATTGATGATCTCTAAAGCATAAGCACACCAGTCTCACCTCCATGACCAAGGTCGAGGAATAGGACTATACTACAAGTAGTGCCGCTTAAACAAAGCTTACACCCTACTACGGACCAGCAAGCCAATCATTGCCATTAGCGAAGAAACGCAAAGTTAGGGGAGATCACCCCGGTGACTCTAAGCCTAGGAGATCTGCTTAGGCAGCATCCAATGCTATGGAAAGAGCTAAAGTAGTGGGTTGAAGGGCCAACGAAGCAAGGGGCAACTAATCTACACGATCATGATGCAATAACTCAGATACCTAGTTTGACACTACACTCGATGCCCAAGTCATTGCACGTCAATGCTTTTTGGGAAGGCATCAAAAGGCATACAGTCTTACCAATCCTAGCTTTGGGAGATACCACGAGAAATGGAATTGTAGATATAGGAGCAGGAGTTAGTGTGCTGAGCCATGTAATACTCTAGGACTAGGGTAACCCACCTATTGAGAATGCTAGGTTCAATGTCACCCTAGCCAATCGAATGAAAGTGTGTCCATTTGGAGTGTTAAAGAGCTGGCCCTAGAAGATTGCATGGATCCAATTCTCTGTTGACTTTATAGTCATGAAGGGATTGGGACTATGACATCCTGTTAAGCCGGCCCTAGATGCGCAATATGCAAAGATCATAGAAGACTGGGGCAACGGTTTGAACTTCTTAGGAAATCAAACAGAGGCAGTAATAGTAAAGATGGATACATGGAACACCACACCAATTGACCTGGATGCCATCTCCACCATGCTAATGGGTGACGCACAAATTAGGAAATTTTACGGTCCACTGACCAAATATATTCTCTATCTCGAGGATGAGAGAGATTGGATGCACATACTCGCCATGATAGATTTGCCATTCTCAGACAACGAGGAGTACGAGCAAGCTATTAGGATAGTTGATAAGCCTAGAAGTGCACCCTTTGTGCTAGTCCTGCATGATGGCCAAAAGCTTGCATAGACAACCCAACCCTATCAAGGTATGAGTGCCCACCATCACGATAATTGAAGATGAAGATGAGGAAGTGGTGGCACTTGCCTACCTATGCTTAGCAGTGACCATAAGATGCACGTCTTTGATGCACTCATTGACGAGAGAGCTGATCATAACTTCCTTACGCATGATCATTGAACCCTCATTGGTCAACTCCAACTACAACCTACCAACATGCACAATCCTACTCACTGCTCGGGAAGTGCAGAATAATGTTCTCTATCGAGACCGAAAGGATGCCTATGATCTTCTATGTGATGCCTAACACTGCCATCGCTGCTGGGACACATTGCAAGGTTGACTATGACTTGCAGCACATTCATCTTGCCATTGGCAATGTTAGGATAGTAATGGCTTTCAACAAGGGCAGCTCAGCTCCATCATAGCCTACCAAGCCACCGATAGAGCAACCCACTACCGAGCCTAAGAAGGGAGATTGTGACTTGTCACAACTCGCCAAACCTCAATCCTAGCAAATTGCAAAAGTCAGAACCAAGGCCTAGGAACCACAACTCAATTGGATGCTTAAGTACAAAGGCCCACCTCTAAGAAGCAGGCACACAGGACCTCGCAATGCAAAAGAATCACACTTGAGAGCTAAAAGGCTGCAAAATAGGTGATATAGGTGAAGATGACCGGTCAAGCCATGAAGGGTCGCCAAAACCTTATTGCAAGTGCAACACTACTAAAAGGGTAATACTTGGATTTGGGTATCTAAAGCTAAAATGGCCAAGGATACTACTCCAACGTTGCTCCCAAAATTAACCACACAAAGCCATGTGACAAACAAGGCACCAATGCCACAAATGACTCAAACTGCAAGATCCATAGAGCCTCAAACACAGAAGCTGGCGAAGACTAAACAAGTCTATCAACCAAAGCCGCACCTTGCTACTCACACATTGTAGCCCAGTCCTACTAGTTTCCCTAAGACCTCACAAGCATCTAGTAGCGTGCTACCCATCGCACTCGCCATGTCTAGTGCACCAAGGCCACAACTGCAACCAGCACCCGACATTTGTGAATTTGTCAAGCCCATAAGCCACTTGTCGGACTTAGACCCTATTACTAGAGGATATCCATTCTAACCTTGACTGTAGACTTAGCTAAGAATACAGGTGACAACTTGGTTTCTTGGCTCAGACACTTGGAGGCCACATTTACCATGCTTGCTAAAAGTTAGGATTGGCTGGACTTAGGTCGCTTGGACGAGCCTTTAGCAACGAAACTATGCACGCTACCTTGCTCATGGGAGGAATTTTAATTCGTATTCGTCAAAACTTCCTAGGTAGCTGAGAAACTCATTGCCACCAAACTTTCCATTGAACATTCACACAAACAATGCTTGATCACATCTTATGTCAAGAGCAAAGTCCTTGCCATGGACTAGGAAATAAAAAAGTTGAAGCAATTTGCTGCACAATGAGACCTCTTTCTTACGCAAATGGTATGCTCTTTGACTTCAATGGGGACTAGAAGGATGCTAAGTCCTGAACAGAGATGTATGATCAAAACCGCGGAGTATGACCCGCTGACATATGTCGCTTCAACTTCCTATAGGGTGTTGACCACTGTTCGTAATTGACCCCTTGAGAATTCTCACAGAAGAGGAGCTCCATATTTCTAGTAGAGTCGACTTTGGGGATTTCCTTCTTGATGTCATCACCTACGTCACACAAGTAGGCGTTAGACCTTGCAACATGGACCGCTATGCTCAATTGGAATACAACCCCAATTTTTATCCTTGGCTCATGCAAAAGTAAACAAAATAACCATGCATAGAATGCCCTTAACCCCTTAACCATAATCCTACGAAGGATTCTTCTTCTTTCCACAAGGGGAGGGGGTAAGGTGGAAATAAGAATGAAACTTATAAGAAAATGGAAACAAATCAAAACAAGTTCATGATTAAGAAAAAGGGTCACAAATTTTGGGATGTATGGATTGCTTGAGGGAGAAGTTTAATCCTATTATTTAGCATTTCAATTCAGCAAGCATGTGATCTTTTTTCTCTACAAATAATTATTGTGAAAAGCACTAATCGTGAACATGGCTTCATGATAGGTACCGAGCATGGCAGGCCAAGAGAAAGCCAGCAAGTTTTCGTTTTCTAAAGAGGAGCATGCAAAATATGGCCTTTTTGTGAAAGCAAGGGCCTTTAACCAGTTCAAGTTCAGACATGTCTTGAACTTGGAGGATATCGCCACCATGAATGAACAAATAGTAAAGCAGATTGTCAAACAATGTCATCTGCAAAAGTACATGGAGGTAGTTGGCCAAACTATTGACTTACGAGAAGTGTGCAAAGTTTCTCTGGACCATTGGTAGGTGTCAAGAATCGCGTGGTGGGGAGAGTTGCTCAAGATGCTGCGCCGAATACACACAGAATGCACAAGGAGAAGCTCACTCAAGAGACAAGAAGAGAGATGGAGGCCAAAACGTTTTCTTGCTGGTTTCTTCTTCTTCTTCCACACACTTTACAATGTACACAAAGTATAGATAAGATGCAACATAAAGGAAAGTGGCCTACTAAGTCAAACAATGCATAACCGACTACACTAGTCGGCTGGCGCTATAACTATGCCAGCTATATAAATAGGTGTAACAACCTGAGTATAATAAGTAATGAATCAGTGGCCATGTGTGAGTCATAATGACCAGCGACGTGCTAAGTGTAGACGTGTGGACCCATCTAACCAGGCGGTCCATCATCAATGTCTGCATGTGTTGAGCTTGTCATCTCAACACTCCCCCTTAAGCTCAACTGCATCTCTGCAACTCCAAGTAAGCTTCGAAACTTTTGAAGCTTCTTTGTACCCAATGCCTTTGTGAAGATGTCAGCTATCTGATCCTGTGTGCTGACATACACCAAGTCAATCTCACCTGCTAGTACCTTCTCTCTCACAAAGTGGTAGTGTACCTCAATATGTTTTGTCCTAGCATGGAACATAGGATTCCTAGCCAACTGTATACTGCTCATGTTGTCACAATAAATGACAACTGGACCTTCCACCTGCACATCCAAATCAGCCAATAACTTTTGTAGCCATACTACCTCACATGCTGCAATAGCAACACCTCTATACTCAGCCTCTGTACTTGACAAAGCAATTGTAGATTGCTTTTTGCTGCTCCATGCAACTGCTACACTACCAAGAGAGAACATGTATCTGCTAGTAGATCTTCTGTCAGACATACTACTAGCCCAATCTGTATCTGTGTATCCAAACACCTGTACATCTATACCTGCCTCATAGAAAAGTCCATAATGTAATGTGGACTTCACATATCTCAATATGCGTCCGACTGCATCCAAATGTGGCTTTCTAGGTACTTGCATAAACTGACTCACAAGACCAACAGCATAGCTCAAGTCTGGCCTTGTAATGGTTATGTAGATCAAACTCCCCACTATCCTCCTGAACATAGTAGGGTCTTCTATCTCATCCCCAATATCAGCACTCAACTTTACATTCTGCTCCAACGGGACTGAAAGTGGTTTGCATGCTGTCATACCATACTTGGACAACATATCCAAGCCATACTGTCTTTGGGACAGCCATATACCATCATCACATCTGATCACCTCAATGCCAAGGAAGTACCTTAGCTCACCTAAATCCTTCATCTCAAACTTCTCCTTCAGAAAATCCTTGACTTCAGCAATCCCACTATCACTGTCACCTGTAATAATCAAGTCATCCACATAGATGACTATGATGACCAAACCTGCATCTCCCTTTCTCACATAAAGTGAGTGATCAACATCAGAAACATAAAAGCCAATATTGACAAGATACTCTCTGATCTTGTCAGACCATGCTCTAGGTGCTTGCTTGAGCCCATAGAGTGCCTTCTTCAACCTGCACACATACGTGGGATGCTCTAAATCTTCATAACCTGCTGGCTGATCCATATACACTTCTTCCTACAAATCACCATGCAAGAAGGCATTCTTCACATCCATTTGCTGCAACCTCCAACCTTTGACTGCTGCCAAAGCAATCACACATCTGATAGTTGCCATCCTAGCAACTGGACTGAAGGTTTCATCATAATCTATGCCATATGTCTGGGCATAGCCTTTTGCAACCAGCCTAGATTTGTACCTACTAATAGAACCATTTGCATTTTCTTAATCTTATAAACCCACTTACATCCAATGGCTTTCTTGCCCGTCGGCAATGATACTAGATCCCAAGTCTTATTGGCCTCTAATGCAGCCATCTCCTCATCCATTGCTGCATCCCAATGAGCATGACCAACAGCCTCCTCAAAACATGTGGGCTCAACATCCTCAACTAGTTTCACCATATAAGCATAATGGTGAGCTGCATAACCTTCAAAACCAAATCTTTTAACAGGGTATCTCACCCTGCTAGACCTACGTACCACTGGATCACTCAATGGAGTCTTTGCATTAACGCGTGCTCTCTGCACACCTGGAGTCCTCACTGAAGAAATGCCAAGCTCATCATCCAAGATCTCTGAGCCACTGGAGTCTCCATCAAGAACTACATCAATGCCTTCTGACACTTTATTCTTTTCTTTGTCTTTACCTGTAGTGCTACTAGATGCACCTGAAGATGTAGAGATACTCCTTAGTCTCCTAGACCAAGGAATACCAGATGATGTCTTTGGTCCACTAAGAGTTCGTGATTCTTGCTTTTCAGCCTACACATGAGTGTCATGATCATCATCATCATCCAATGCATCACCACTAGATGCATACCAACTGCTCATTTCATCAAAGATGACATCCCTGCTCACCCTGAACTTACATGTGACAGGGTTATAACAACGATACCCTTTCTGCTCTAAAGAGTATCCAATAAAGACACACTTTTCAGCCTTTGGATCCAGTTTCTTTCGCAACTCATCTGGCACATGAACATACGCAATGCCGCCAAACACTTTCAAGTGTGAAACATCAGGCTTCTTACCTGTAAAACATTCTTCGGGGGTCATACCATGAACTGCAGCTGTGGGAGTTCTGTTCATAATATAAACAACAGTATGAACAGCCTCAGACCAAAAATGCTTAGGCATATTCTTTTCAGCCATCAAGGCACGTGCAACTTCTGCAATATGCCTGTTTTTCCTTTCTGCAACCCCATTTTGCTGTGGGATATATCTGCATGTGAACTGTCTCTTTATCCCATGAGACCTCAGAAAATCACTGAACTCATTCGAGAGGTACTCTCCCCCTCCATCTAACCTCAAGCACTTTACTTTCAAGCCTGTTTCTCTTTCAATTGCAGCCTTGAAAGATCTAAAGTACTCAAAAGCTTCACTCTTTTCTTTCATAAAATATACCCATAGCTTTCTAGAATAATCATCAATGAATGTGACAAAGTATGAACTACCTCCAAGAGATACATTTTGTGTAGGCCTCCAAATTTCTGTATGCACAACATCAAGGATATTTCTGCTTACATCTCTGTCATGTGAAAAGGGTTGTCTTGCCTACTTACCAAACTGACATGCTTCGCATACCTTATGAAATTCTGCAATTCTAAATGTAGGAAACCTGTAACCAACCCTTTGGACTGCATTAATTTCAGCCTCTGTACATTTGCATGTCTAATGCGTTTGTGCCAAATTTCAATGTCTGCAACAACACCTTTTCCTTTGGCATACATAGCAGCATTCATAGTAGGAATTCCAGCATCCAGAGTAAACATATGTCCAACTCTACTTCCCTTTGCTATCAACCTGCACTTGTCATTGAAGTCTTCTACAAAGCAGCCCTTTGCATTAAATCTGACTTGCAGCCCTTGCTCTACCATTTGATCGACTAACACCAAGTTCTTTGTAATAGATGGCACATGTAATACATCTGAAAGACTCTTTGTCTTACCATCATGCAAGGACAAGGGAACTTTTCCAATGTGTGAAATTGGGTGGCATGAATCATCACCCGTCTCACATAACCTGCATTTTGCAAATCCTGCATCTCTCCAAACCATTCTGCATGGCTAGTCATATGATTGGATGCACTTGAATCAACATACCAAACATCTTCATGTGTTCCCTTTCCTGTAACAGCATTCAGCATATGCTGCATAACAAACAAATGTTCATTTTTGTCTTCATTCTGTCGTGAAGACGATGCATAGTTTCCTTGCTGCAACTTACCACTGCGAATATAATATTTCTTAGCATAACATTGGGCTGCAATATGACATGTTTTGCCACAGTAATGACACACAATACCAGAGTTGTTAGAGCCTATGTTTTGCCATCCACCTCTTCCTCTAAAGCTCCCCCTGCCTCTAAAGTTACCACGACCTCCTGAAACCTGCATATCGCCAAATTGCTGATTCAATCTGTTTTGCTGGTTGTCACTACCACGTCCTGTACCACGGCCTCTTGAAGAGAACCTACCATGTCCCCTTCCTGAATTGGAGTAGAAAGCTTGGACCTGTTCATCACCACCTTTTTCAGATGTCTCACTCTGCATGTTGATCTCTTCAGTGATCATAAGGGAGACCAACTCATCGAAATTTGAAAATGGCTTTCTGACATATACGAAGTTACAAAGGACTTCCAAGCCTTTTCATTGTTAAGTCCACCCAAGGTAGATGACACCTTTAATGTATTCAACTCTTGCTTGAGTTCAACCAATACATGACCTTCTTGTCTTTTGCATTCCATTCCTTCCGTGCCTTTGTCTCTTCTGCACTTGGAGGATCACTCACCTCCGGCTCCTTTTCTTCACCTGAAACAAACTCGTAGAGGCCTTTTCCAATAAGGAAGTTCGTGACACGGAACTTCCATGATGGGTAGTTGTTCTTGTCGAGCTTCTCAATGATGGGGCTTCCACTATTCTCTGCCATTATCACAAAATTAATACCAACAACAAGCAAATCTTCTACAACCCTCGACCTGTAGTGCACAGCAATACACCAGACAGCCTTTTTCATTGTCTGCTCAACAATACATGCAATCTGCAACCTGTTTGCAGATAAACCTTGTGTTTACTCACTGGTAAACACCTTTGAACTTACAGATCTGAAATCTGTAACCTGCGCACCCACATTCGGTCAATACAGTCGAAGTCACAGTGTGCCCTGAAACTGCTGTCCGCAACCTTGCAGCTCTAAAACGGGCCCTGAAACGGCCTCAGATGCCCAAAATAACTGCGGGACTGACCTAAAGGGCTGAATCTGCAGAATACACAGCGCTCTTCGCGCACACCAAATCTCACTGCAATCTAAGATTTTTGCTCTGCCCTACTTCCGGTGCCTCCACAGGCACTATCCAAGAGAAAGAGTGGAAGGATGGCAGAGCTTCTTACCTGTGGCTTGCTTGCTCGAACCTTGCTTCTTCTCCTTCACTTCAGCCTTCGAAATCAGCCTCTCTCAGTGGCATGGCTCTGATACCATGTCGAGAATCGCGTGGTGGGGAGAGTTGCTCAAGATGCTGTGCCGAACACACATAGAATGCACAAGGAGAAGCTCACTCAAGAGACAAGAAGAGAGATGGAGGCCAAAACGTTTTCTTGCTGGTTTCTTCTTCTTCTTCCACACACTTTACAATATACACAAAGTATAGATAAGATGCAACTTAAAGGAAAGTGGCCTACTAAGTCAAACAATGCATAATCGACTACACTAGTCGACTGGCGCTATAACTATGCCAGCTATAAATAGGTGTAACAACCTGAATATAATAAGTAATGAGTCAGTGGCCATGTGTGAGTCATAATGACCAGCGACGTGCTAAGTGTAGACGTGTGGACCCATCTAACCAGGCGGTCCATCATCAATGTCCGCATGTGTTGAGCTTGTCATCTCAACAGTAGGAACCGCAGCACTATCATTGTGTGAGAACAATAAGAAACCCACTAAGTCTAGATTAAGTTGACTCCAGAGTTGGTGGAAAAATCATTAGGCCTAGCCAATTGTTAAGAGTCAAGCTCATGAACCTTGGTTTAGTTGTCTACCTTAGTTGAATAAGATTGGGTCACATTGACTCAACCATGGTTCTATCTAGGTTACTTTGATTTTGTATGTTTTGGTGTGTTGTACTTACAGTTGACTGTGGAAGATAATGGATTGAAGAGGGAACATGGCTGCTACCCTTTTGGCCTAGTCTTTGTCCTCGTCTCTCTCTCCGATTTTTAACATAGTATCAGAGTAGGAAAAAGTCATCTTCCCTAGATACACTCTAGACAAAATCATTGAATTGGCTAGATACATTTTGCTTATGTCAAGGCATACTATGCACCAAACCTATTGTTTATGTACTCACTATGGTTGATAGCAAGAAGCTTCTAGCAGAATTTCTCAAGATGAGCAAGCATTTCCAATGGTTGTGAAAACAAATCGAATCACTTTCTGAATGAAAGATTTTATACACATTAGTTCCAAGTGCATCTTTGTTGCCAAGAGCAGCTACAAGAAGGGACAATTGCAAGAATGATCGAACTAGTCTAGACTACTAGCAAAGCTATGAATGCAAGACATTGACGAAGGAAATTAGATATGGCAGCCTCTATACTATGCCAAACTCCCTTCTGCCACAAAGTGAATGAGGTAAGGGCACCACCTAGTCATGGAAGAGCGGACTAGGACGCTATGCAAGAGGGAGAGGAGCTTGAGAGAGAGAGAGAGAGAGAAAGAGAGAGAGAGAGAGAGAGAGAGAGAGAGAGAGAGAGAGAGAGAGAGAGAGAGAGAGAACTACAAAAAATAGATGAATCAATAAAACTTAAGAGGGCACAAGAGATGGAGAACCCTCAAGACATAACCAATATACATAATATGGACACCAATAGCATGGGCTTATTACATTGTAGAGCATGCATAAGCTATAGTAAGGAATGAACTGCATAAGCTCATGAGAGAGAATGGGGAAGGCTCAATAGGGCTAAAGAATGCCTCTTGGCTCTCTCTTGCAAATTACAAAGGAGAAGGCCTCTTTAAATAGGCCTTGAGGGTGTTTAGGGAGGAGGTTAAGATAGAATAGGAATTAACACCACCAAAGCTGCATTAAGGCTGTTCCACCAATGTGGAAGCTCCATCTATATGTTTTGTTGACAATTTTTGTACTTAATCAAGTTCCATCATAGGTGAGTTGTCTCCATTCTTCCCCCCATAGCTTGAGTCCAAGAGCTCTCCTAAAAAATATAAAGAATCTTCATAAAATAAGATCATATCTAGCAATAATGGAGAGAGAGTAGTGAGAATTCATACATTACTACTACAATTAAGGATGATTTGAGGGTGATTTAGGAGAGGAATTCTAATGGTTTATTAGCTTGAGAGAGAGTAGAAGATAGGAAAAAGTGTTGGGAGTCTAATGAATGATGTTTTATAGAAGTGTTAAGTGTGGGAAAGAAAGTGTGGGTGTGTATAAAATTGGGAGGTGATCTCCACCGTAGTTGGAAAAAGTTGGCATCCACCATTTTGGCCATATATCCCGACTCGTAGCTTCAAATTTTTTTTAAAAAATACCAGTCAAAACTTCAGCTCACGATACAACTTTCATGCTGAAAAGTTTTTTTGGATTGGAGTGAAAGTATTTTTAAAAAATCTTACAAAATCATGTGCCTGATTTTACTTCCACTAATGCTTCCAAGAAGGGTCCCATTTGTTTGAATTATCATAAAGCTCCAAAGCCATGACATTATGAGCCTCACATGCCCTTTGGATGGCTCCAAATCCATTTCATGTCTTTTCTTTTCACATTACACATTTTCCCTTCACCTTCCTCCATTGATCTTTACTCTTCACCCCCCCTTGGTAAAATGGTCCATGAAATATTTCCATCCAGTTGGATTTCCCAAGAGGTTGTTCCCATCCTCTTCTTTATTTCAAACCTCCAAATGTACAAAAAATCAATAAAGTGTTAGACAAGTATTTTTTTGGTGATTTTCTCAGATCATATAGCCCCCCCAACTTGGCTAGAGGTATTTATGCCTCTAGACACTCTTTGATATCTTGAGCTGACCCCACCCTGATGTGATAGGGTTTTAAGCACCATCCGTTTACCCTGGTCTTGTGCACTTTTTGCTCAATATCTTGAAGTTTGTAGGAGCCATTGTTGAATTTTTTTGTGACCCAAAATGGTCCCTCCCACCGGTAGAGAAACTTGCCATCATTTCTTTTATCAAATCGATTGTCATATCGAAGCACTAAAGATCCCTCCTTGATGTTTTTATCTGTTAGCTTCTTGTTGAACTTTTCTCTATGCTTCTCAGCTTCTTGGGAGTAGTGGTTGATGGCTTCTTCACGATCCGATTGTAGCCTCTCTAGGTCCATTAATCTTTGATGTAACTTCTCCTTTTGAGAGCCTACTGTGCCACCTAATACTCGAAGGCTAGCTAATTTCACCTCAATATGCAAAAGAGCCTCTTGTCCATAAACTAGATGGAAAGGTGTGAACCCTAACATGGTTTTGAAGGAGGTTTTGTAAGCCCATAGAGCTCCACTAAGGTGCTTGTCCCAATCTCAGGGCCTTGAATGTACTTGTTTACTGATGATTTTACAAATCATTCCATTTACCTTTTCCACCAATCCATTTCATTGAGGGTAGTAAGGGGTAGAGTGTCGTCATTGAATATTTAGCTTTTGCATGAGTTCACCCACCACATTAGCTCTAAACCCTGGTCCTCTATCTGATAATATTTCAAGAGGGGTACCAAACCTACAACAAATGTGGTCAAAGATGAATTTACTCACTTCCTTAGCAGTGATTCTTCTAGTTGGCATAGCCTCGGCCCATCTAGTCATGTAATCTACCCCCATGATAATATACTCTTTTCCTGATGGAGTGCGTGGTAGAGGCCCTACGGCATCAATTCCCCACTTCTCAAAGGGTTCATAGACCTTGATTGGGGTTTGGGGTTCTGCTATGAGCTGTCGTGGTCCTGATTTCTGACATTCTTCACATGTTTGACACCAATATTTGATATCTCGATGTAGATTGGGCCAAGTAAAGCCGGCTTGTAGAACCTTTCTACTTGTGATGTCATGTGCAAAGTGGCCTCCACACACATCATCATGGCAAGATTTTAAGATTTCTTCAATTTCCCATTTTGAAGGCACTTTCCTAAGCACACCATTCTTACCAAGACAATACAAACTATCATTTACCATGCGATATATTGTAGCCTTTCGAGCTAGCCACTGTCTTTCTCCCTTAGTCAGGTGTTTGGGAGCTTCTCCTTGCTCTAAGAGGTCTATAATATCTTCTAAGTCTTCCTTGCCTTGCTGAAGTGGGGGTTTGATAGCAACTGCTCCCACCATTGACTCATTAAGCTTTGATGATGCTAGATGGTCGGCATCCTTGTTTTGGTCTCTTGGCACATGATGTACTTGTGCCTCCCTAAATCTTCTCATAAGAGATTTAACCTCTCTCATTTTACTAGAGAGGTTTGTATTTTTGCATGCCCATGTACCTTGCATCTGCCTTACCAATAGCATGTAGTCTCCAAAAGCATTCAACCTCTCGATTGAATTACTAAGACACCAACAAAGACCATGAATTAAAGCTTGATATTCTGCCTCATTGTTAGAGTGGACACCTTCCAAGATGATTCCTTCACCATAGATTTTCTCTCCGAAAGGAGAGAAAACAACAATGCCTGCGGCTGCCTTATCCTTATTTCT